>NW_028280835.1:4790000-5110000 GCF_059751285.1 Brachycentrus maculatus | reverse complement strand
TTACTATGCAACAGATTTTTTTAGTTAAAACCTGAAGGTTTTTTCTCCATTTAAAAAATAAAAAGTATATTTAAAAAAATAATTCAACAAAACCTTTTTTTCAAAATGCAAAAACAACACTTTCTGCCCAGTAGCGGGTAAATATTAAGTTAAAAATATGCCGCTTTTGCTAGGAAATAGTATATTATCTGGGCATTCCAAAAACATGCACAACTGAAAATTAACGATTTTTTTATTTATGACGTTCTTGAAAAGAGTGAGCGATATATGACGGGTATATTTCTTCATACGCGTTGTACAGTGAGGTTACGTTAAATTGAATAATTAGCTAACCGCCTCTAACCTTATCGCGGAAGTTGACAAATGATGGTATCTTGCAAACAATAGAAAAAATAATAAATGCAACATGTGAGAAAAAATAACGGAGTATTCCTAGTACAACGATGATCGCGATCTGTCTACGAATACGAAAAAAATATCATTGCAATTATTATGAATTAATTATAAATGTAATTTGAATATTTAAAGGTTGAGACTGACCGAAGCATTTCGTCATAACGTAACGTCGTAACATCGCTCGCGGCGAAAATCAGCGAGCATCCGAAACTATGGATGGAGCGCTCGGCTCGCTGTACTGACTGCCTGAATGCTCGCATCGTAACGTGTTACGTTACGACGAAATGATCCGGTCAGTCTCCACCTTTAAGCATTAACTTTGTGGATCATTGTAATGTATTATTTGGAGAAATAAAAAGATTTTGATTTCTTTGAAAAACCAACTAGTTTCGGCAACAACCTGTGCCCTCTTCAGGGTCACTTATAAAACGTCTTTTAATTTTTCCAAATAATAAATTATAAATGTGACCATATATATCTGGTGAAAATAAGAATAATATATTGAAATACAATATGAAATTTAATTTATAACATCAAAATGTTAAAATTGACAATGTATGTAGTTCTAGAAAGTAAATAAATTGCAAAATACATGTTATTTAAACATTTTAATCAGCGAAAGCTAAACTGGCAAAAACAACAATAACGGAATCCTGGTTTTAACCCAAATGTATAGAAGTGAAGCATAGAGTTGGTAAAAGAAGCATGAAATCACACAAATTGCAGACAAAGTGCGATCTCTCAGACAAGTGTTTGGCAAAACGATGTATTTGATAGATGCTCGAGTGGTGATATATGGAATGAATTCGTGGTTGATATAAGCACTATCGAAAAAATAAAAAAGGTGTGTAAAGATGGTTTGGAAAGAATAAGTGAAAGAAGAAAAGTTAAACAAATTCATGATGCGAATGTAGTTGGTAATAGAAGTGGAGGGAGACCGAGGAAAACTTCGCTTGATGAAGTATGTGAAATATTTGAAAGCGGTCAGGTCAAGAGTAGGAATAATTGGCGGGTATGTATGGGGAGATGCATGTATAAAATTATATGTAGAAGAGGCAAATAATGTTTGTAAAGATAGAATGATGTGGCTTTCGTTTCTCTCTGCCTATTCCTGCAGAAAAGCGCTGTGAAAGTTAGTTTAAATATAAATATCGTATCGATGTGCCCTACGTAAAGTGCTCTTACTACATTTTTGTCAATTTTGAGATATTTGGTGTACGTTATCAACTGACCGTTATCTACAAATATGAACAAACAAAAAAAATTACGCCTGGTTTTCAGGCGTATAACATACTATATATATCGAACTCCTTAAACGATATGTACTTAGTTTTGACAAAACATAAAGTTTTTAAACGATTTAATGCATTATTTTATCGTGTTTTTGAATGTATAATACTAGTTTAGAAATTCAGATAAAATCGTTAGTTAATAAAAAAAACGTTGAAAAAATCTTCTATGCTCTCTCCTGTAAAGTAACAGATTTGCAGATAGAGTATTTTACGTAGGGGCCGTCGGTATATTTGATTAGTAGAAATAAAAATACTATTATTGAATGTTGAATAAGTTATGACCATGGCTACACTGGTCCTACTATACTGTACTGAATTATGAACGTTGCTTCATAACAACAATTTGCGAACAGCTCGACATGATTTCCTTATTGCCAGATCAAAATAGAAATCAGAAAAAATAGTTGAATTTATTAGATAAGACTTTTATGTCTTCAACTTTTAATTAAGACATCGTTTAAAATGAGGTGTTGGAAACAAACATGGCAGTATACATAAACGTCTTTTAAAAAATGTTACCGGGAATCGAAAACCAAAACGTTAAAAAGAGTTCTGAAACCCATATGAATTCAGGTAACATTTCAACGTTTTCGAGCAAAAATATTACTTGAACCATTTTCATTTGTTACTCCACCTCTTCCACACTCATGCATCTCCTCTCACATACCCGCTGATCATTCCGACTCCTGACCTGACCACTTTCAAGTACTTAAAATACATAAATTTGTTTCGATAATTCCTATCTCAACCCTGCATTGTTACATTATTTCACTATTCGAACAGCTATCTTGAATCGTTTCGCCTCACATTTGTCTGAGAGATCGCATTTAGAACGCATTCAGTCTACTTTCATCCTTCTTTTCCAACTCCATTAATCACTTCCATTCATTTATCGCTCACTCCTTTCAAGAACGTCATAAATAAAAAACTTGATTTTTCAGGAGAACGTTTTTAAAGTTTAAAAATATAATACAATGTATTCAAAATAAATATCAAGCGACTTATTGAACTTTTTACTGTGCGCAACAGATCTTTTTAGGTAAAACCTGAAGATTTTTTCTCCATTCTCCATTCTCCATTTGAAAAATATTTAGTTTATTTTAAAAAAATATTAAACAATACCTTTTCTTCAAAATGCAAAAACAACACTTTCTGCCCTGTAGCGGGTAAATATTAAGTTAAAAATATGCCTCTTTTGCTGGGATAAAGTACATTTTCTGGGCATTCCGAAAACATGCACAACTGAAAATTGACGATTTTCGATTTATGACGTTCTTGAAAGGAGTGAGCGATATGTAAACAGGTTTTATTTATTTATATACGAGTATAAATATACATTTAAACGAAAAATTATTCTGTTAGTAAAACCCTTTCCTTTTGATACTCTGCTAGTTACGCTCTTATTCTTATATTTTGTGACAAGCAAGTTACGCTCTTATTCTTCCCTTTTGTTACTCTAATGTTTAATGTTTAATAGCGGATTAGCACAAGACCATTGGCTCGGAGATGGCAATGTTTGTTTTCAGTGCCCCGAATAACATAAAATAATTAGAACCGTTTTTTGTTCTTGTTTTGTGAAAGTGATCGGAGCGAGAGTTGCAAAGAGCGAATGTTTTTCTTAAAACGGTTTGACGTGTGACAGACTTGAATCGCTGTTTTTAATGAGGCGTGAAGTGTTTTAAAATATCCGAGAATAAGATTTGAAAAATAAAACATACATGTTTCTTATGTGGAAAAAATGATGTTATCTGCATTAAACATTTACGTCTAGTTTGCGTTCTGTACAACGACCTGGGCTGAGATTCGGTACAGAATATATATATTTATATATATATATATATATATATATATATATATATATATATATATATATATATATATATATATATATATATATACATATATATATATATATATATATATATATATATATATATATATATATATATATATATATATTTATATATATATATATATATATATATATATATATATATATATATATATATATATATATATATATAATTATATTTATCTTATACAAGTGTTTTATGTATATACATGTACAGATGTTCTCGAAACTAGTCATGTTGACATTAACTAACCTACACATGCGAACGTACGTGATACGCGCGGTTTTTCTTTACCATGCCGAGCTGACGCGTATAACCTACGCGCAAGAGAAAAGATACCTGTTCCAAAAATATTTAATGCGTACCGGATACAATTTTGAACAACTGAATTTTACAACTGAATTTTTTTTGTTAATTAATTATAAAGATCTAGTTGATCCGATATGCTGCCCTATCTGGATGCGAAATGGAAAGAGATGAAAGTAAGAAAAAATAGTTTTCCGAGTAGCCGTACATATCACGTTCCTAAAAATAAGTTGACTTTGTTATGAATTATTCATTTTACTAACAAACTTTTAAAGCAACAATGAATTGATTAATTTAATATTTGAACATTCTCTTGATACGGTTTCGGGTTGTGGTCCCGTGGTCAGTGTCGCGGATTCTTAAGTCAGAGTTTCTCGGTTCGAACCCACTCTACCACAATTTGATACCTATTTTTAATAATGAGCCGCTTAGGCTCACAGAAATAGTATGAAATTGACATTTTTGTGTGAATAATAAAAACAGAAATATTTCTCTTTAAAAAAATACGAATTGAACTATATTATACGGGTTTCAATGCACTTGAAACTATCTTCAAAGAAATCGTGTTTAGTGCATCAAAATACGTGGGAAAACATTTTTTTAAACTGATATTATTTTCGTTTACAACATAATACTATAATTAGGTACCTATTTTAGCATAATATAATAAACTATATATTTAATTACTGAGAAAGTACTTACCTAGTGATTTATCTTCAATTTTTAACCAAAAATTCACTTAGTTCAAAAACACTTACTATCGTCTACTGTTTACTTTTTCAATTTTCGTTAACACAATTAATAATTAATTTTTTTTATCGTTATTTATGAAAAAAATCTAATTTAAAAAAGCAAAAACTTAATAACACTGAAAGCCGTAACAGCTGTCTTCACTATTTTCAGAATTTTTAACCTCACACTGCATTTTTGTTGTCGTTAAAATCAAATTTGGAAAAAATGCGAGAATATTAAATTTTAATAATAATAAAAATATTCTTTAATTTTTTTCTTCTAGCCTTTTCATGTGCACCCAATAAGGTATTGCATCGTATTGAGGCAGTGTTATCATGATCATCAATAACAAGAAGTCTTGCGTTCGATTCCCTGTTATATTTGTTTGATATCCAGGGTGATATCAAATAAACGTAACAGGGAAAAATCTTTATTTTGACTCCTCTGGGAATCGACTGAACCACAAACGGACTATCCACGACACTACAGAGATAAATATATTTTTAAATAATAAAAAATACATTAATTAATTGATATGTTTTTTTTATCCTTGTAATATATGTCATGTTTACGTTTAATTTATTAAAAACGCTTTGACTTGTCATATTGTTTGTGAAACACAAATAAGTATCTAATGAAAGATATTGTAGTAAAAATAATAAAGCATTAATTTATCTTTACTAAACATTTATTTATTCGTGTTTCACAAGGGAAGCGTTTTTGATAAATTAAAATAAACAAATATATATTTATAATTAATTTAAAAATTATATCGTAAAATTATTAATCCAAAACTTTTTTCATTCCCGGAGAACATAATTTGACAAGAGGCGAACGAACTTCAAAGAAATTAGTGAATATTCGAAGGTTTAACACGTTTGAAAATTTTACCACTGAAAAATAGTAGCTAGATTATAAATTTATTTTCACTTTTATTTCGTTTTTAAGTAAACTTAATTATAATATATCAAGTTACGCAACAAAATGCAATGTCAGGTTAATATTTTCCACATTAAACCATGTGTCGGTGGGATTATTGTATTATTATTGTCACAGTACTGTTTTCCCGATTTTCTCGATGAGGTCGTTCGGGTGAGCGTCGCGCGCTAGCTCCGTGACTGCATTTGACCAACTGACAAATTGTCAACTAGAACCATTCTTAAATTGTCCATCTTGGCTCGCGGACACAACTGCGCGGGTAGCGGGTACATGGGGAGGTACTGAATACCGTGCACAAGTACCTTGACTGATGAATTAATTCGCCGATCAGAGATCGGTGATTACGGTGCTACATACATGGGATGTGGATACGTGCTATGTAGCAGGGGTGTCAAAGGCCATAAAGCATGTATATATATATATATATATATATATATATATATATATATATATATATATATATATATATATATATATATATATATATATATATATATATATATATATATATATATATATATATATATATATATATATATATATATATATATATATATAGATAGAGATAAAGCGAATAGCGTCACTACAAAGGATCTTTTCCAAAAGGTTAAACTCTTAACCCGTGCCTTCAAACCTCAGACATGGGCAATAGAGGACCAAAATGGAAGCGTTCTGACGGACATTGGCAGCGTCTTGGAGAGATGGCGAGGTTACTGCTCCGGACTATATGCCGAGACCTCAACAGCAGGAAGTCCTTCCTTTGAGAATCAAACCATGGAACCCGACATTTTGGAAGAAGAGATTCGAAATGCACTGAAAAAACTAAAATGCAACAAGTCCCCCGGCAATGACTGCATACAGGCCGAGCTTCTAAAAGAACTAGGGGATAAGGGCATAAAAACAGTGCTGGATCTCTGCAACCTCATATGGAGAACGGGAACATGGCCTCAGGAATGGGCTGAATCTGTTTTCATTCCTCTTCACAAAAAAGGCTCATCCAAAAAGTGTGAAAACTATAGGACAATAGCACTTATCTCTCACACCAGCAAGATAATGCTATATGTTCTAAAAGCACGATTACACAGTTACATTGGATGGCAAATACCAAAGGAACAAGCTGGTTTTGTGAAAGGAAGAGGAACAAGAGAGCAGATCCTCAACATCCGCCAAGTGATCGAAAAAAGCCGAGAGTTCCTGACGCCAACAGTTTTATGCTTTATCGATTACAAAAAAGCTTTCGACTGCGTGAAGTGGGAACATCTGTGGAAAGTACTCGTAAGATGGGAGTCCCATCCCATTTGATAAAACTCATCCATGGACTTTATGCCCAAAGTAAGGCAATCGTAAGAATCAATGGCATAAACACTGCAAGCTTCCCCACTGAGAAAGGTGTAAGACAGGGATGCATACTCTCCCCTGACCTGTTTAACATCTATGGGGAATACATCATGCGCAGGGCTCTCTACGAATGGAATGGAGGAGTGTCCATTGGTGGCGTAAAGCTGTCCAATATACGATATGCGGACGACACAACACTTCTGGCCAAAGACCCAAAAGAGATGGTAGATCTCCTTAAACGAGTAGAGATTGAGAGCAAGGCACTGGGACTAGAGATTAACCAAAGCAAGACCAAGATCATGATCATAGATCGATCTAAGAAGTTTGGTGATCTCGGGAACTCACTCGAAGGTTTAGAGATAATAAACGAGTTCCAGTTCCTTGGATCTCAAATCAGCAATGAAGGAACTTGTGAAGGAGAGATTAGACGTCGTATCGCCATCGCCAAAAGTGCCATGTCTAAGCTAGACAAAATCTGGAAAGACCGGGGTGTGAGTAACAACACCAAGATGAAGCTTGTTAGGAGCTTGGTCCACTCCATTTTTCTCTATGCTGCTGAAACATGGACTATAAAAGCAGCAGAAAGGAGAAAAATTGATGCCTTCGAAATGTGGTGTTGGAGGCGCATGCTCCGAATTCCATGGACAGCTAGACGCACCAATGAGTCCATTCGCCAGGAACTACGCTTGGATGGCTTGTCTCTGGCCAATATCTGTACCCGACGGATTCTCCAGTTCTTTGGACACGTTGCGCTTGGCAACGAGGATAGCCTGGAACGACTAGTTGTGATCGGTAGCCTGGAGGGAAAGAGAGGGAGAGGAAGATCCCCCACACGATGGACCGATCAAATTAAGGCAGCAGCAGGCACCTCAGTGGTTGGAGCGCTACGTGCAGCGCAGTCAAGGGATAACTGGAGAAGAGTCATTGCTTCTGCAAGGGTCACAACCCTCAGCAATGAGGATTAAGACGGAGAAGAAGATATATATATATATATCTTTTTTTAGATCCTAAGGATCTGTTTTTGCCTCCGCTTGTAGCTCTTGGGATGTTGACTCCCAGCTGTCTTCCCACCTTTTTGGAGGTCTGCCTGGGGGTCTGCGTCCTTCAGGGATTTCTTGAAGGGCGATACGTGGAAGTCTGTCATCTGACATTCTGTTTACATGATCATTCCAGTATCGCCTTCGTTGTCATCCCCACCTCACGATATCCTTCGTCTTACACATGCTCCGGATGTCGGTATTTCTTACTAGTTTCGAAAACCAACAGACGTTTTCATCAACAGGTAAAAAAAGTAAAACTAACGAGCTAAAAATATGTAGGTATAGGTATATAGAGGTTGATAAGGTAATACATGTACATAAAGGGGAGGGGGGCTTATGGAACGGGACTTTTTGTAAAGGGAAACATAGATAATAATGGTGACGTATTTTAAAACAGCATATAATGAACGTTTTATCAGAAGCAAGTCCACGGCAATTTAACTCTTACCACTCTGTAGGCCAGACATTCTGGCCCGTATGATTCTAGTAGGCAGCTCCGTGGGCCACAATGTCTGGCCCGGCGCAGGTATAACTTTAATCACTGATTTCTCAATCACCCAAGTATATTCTACCAAAAAATATTTCAAATAAATACAGTTAATCTTAATCAACATGGTCATACAAATTTGCAGACAGAGTATCCCAAAATTAAGAAAAAAAAATATATATATACATATATATATATATATATATATATATACGAAATCATCGACTTGTTCCGTAATTTCCCCATTTGCCAATATTTCACCCCCAGATCTACATTCGTCTCTTTCAAAAACCATAATTTTGGATCAGCAAATTACTTTCCTTGGACACATAACATTTTTGTCACCAACGCCTGCAGGTCTTACAGCCATAGCATCGTCAGCGTACAAACGTACTTCTATCTCCAACATTTCAGCCTTTCAGTTATTTCATGCAATTATCCATATATATAGATTAAACACCCAAGTTTAATCTCTAAACAATTTTTCATATTTGTAATCTTGTTGGCAGCCCTATACTCCATATAAAGGAGCATCGCATAGTCGCAATTTCATCAATATTTATTTTACCTTTAACTCACGAATGACATGTGTATAAAATTGATTTAAAAATTTGTGCAAAAAATAGACCAGAATCGTGAATTAAATTTCACTTTTGTAATTAAAAACCCATTTTTTTTAGAGTTATCCACATTAATATTATCAATAACATTGAAAATAAAAATGATTGTTTTTTAATAGTACTACGTTAATGAAATATGTATAATTCAAGGTAGGTACTCGATTTTTTTGAATTTTTACATAATTTAACAAAGAGTTTATGCATTAAAAAAATAAGTCAAAAAACTGATGATTGGGATACCGTTTTTAATGTTCAAAACATCTCACACCGCCTCTCCGCAGGGGTAGGCAGAGAGAATAGAACGCCACACTTATCTGTCTTTGCACACAATCTACGCTCCTACGACATTCATACATACACGCTGATTATTCCGACCGCAGACTCAGGTCATAAGTAATCAGTTACTTAATGTATTTGAAATACTTGAGTTTCAAGTTTTCCTCGGTCTTCCTCTGCCTCTTTTACCAATCACATTCGCCTCATATTTTTTTTTACTATCCTTTGTTCAGTCATTCGATTCCATCGTGTGTTTGGACATGTGGAAGGTATGAGTGAGGAAAAACGGTAAAACAAATTTATGAGGCGAATGTAGTTGGGAAAGGGAGCAGTGGAAGACCGAGAAAAACTTGGCAAGATCGAAATAATAGGCGGGTGTGTATGAAGAAATTCATGAATGTGGAATTTAAAGGAAACAAATGAGAAAATATAACTAATCTTCTTCTTCTACTTCCAACTCTTATCCGCACCCAATGGTGCATAGGGCACTGCATCGTATTGAGGCAGTGTTATCTTGATCGTTTATACATGAAGGAAAAGTGATCAGCCCTCCGCTTCAGGTACCAGTCCAGGGTAATATTAAATAAATATTATAACTAATCACTAACACAAATATCTTTCCAAAAAGGTGTTTTTTAAATTTATTTTGGATACCTGACTAGGTTCTATTTTATTTGACATATCGATCACTCCTTTCAACAACGTCATATATAAAAAATCATCAATTTTCAGTTGTACATGTTTTTGGAATGCCCAGAAAATGTACTATATCCCAGCAAAAGCGGCATATTTTAAACTTAATATTTACCCGCTACAAGACAGAAAGCGTTGTTTTTGCATTTTCAAGAAAAGGTATTATTTAATTATTTTTTTTTGGTATCTGAAATACTTTTCAAATGAAGAAAAAACCTTCAGGTTTTACCTAAAAAGATCTATTCTACAGTAAAAAGTTCAAAAAGTGGCTTCATATTTATTTTTAATACATTTTATTATTTTCTTATACTTTAAAAACGATCTCCTGAAAAATCAAGTTTTTTGATAAATAACGTTGTTGAAAGGAGTGAGCGATACGTTTCTTTACAGTTTTTCATGAGAGTAGTACAAATTGTGTTACAATTGAAAATAATAATAATAACTCGGAAATTAAAAGTGATAATAATATAATTTGATGGCGGGGTCATTGGTAAGCCAAATGTTTGTTATTAGCCATTCGATATCTACTCTTGTACAAATTAAACATCCTGTTTTATAAAATGCAATACCTTTTTGATTCGAATGCCTCATATAGCTATGTAATAACAGCATTGTTTCGAAATAATTATCGTTTGAACATTCCATCATTTCGGGAACAAATCACTGACGTAGTTTCATTTCCAACGAACTCTCCACACATGCAAAATGTATCATATCGCTCACTCCTTTCAAGAACGTCATAAATAAAAAAAACTGGATTTTTCAGGAGAACGTTTTTAACTGAACTTTTTACTGTGCAACAGATCTTTTTAAGTAAAACCTGAAGGTTTTTTCTCCATTTGAAAAATATTTAGTTTATTTTAAAAAATAATTAAACAATACCTTTTCTTCAAAATGCAAAAACAACACTTTCTGCCCTGTAGCGGGTAAATATTAAGTTAAAAATATGCCGCTTCTGCTGGGATATAGTAAATTTTATGGGCATTCCGAAAACATGCCCAACTGAAAATTGACGAATTTTGATTTATGACGTTCTTGAAAGGAGTGAGCGATATATTATACAATAACATCACATACCATTAAAACATTTTTTTAAATTACTTGACTTCCAAGTAGTTCTGAAATCTGGCCATGGCTTATGCAATACCGTTAATCATGGCCCTGCTTAGGCTTAGTTTTGTAGCCTATACTTACTTGTGAGTGGATTGAGTCTTTATGTTCAAGGGTGTACTCTCAAATATGAAAAGTCAGTACGCGACTGGCTGCTCGAGAAGCCATACGTGTTATCCACGTACATTTTTCAAAAGAATATACATATATAAAAATTTGGCAAGTAAATATTTTTCGTCATTTTTTAAAAATCCTAACCTCTCAAAACTCTTTTTTTTAAACCATTTATTTATTTCGAAGAAAAACTTATTTTTTTCAACACAAAAACGGTGTTATAAGCAAAAAATTCAATTACGTTAAATGTTAAATTGGGTCTAAAAACAATTATGTTGCAGACAAAGCAAAAGTCAATGATATGCGCATTTTAGGGGAATGAAACCGTCCAGACTCCCCCACATCGCACTGCAAGCCCAACCCCAAGGTAGACGACTGCCGGGCAGACTATACCGAGATAGATTGACAGATGTTAATCAACATCACAGGAGGCTACTCCCTCTTAAAACTGGCCACAAGGCCTACACCAAGAAGATTATCCCGACTTAAATTGAAATGCACGAAGACTTGCAAGATGGTCTGGAAAGGTGGAGAAGGATCTTGGAAGATAATGGATTGAGACTGATCAGAAATAAGACGAAGTATATGTACCTACCGTTCGAGAATACAAATACTACCATCCTCCCAATACAGTTGAATGGAGATGCAATACCTAATTGCGAACCCTTTAAATATCTAGGGCCACTAATCCATACGGATGGAGGGTGAGCAGCAGATGTAACGTATAGAATTAGTGCAGGGTAGATGAAGTTCCGTCCTTTGTTCCCCAAAAATGTGAGCCAAGCTAAAGGGAAAAAAAGTCTACTACAGAAATTGTCAAACCCGTACTCTTCTATGGCTCCGAATACTGGACGATGTATAACACCTTACGAACTCTTTTTCAAACCCTTATGCGTTTATGTGATATAGTGCCCTATGCACCATCGGGTGCACCATATAATCTTGATAATCTGTCTTATCTTGATCGTTAACACATGAAGGAAAGGTGACCAGCCATCCGCTTCAGGTAGCCGCCCAGAATAATATTGAATAAATATTAGAGTGATAAACTTACTTGTATTTATTTCCTCCTCCCTGAGAATCGAACCCGGGACCTCCAGTGCGGTAGCCGAGCGTGCAAACCATTACACTATGGAGGCGGACGATTTAACTACTCTAGGCAACTAGAAACTGCTGAAATGCGAATGTTTAGATCTTAGATGGTCAGCTGGAGTGTCCCTTGGAGACAAAATGAAGAGTTCACGCATTCGTTGAAGCCTGTGTGTAATAGACATCAATAGTAAGGTAGAGGAAAGGCAATTGAGATGGTATGAGCACACACGATGCAGAAAACCTGATCATGCTGTGAACCAGGCACCAATCGCCGTAAATCTTCTATTAAAAATATTAATAAAATTATATGTACAGTGGTAAGTTCATAACGCTAACCTTCTATTGAAAAAAACCCTCAATAATATTATTGAATTTATTTTTTATCTTATGTATTATAATTATTATATTTGAACTTGAGAGATTTGATTTATTCATTCGTAATAATTATAATGTAATAATCATACCGAGTTTTACCGATACATTATCTTTAAAATGTGAAGGCGACCCGCAGTTTATTTTTCAATGAATTGGCGTATTTATTTGAGTCATACAGAAAGGTCTCTTCGAAGAATATTATTTGCTTCTAGTATCACGACCGAAACACTTTTATATACAGCACACATGTGTGTGTGTGTGTGTATTTTTTAAAGTATTTATTTTTTAGGAATTTCAGAATAGCCTCCTTTGAATTTGAGGGAGCATAATATGGGACCATAACATTTTAACATTAATTAACACTTGTAATGGTATTTGTTTTAAAAAACGGGCAGCGCCATCTATTGAACGTAACATTGTTCATTGTATACGCGACATTGTTCATGGTGGCAGCGTACTTCTTGATAGTTGTATTTACTTAGGTAAATTGTATGTATGTTTTCTTGGCAGTTGTATGTACTTAGCATTTTCGATGTTTTCAGTTACATTGTTGTTTCATAGATACTCGTATTTATTATTTTCATTAATTCATAAGCGTTGTGAAATAAATAAAATTAGAAATGTGTGCTTTCTATTTTCTTTATTTTACATTTAACCAGACTGGGCCACATCAACGCGCGTCCCGTTCACAATTAAACTAAAAATAAAATTGCCTTTAACCATTTTTTTATAATTTATATATTAAATGTAAAAATCAAACACTGATTTTTAGAATCTACTAAATTGTCGCGAAGTGTTAGGCCTGCATTTTTCTTATATCTGAAACTCAGATATAAGAAAAATCTGCGATGTTGAAGATGTTGTGCGATGGGGAAGAGAAAGAAGACGTTTCTGGAGAGATCATGTGAGAAGAGCGAGTTTGGATCGAGTGGTGAGGGTGGCAGCGGACAGCAGCATAGGCGGGATCAGACCCCCAGGAAGACCACCTAAAAGATGGAAAGATAGCTGGTCTTCCACCTCCCAAGAGCGACCCGAGAATGACAGGACCTAGTCCTAAAAGAAGAAGAAGAAGAAGACTAAATTGTATTTCATTATTAAAAAAATATTTCGCCTTGTTATGGCATTTAAAAAAAACTGTTTGGAACTAGAGAAGGTAGTTTGAAAATGCCATAACAAGGCGAAACAATTATCACAATTTTTTATGTGTTTTTCATAATAAATTACAATTTACAACATTTTGAGTGTGTCCAAATACTTGTTAACAAATCTGGTTTCTCCAATCACAGGAGTTTTCCAATTTCATATTATTTTTTGACATCTCATCAAAGATGAAGAAGAATATGGAAGTCTGGGCATTCACGGATTTATTTATTTTTAGAGTCGAATAATACAATTTATTAGACTATAAAAATCAGTGTTTGATTTTAATATTTTATTTGCAAATTAAAATTAATTTCTACAAATTAAACGCCAAATCCAAAAATTTATTGATTTATATTATCCACTGACACTTCGTGATGGAATTGCATTTTTAATTTATTATTAGATTAAAACCAATATTTTTAGCTTTTCCACTTTTTTATTTGACCAGCGACCGGGTTTCGTCGTTACCGACATCATCAGAAGTCTGATGATGTCGGTAACGACGAAACCCGGTCGCTGGTCAAATAAAAAAGTGGAAAAGCTAAAAATATTGGTTTTAATCTAATAATAAATCAAAAATTCATTTTCTGCTTATTTAAATATAATATTAAATGCTCGAATTCCATCACTGCATATATTTTTAAAGGGTAGTGAAATTTCCCAATTTTACTGAAAATGCTCTTCGTTGCCACTTAAACGTAAAAACGCAATTTTATAGAGATTTATCAAATTCAACCCCTAAGCCGTAAGCGTGCTACTACCACGCCCTTCACAGTTATAAGGAAGGTCTCTCCGCCCAATAAGACGGAAATCCCTTTACAAAAATTAGTAAGATATATGGGTTGCTAGCTGTTCAGCATACCCTGTATTCAGACGCGTGACATTCGAGTGAGTGAAATACATTATATATGAACTGGACGCACTTCCACGTGCTGCTTGCAAACGTAAGTGCTGCCATCCAGCGAAATTTTGTGCAATTCGATAATAGTATGAGTTTCAAACGATTTCACTGTGTATTATTTCTTCCCATTTTTTGCGCATCATCAAAAGTGCAGTGGTTAGCACGTTTTGCATCTGCATGACGTCCAGGTATCAATTTCTGGAGTTTATCCGATAAATTAATGAGTTTAATGTAGCGATTACCGAAAAATTACGAAGTAAATCTTCATGTACGCTGATTTTCATCACTGGTTCTCCATTATTTCGTCTAAAGTGACAATTCATTTTTTAAAATATGCAGTTTTTTTAAACATATTTTTTCAATCAATGCGTAAATATATATCTAACCCTCATCCTGCACCCAATGGTGCATAGGGCACTGCATCATATAAACGCAGTGTTATCTTGATCTTCAACACATGAAGGAAAGGTGATCAGCCCTCCACTTCAGGTACCAGGTGAAAAGTAAAACTGTAGATGAAAACATCTGTTAGTTTTCGAAACTAGTCGTGTTTAATAACATAAAATTCATTAAGTGGTTTATTACAAGTGTTAAGTTTTTAAATAAATAATGAACATGTCATTATTCCACACAGTTAATGCCGAATCAATAAATAATACAGATTTCAGCAGTGTTGCCATGTGCCAAACCAAAAAATCTGAATCAAACAGCCTAGAAATCTGTATGGAATCAATAACCCAAAATCTTTGTAGGTGCCTATTTGCAATTGCTTTAAAATGTTGATACAAATAGTAAGATCTGTTAAACAAAACTTACAGTATGCATATTCTTCACCCTTTTCACTTGTTTCTAAACAAGTCTTAAAATAATTATCATCCAGCCATGTTTTACAAGACAAAATAGTACACTACACAATAATAAAAAACGCACTCCAATATAAAACAGATTTTCACCTACTTTTCAAATGTTAATCAGGTTCTATGTTCAATCTTTACATATTTTCTTTCTTCTGTTTTATCATATACTACATATCGCTCACTCCTTTCAAGGACGTCATAAATCAAAAATCGACAATTTTCAGTTGTGCATGTTTTCGGAATGCCCAGAAAATGTACTACATCCCAGCAAAAGAGGCATATTTTTAACGTAATATTTACCCGCTACAGGGCAGAAAGTGTTGTTTTTGCATTTTGAAGAAAGGGTATTGTTTAATTATTTTTTTAAATTTACTAAATATTTTTCAAATGGAGAAAAAACTTTCAGGTTTTACCTTACAAGATCTGTTTCACACTAAAAAGTTCAATAAGTGGCTTGATATTTATTTTCAATCCATTGTATTATATTTTTTAAACTTTAAAAACGTTCTCCTGAAAAATCTGTTTTTTTTTATTTATGACGTTCTTGAAAGGAGTGAGCGATATGTCCATTCCAAAAATCAGTATAATACTAAAAGTACTACTTTCTGTCATCTGTATCAATACAGATAAATCAAAGTCACTCGGACGTCAGGTAACTCGAAAAAAGAAACACATTCTCCAAGCTCGTTATAAGAAAGGTTTCTCTCGCCCAATAAGACGGAGACCCCTTTACAAAAATTGGTTACAAGATATGGGTTGCTAGCTGAGCGAACCCTGTATTTTCTACTCTGACGCGCATGATCGTAATATTGCCTTATATACGAACTGGACGCACTTTCATGTGCCCCTTGCAAACGTAAGTGCTGCCATCCGGTGAAATTTTGCGCAATTCGATCAGAGTATGAAATTTAAATGATTTCTACCGTGTATTATTTTTTTTTATTATTCTCCTTGTGTATTATTTTTATTATTACTCTCCTTGTTTACTACGTTTTTTCATTTGTTGCGCAATATCAGAAGTGCAGTGGTTAGCACGTTTTACAATCTGCATAATGTCCAGGCATCAATTCCTGGAATTTTCCAACAAATTAATCGTTATAGAGCTTAATGTGATTACCGAAAAATTGCGCAGTTTTTTTTTAATCTCTGATGCTCTCTATTATTTCTAACCCAATGGTGTGATCTTGATCGTTACTGACATGAAGTCAAGGTGATCACTTCTGCGCTTCAGGGAACAGTCCAGGGTAATATTAAATAAATATTAGATTAAAAAATCACTCATATTTTTTTCATCCCCTCCCCCTGGGAATCGAGCCTGGGACCTCCAGTACGGTAGCTAAACACACCATTACACCACGAATTATGAACAAGGGTTTTAAACTCTTAGTAATAATTCTACTTCATTCATTAAACCCTTATCCGCATCCGAAGGTGCATAGGGCACTACATCATACAAACGCAGTATTATCTTGATCATTAACACATTAAGGAAAGGTAATCAGCCCTCCGCTTCAGATACCAGTCTAGGGTAATATTGAATATATATTAGTTTGTAAAATCATTAATATTTATTTTCACCCCCAGGGAGTCGAACGCGGGACCTCCAGTACGGTAGCCGAGCGTGCTGACAATGGTCAGCAACTACGGAAGCTCACTAAAATTAATAATAAATTAATAATCAATAAAAGAACATAAAAAGTAGATTCGTTGAATTGTTCAGGTCACTGTGTATCTGACGAAGCTGTAGAATTTCCGACAATACGCTCACTCCTTTCAAGAACGTCATAAATCAAAAATCGTAAATTTTCAGTTGTGCATGTTTTCGGAATGCCCAGAAAATGTACTCTATCCCAGCAAAAGAGGCAAATTTTTTACTTAACATTTTTTTTTGCATTGTTTTTGCATTTTGAAGAAAAGGTATTGTTTAATTATTTTTTGAAATATACTAGATATTTTCAAATGGAGAAAAAACCTTCAGGTTTTACCTAAAAAGATTTGTTGCACAGTACAAAGTTCAGTAAGTGGCTTGATATTTATTTTTAATACATTGTATTATATTTTCAAACTTTAAAAACGTTCTCCTGAAAAATCAAGTTTTTTGATTTATGACAATGGATGTTTGTGATGTGTTTTTCACATTTACCTTTCTATCCTTACTAACCTAACCACAGACAACCCTCTTAAAGTAGATACTTTGCAGGTTACCCTTTAAAAATAAAAAATAAAAATCCTTTACCTCAATTCCTCTTCCAGTTCTCTCTGCAACCCCATCTTCTGTTTCATTCTTCTTCTTCTTGGTGTAGGCCATGTGGCCTGTTTATAAGAGGGGCTAGCCTCCTGCGATGTCGATTCACAGCTGTCAATCAAAGAGATGTCTTTGGTGGTCGGCCCAGGAGTCATCTACCTTGAGGTTGGCCGTCCGGTGCAATGAGGGGGAGTCTGGATCGTTCCATTCTTCTCACATGCGCATACCATTGTCTCCTTAGTTGCCTTCCCCTCCTATTGACATGTTCAATCTCAAATATTTCCCTCATCCTATTGTTAGTTATTCTGTCTCGTAGACTCTTGCCAGATATGCTTCTTAGAGTCTATGAGACAGAATAAGAGTTGAGTAATGATTAGCGTGTTTAGCTACCGTACTGGAGGTCCCGGGTTCGATTCCTGGGGGGGGGGGAGGTGTGAAATATAAATTAGCGATATTACACTCTAATATTAATTTCATACTTCTCTAGACTGGGCCTTGAAGCGCAGAAGTGATCACCTTGCCTCATGTAAGTATCGATCAAGATAACACTGTGTCAATACGATGCAGTGCCCTATGCACCATGAGGTGCGGATAAGGGTAAGAAGAAGAATAATATTAATAGGACGTTTTGAATTTTTAAGGTTTAACTGTAATATTAAATAAATATTAGAATGAATAAACTCTTATTTTGATCCCTTTGGGAATCGAACCCAGGATCGCCAGCATGGTAATCTACTCCGGTAACCACTACACTATGGAGACGGACAATATTGATTGACTTGTTGATTTTTCTATAGTTCATGGAAATATCTGAAATTTTTGGAAATAAGTTGACAGAAGCTGTTATGAAAAAATGCATCTTTATTGATATCCAAAACACAGATTGAATAACTAAATAAATTAATATCTACAACAAGGACAATATTACAAAACAACATTTAGCTGTTAATAATGATGAACATAAAACGACCTGTGAAAATGTGTTAAACAAAACTTCAGATGATAAAATTCACTTACATTAATATTAAAAATACTATTCACAAGTAATTTATGTAAATTTTAAGTAAAATTGATGTTATTTTGGTAACAAATGCATACAATAAACGCTCAATGTGTAAAACATGATACATTTTTTGTGGGGGTATTAAAAAACATTTAATTTAATAAAATATAATTATATTTAAAATATGTTTATGAGAATAGAAGAAAAAATATTAAAAGAGATTACTTATCATATTAATGATATTAAATAGAGACGTGCAAGAAAAAAATTGGTATTGTGAAATCATACATTTTTAAACCAAAAATGAATCAGTTGATCGATGATTCACAAATCAGTAAGACAGTGAATGAGACTCACTCAAATTTGAGATCCATTCGGTCAACAATGAGTTTAATAAGTTTCTAACGGGGAAAGCTGGAAGCTGGACAACAATTTCCTATTCCTCCCTCCCCTTTTCTGCGATGGGACATTCTGATAATATCCTTCCCTTATTGATAATAAATTTTAGCAGGAGGGCAGTTGACCAAAAAAGGTTGTAAACCTGTGACTAATATGAAGGCATTGTTAAGATCCCTTCATTTATGAACGACCCATGTATCTTCATGCTGATTTAAAAAAATATCAAATGAAGTAGGAAATGTCTCCACCATATATATATATAGATGTTATATGAATGTTTGATTCACACAGCATTATAGCCATTTAGGTATAAATTACCTTATTTATTGTAACAGCAGACAGTTGGTAGAATTCCATTTTGAATTGTTGGGTAATATATCCAAAATTAAACACGGTCATTGGATTGAATTCTATGTTAATTTACATATATATGATAATATGTGACGCGTTTCATCTTATTAAGACATTATCAAACAGTGTTTGATAATGTCTTAATAAGACGGCGGTGTTTGAAAATGTCTTGATAAGACAAAACACGTCACATATTTTCATATACATGTAAATAAAAGTAGAATTTAATCCAATAACCGTGTTCAATTTTGGATATATTACCCAACTATTATAAATTACCTCCTTAAAAATCTGCGGTGAATAAGTGAGCGAACCAATAAAAGATTCGTTCACTAGATCAGATCAACAGCTCAATATATCTGAACGAATCAGCGTTTACGAATGAGACTCACTCATATTAAGATCCGATCACTCCAGTGTATTCTAATGGATCATTAAAACCCATAATTAGTGTTCTAAATCAGGGTTTGGTATGCATGAAATACGTAAAAATGTTATGAGCCCACAGAAAAAGCTAAATCGAGGTTTTATATAAGAAGATACGTAAAAATAAATACATGCAACATTAAAAATAAATTGTACATTATATAAGAATTACATTAAATATATATATCGTGATATTGTGAGCATTCTGCGAAAAGTCAACAGGTCAATGCATGTAATTTTGATAAAAACTAGTCAAAAACTTTACATACAACATTTTGAGTGTGTCCAAATACTTGTTCACAAAATCTGGACTATCTCCAATTACAGGAGTTATTTTCATATTATTTTTTGACATCTCATCAAAGATGAAGAAAAATATGGAAGTCTGGGCATTTACGGGGCTTACGACCGTCATAGGCTGGTTTTAAGTGATCACTTTACACACGTGTAACATTCACCAATTCTACCCATTATTGACAACCACACTACTCAAATTCTTGGAAGTTCTATATATATGAACTAATTTAGAAACTTTGTTCTTGAATCACTAGAACTTCACTAGAGACATCTATTAAAAAGCTTCTTTACATCTCACCAATAGATGTCTCTAGTGAAGTTCTAGTGATTCAAGAACAAAGTCTCTAAATTGGTTCATATATATAGAACTTCCAAGAATTTGAGTAGTGTGGTTGTCAATAATGGGTAGAATTGGTGAATGTTACACGTGTGTAAAGTGATCACTTAAACCAGCCTATGACGGTCGTAAGCCCCGTAAATGCCCAGACTTCCATATTTTTCTTCATCTTTGATGAGATGTCAAAAAATAATATAAAAACTTTACACGTTGTGTGAATTTGAATCTTAAATTTAATTATAATATTACTCTAATATTCTAGTTTAAGATATAAGCTTTTTCAGAAAAAAATATGTATTTAGACGTATTAACTCACTAACCTGGCTAGTTTTCGCAGTATGGTCACTGTATACAAGCATATTTGTAGATATCTATATTTTGTAAAAATATCTTATGAACAAATTTTAAAAAATATTTTTAAATAACAAAAATGATACATAGATGTACCCACCTATTGATCTTATAAAATTTCGAATATTTCTTACATTATTCGCTGCAGAAATCCCCATGTATATGTTAAAAATAGCTGTTTCCCTAAACTATATATGGGACGTGTAGATTGACAGATTCGGAAAATGTAATGAATTAATTGTCTAAATAATATGTGTATCCATTTCATCAATCACTGAAAATTTAATAGAACCTTCATTATCTGGAGTTTGATTACCAAATGTTTTTTTCATTAAAATTGCATCAAATGCAAACGAAAATGATCAAACTACGTATTCAATTCAATTTCTTGTATGTCTTACATTATGTCATAGTAAGTTTTCAGAATATGATGTCGTTGTGTGTCGATACTTCTAACCCTTTAAAAAGAAAACATTTTTTATCTAAAATCATACTCGAAGAGCATTTTTAAAGTACCTATTTTAAGATTCAGTAAATTTCCTGCCAATAATCAAAATTAAAAAGTTGGCTATTTTTAGTGTTTACCCTCAACTGCAGAGTATACTGAAAACCAATTACTAGCTATAAAATGTTGTTCTGGAGGTCCCGGGTTCGATTCCCAAGGGGGGTCAAATAAATATAAGTGATCTTTTCACTCTAATATTTATTCAATATTATCCTGGACTGGTACCTGAAGCAAAGGGTTGATCACCTTTCCTTCGCGTGTTAACGATAACACTGCGTTTATATAATGCAGTGCCCTATGCACCATTGGGGTGCGGATAAGGGTTTGAATGAATGAATGAATGAAACACAAAGTACTTGGACGTTCCTTTAAAGCAGTTTGAGAGAAAGAAATAATTATAGAAATATAATTCCATACCATACAGTTGGCATATAACGCAAGTATCTGATGTTATTTTTCACTCAAAAGATAGATGTTTTTCCATAAAAGATTTTTTTTTCTCTCTATCAATCCTCAATTGAAATATATTTATTTTTAATTTAAGTTTTATTTAAATTATATATTTAAACCCAATTTGCCGGCTACTTCTCAAAGGATTAGTATAGTCCTTGTTTAGGAAATTATGTATCATTTCATTTCTATTTCAATTTGATATTATTTATATGTTAAATAAAAAGTAAAACTACTCTATCAAAATGAAATACATACATAAATGCAATTTTTCAAAGAAAATAAATGATTTTGTAAGGGAAAAAGGAAAAAAAACTTAATAAAAACCCTAAACTATGTAATTTTTATAAATTATCGTAATCAGAATTGATAGTAAAATTAAGAATATAATGATAAAACATTTTGAAATATATATCTTCTCTAAATAAAGGCAGTGATTTCTTAAATTGATCTACTTAAAAAAATATGTATTTGTCACTGAAAAAAAAACACTTATCTGACGATATTACAACTATTTGTAAAATACATTTTACTTCTATGTTTTTGGCCTCTGTATGAAATTCAATAATAATACACTAAGACCTCACTTTTCACCGTAGATACATTCCAAAATATCGCGACGCAAATAGAAATTTAAAAAATGGGAAATTACCTTTTGAAAAATTTAAAAATGATTCTCTGAATAATAATATAAAAAACAACGCAATTTGAAAAACACTGACGCACAGCGAAAATGAGTACTAAGTCAGTAACGACGCAACTTCGAAAAAACGCAAAGTGAAACGACGCAAAGCGAGGTCTGAGTGCATAACTATTACAAAGTTAAAAAATTATTTAAACAAGCAATTTTTATTATTAAGGTAAATGTTAGCATTTATAATTTAAATGGTAATTATAAAAGAATTTAATGGTTAAAACTACATTTCAGAATCTGAGCCAGAGTTGCCTATATGATATAATGATAAGAGCTAATCAATCTCAGCCGTCGCTGAGTGATATAAGTTCAATATTGAATATATTCTCAATCACCCGGGATGCGTACAGCACAGTGTGACTGGTCTTATGCACAATATACAGATTCTGCACAGATAACAAAAATGTTTTTTAGGCTTAGGGTTGTCGCAAACTATTCCCTGGGCACCAAATCTTTGCATCTTCATCAATCCGTACCTCTTGGCCAGCATGCATCCAATACATTTTGCTATTTTTAATTACACCTCAAGTTACATTGCACAATACGGCTAATAAAGGTATGAAAATCGTAAGAACCACAGGAAACGATGATATTGGGAAAGCGGAATGCCCACGAAATGGGTGTGCGTAGACCACAAACCGGCTGTGTAGAAAATATGGTGATGGTAAGAAGTAACTGTTAATTAACTAGAAAACCAAAAGGTAAAGCGTTCAAACGATACGATTATAGTAAGTGTGCATCGTTATATGAGATACTGTATGAATCAATCCGAATGAATCAAGTTAAGGTAATGCTGATACAGGCAATAAGTGAGTGACAACCAAAACCTACACAGAATCATATAACAAAGGCATTGTAGCACTTACTTATGGAGAAGAGAATAATATGTTCAAACTTATTTACAAACTCACCCCTTTTCAGTAAGTGACAGTTGGAGTTGCCAGTGCGTAAACTAACAATGTATTAAAATGAAATTATTAAAAAAAGGACTAATCGAGGTACTCCAATCTAGCAGACTCTAGCTCTTAGCCGCTCAAATGACATGGTATTTGCTTTAATTTAAGTAAAGTTTACATTAGTACTTCTTAGTATATTATGTATTAGCTAAAGTAAATATTACTTATATATAATGTACATTTAATTACTTATACTCTGGGCATATTTTACCATTAAATTAACCAAATTTAACTTAGAAAGATAAATACACATAAGAAGCACATTTTAATGACTTTGATAGTAATCGGATCACATACTTAATCTTTTAGTTAATAATCAGCGGAAAAGTTTACACTAATAACATGTTTAGATTTCATAAAGACAATTAAACTACAAATTCATTAATTTTTTGTGGTATTAAGTATGTGATTTGACATCCTATAGCTTAAAATCGCTCGATTTAAAATAAAGATACATCTTTTACGATAATGTTGTATTTATAACTATTTGAATTCATCGAAGTAGGTACACAAAATTTAAAATCTATTTGACTGCATCGTCCGGGACACAAGAGGACTGAAATGTCTTCAACTTTAGGCTTTACATTGACACATATCACTCGGATTTACAGAGTCTCGTCTTCACTGATGTTGAGAGCGCTCCACTCAGACGTAGAACTCTCATGCGGCTCCGTCTCTCCTCTCTCTCTCCAGCTCCTTCTTGTGCTTGTACCTCTTCCTCCCGATCACCACGGCCAAGATGACGATGATGAGGATCAAAACGCCCAGTCCGATCCACACGTAGGGTATCTGCGAAGTCACGGGCGCTTCGGCAGTCCCAGTGTTGCTGCTCAGAGTGTCGCTAGAGGAGGCCGCGGGGCTTGCGTCACTGTCTTCCTTAGAAACCAAGAAAGGATTGTCCAGACTGTTTCCCGTGCCTTCCTCGACTTCATTATTATTCTCATCCAAAAGTTTTTCCAAGACCTTTTCTTCTTTGACCGTAGAATGTTCCACTTCAATCAGGTTCTTATCATTCTCGGAACTATCGGCTATATTCTCGTAATCCTTGCTTTTCTCTACGTCTTCCGGAGGGTCTTCGTCTGTGTAAACCGCCGCTTGATCATCGTCTTCGTCTTCATCTTCCGCTTCCGCTTCTGGATCTTTGAGCTCGGACTTCAGGAAGTCGGAGAGCGGTTGGAAGTACTCGAGGATCGCGTCAGTTCGGACGTCCCTGATGTTGAGAGAGTCCTTGACTATGTCGGGCCATTCCTGGGAGAAACCCTTGGCCATCATATCCCTTGAATTAAAAAAAAAATGGCATTGTATCCGATATATTTTTACTATATTTTATTATGTTAACACATCTTGAAAACGTTACACACTGTTCTACCCATCACTTTCTCACTGAATAGACATATCGCTCACTCCTTTCAACAATGTAATATATCAAAAATCGTAAATTTTCAGTTGTGCATGTTTTCGGAATGCCAAGAAAATGTACTATATCCCACCAAAAGCGGCATATTTATAACTTGATGTTTACCCGCTACTGGGCAGAAAGTGTTATTTTTGCATTTTGAAGAATAGGTAGTGTTTAATTGTTTTTTTTAATATACTAAATATTTTTCAAATGGAGAAAAAACCTTCAGGTTTTACCTAAAAAGATCTGTTGCACAGTAAAAAGTTAAAAAGTGGTTGGATATTTATTTTTAATACATTGTATTATATTTTAAATTTTAAAAACGTTCTCCTGAAAAAATCAAGTTTTTTTTATATATGACGGTCTTGAAAGCAGTGACCGATAAGTACTAATATTACAACTTGTTTGTTGATTAAGATAGGCTATCATTCAGTATACTACAAAGTAAAAAAGGGGATATTGTTACTTAACATAAACAAAAGCCTAAAATTTAAAATACCTTATCTTTAGTGGTCCATCAGCAATATGTTTCACAATGTCAGCTTCGGATTCATATAACTCTTCTGTCAGAGCATCCAGGACTTGGTATTTCAAAAGCACGCCGAGGAAATTGCTAAAATAGTTACAAAATCATTAGACTAATCAAAAAATTAAATAAAAATAATACATTTTTGACATAAATAAGCGCATAGAGTACCACATAGAATTGACACAGTTCTTTATTTTGTATTAACACATCACATGCGAGACCTATTGAGTGTAAGTTAATGAGTGACGCGGGGATATTTCGCTTGTGTTTATAGATTTGGTGGATTTTTGTTTCTTCTAACTACATACGTTTTATTTAGAAGCGGTGAGTAGGTTGCTTACCCGTACTCGTATTAACTTATGTAAGAGTCCCTTGAAGATATTAGATAATAAGCTATCAAAAAAATATCTACAACATTTTGAGTGTGTCCAAATACTTGTTCACATGAAGAAGAATATTCTTCTTCATCTTTGATGAGATGTCAAAAAATAATATGAAAATATCTCCTGTAATTGGAGAAAATCCAGATTTTGTGAACAAGTATTTGGACACACTCAAAATGTTGTAAATAAATTATCTGGTCAAATTATAAGCTTAAATAATAAAAATGAAAATGATGTTTTCTGGCGTTTCTCATGTGTGTGATTATAATCCAGGATTCGGACCTCACATACTAATAAAAGAGTTTCTGCTCAGTAAAAAGCTTCTTTTTATCTCACCAATAGATGTCTCTAGTGAAGTTCTAGTGATTCAAGAAAAATGTTTCAAAATTGGTTCATATATATAGAACTTCCAAGAATTTGAGTAGTGTGGTTGTCAATAATGGTTAGAATTGGTGAATGTTATACGTATGTAAGGTGATCACTTAAACCAGCCTATGACGGTCGTCAGCCCCAGAAATGCCCAGACTTCCATATTCTTCATCATCTTTGATGAGATGTCAAAAATAGTATAAAAATATATCACTTAAAAATATAGTGCAGATTTAATGAACTTACCCAATGTATGGTTTATTAGACAAGATGTTTACATCTCCTAAATAGCTCTTGTCAGACTGGGCCACTTTAGACATGTTCCTGCGGGTAGCTGCCCACGAATTTCCAATTTCGATGGGTCCTTTAGATTCCAAAAGCTTCAACCTCCATTTGTCGGCAGCCAGATAATATGAAAGCCTAAAAAACATAATGTATACCAATTATACAAAAAACCTATCAAAGCAAGGTAAAATATTATTTGTGCATCACCAATATTTGTTAAAATGTCATACAACCTTATATCTCTTGAATAGAAACATACCAAGTAACTATAGACCATAGATACAAGAATCCAACTCAATTAATATGTGGAATTTGTTTCTATTTTATTTTCACATAGTAATAATAATAAATTCAAGTAATATAGCGCCATTTTTCCAAAATACAGGTTCATCGAAAAATAATGCCAACATTTAAAATAACCTGTTTAATTAACCATTTCAATCTTATATTGTCATGAAAAAGATTTTTGAAAAAGTGCCCTATGCACCCAATGGTGCATAGGGCACTGCATCGTAGTGACGCAGTGTTATCTTGATTGTGAATTGTATGAAGGCAAGGTGATCAGCCCTGCGCTTCTTGTACCAGTCCAGGGTGATATTAAATAAATATGAGAGTGAAAATCACCCATACTTATTTTGACCCCCTTGGGAATCGAACCAGGGACCAGCACGGTAGCTAAACGCGCTGAACACTAGACTACGGAGGTAGACAAAACTTACCTCGGCAAATCTCTCATGGCGAGGAACAGCTGTAGTGGTATTTTGTAGCTAGAGCCATCAGATTCCGTTCCTTTTGCGGAGAGAACCCCCTCAGACTTGAGCTGATGAGGGTCCATGGCCAACAGGGATCCAAGCTCGGAAAGAGCTACATCAAGAGCTAGAAGCAAATGGACAAATTATTCATGTTGGGTACTTAATGGTTAGTAGAGTTCTTTTTTCCTTATATAATTATATAGCTATACAATTCTAGGTATTTAAGTAATAGGTTATCATGTGAATAATAATTTACAGGAGACAACAATAGTTTATGGGGCATGTAGGTACTTAAGTACCTAGAATTGTAAAGCTATATAAGGACCGTCAGTCCATTTAATCTTCACATTAATTTGAAAATGGCATAACTAGGCAAAACAATTCGCTCACTCCTTTCAAGAACGTCATAAATAAAAAATCATCAATTTTCAGTTGTGCATGTTTTCGGAATGCACAGAAAATGTACTATATCCCACCAAAAGAGGCATATTTTTTACTTAGTATTCACCCGCTACAGGGCAGAAAATGTTGTTTTTGCATTTTGAATAAAAAGGTATTGATTAATTATTTTTTTAAATGTACTAAATATTTTTCAAATGGAGAAAAAACCTTCAGGTTTTACCTAAAAAGATGTGTGGCACAGTAAAAAATTCAATAAGGGGCTTGATATTTATTTTGAATACATTGTGTTATATTTTTAAACTTTAAAAACGTTCTCCTGAAAAATCAAGTTTTTTGATTTATGACGTTCTTGAAAGGAGTGAGCGAATTGTCACAATATTGATTAATAAAATACAACTTAGTAGACTCAGTACTTAGTAACATTTAATACATAATAATAATGTGTTGTATGCGTATGCATTACCGGAGTAACGGTTGGCCTCCCTGATGATGAAGCTGTTGGAGCGGAAGCGCACTTTGTTCTCGGCGTGCTTGGCCTTCATGACGGCCTCGTGCGCGTCGAGCAGCAGGTTGAGGCTGATGTCGTTGCACGTGAACACCTGCACAATCCCGTTCCCGCAGTAGTCCACCAGGCGCGTGGGGCAGCTTTTGTCGAAGGCCGAGTCCCTCCAGAAGGTCTCCTTCAGCTCCTCCAGCCCGAGCCTCTGCAGCAGCAGACTGGCCGTCTTGAAGGCGTTTCTTCCGCCGATAAACTGAAAGAAAAGATTCAATTCAAATCAATTGTATAGTGGCGAATATCGGCCTAATCTCATTATTTTAATGGACTTGATATCGTGGGTATACTGGCCAAAAAACTCTTAAATTCCTGTTTTAATAATCCTTGTTATTTAAAGCTTTTAGCCTAAATAAAATAGCCACAATTAAACTCAAAGTAGAATTTACATTTAAAACCACATTAAATTGACATTTTAAACTACTTAGTGTATTTTGCTTTATAGAACGTTGAAAACTATAATATGCATCTTGAAGTCAAAATTTTATATTTTCGAGTTAAAATTGTTTGCAAGTACTTATATTTTATATAAGTTTGAATTAAATGTGTATAAACTTAGTCACCGAACTAATTTAAATGAGATCCCGACTGAAGGCAAACTTTAATGTAATATCACAAAAAGGTGTAATACGAAGCTGTCCTTAACAAAAATAGTTCATCATATGTTATTGAAACTACTGTGAAAATTTGCTGTGTGATCAAAATGTCATCTATGGTTGAAATGCTAAATAGAGGCAAAATACAAAATATGTACAAGGAAAATGCCAAATACAAGCATAATACAATTGAGAGTAACTTCAAATCAGGACATACCTTTTGTTTCAAATTTTTATTTATTTCCTTAAAAACAGCGTGTTGTGGTAGAGCAATATCAATTAAGTTGGACCAATCATTTCCGAATGGAGAACCTGAAATAGTACACAATAAAATTAATTACAAATTCAAGACATGTATGACAATGCTTGATATCCATGCAATGGTTTGGGTCATGGACAGACCACATTCAGTTAAGTCATGGACAGTCTACAGGGATTTGGGTCATGGACGGTCCATACTGATTTGGGTCATAGACAGTCCATGTTAATTTGGGTCATATAGTCAGTGGGGCGCACAGAGTTTTTTATCAGGGTAGGCAGTAGGGTTGGGTAAGGATAAGGCATAGTAGGCACTGGTCGTGTTTCTATATAAAACGTAAGTAATCTAAGGTAGGCACTGTTTTTTGCCTATATAAAGTCGAACTCGGTTATTCCGAGCACGGATATAGTGAGATCTCGGATATAACGAGGAAACATTCGTTGACATTTTGCTTTGTGATTTTTTCCATACATTTATTCACGGTTATACTGAGCTACTTTTCGGCTATAAAGAGCAAAATATCCAACGTGTCAACATTGTATTTTTATCTGCATTTGAAAAAAAAAACATTACGGACCCGAAAAAAAAGGAATTGTGATCATATGAATGTTGATGAAACTTTGATACATTGTTTTTGTACCCATAGAACCGCAGGATTTTCTAAATTTAATATGAAAAGTTGATTGACAAAAAAATATGACTTGTGTGTAAGGGATTAATTATGTATTTTTATTTGAATTGCAACTTATTCTGTTATGCGACCATTCCAAATACTCCACGTCTTCATGTGACAGGTATGTTGATAAAAAATACCTATTCTCAGATATAAGGAGTAACGGTTATTACGAGCAAATTCAGTCGGTCCCGTCATCCTCGTTATAACCGAGTTCGACTGTATAATGCACGCCTCTGCGTACAGTCCATATGGATTTGGGTCGTGAACAGTCCACATTGATTTGATGGGAGAGTCTCTTACCCAGCCAGTGTGATGGGATTGAACCATCGTCCTTCATGGACCTGTTGGTTTGCTGCAGCTTAAGGGAGAGGTACTTGTGCAGTTTGAGGTAGAGCGGTTCAACCTCTTCCCAGAGTGCTTGCGCCTTGCTGTATCCTCCGGGGTACTCCGCCAAGGTTTCCCAGTATTCTTCTGCATTCTTGACATCTGAAAACGAACAGTGAATGACATATTTCCAACAATGTACAATCTCTATTGATTCCAACGAAAAACTAACGTTGACGATTTCTCAGTTTGCTTTTAATAAGGTTCATGCTTCAAACATTTTGTTCTCTCGAGTGCACACAGCGATCCATGGAAAGATCCATGCTTGGTTTAATTCTGATAAATAATAAAAAAAAAATGAAGATACCAGGAAAAAAACCAACGTAGAGGATATCACGGATCCTGTGTCAAAACTTAAATGGCAATAGGCAGGATATATTGCAAGACAGGACTCCACAAGATGGACCCCAAGAATTTTACAATGGAGACCTTGGGAGAACAAAAGAGGTGTCGGAAGACCACAAAAGAGATGGTCAGACGACATAGTCGCTTTGGGGGGTAGAAATTGGCTGCAAGCAGCAACCGACCGAAATGAATGGAAAGAATGGGAAGCGGCCTATATCAAGCAGTGGAGGCCAGAGGACTCATGAAGAAGAAGAGATACGTAGAGTCGAAGAGACATCCCGCGGATATTTGTGCCGGAACCGCACTTTAGCTACACTTTGCCCACTTATGTACTATAAGCACAAATGTATGAAACTGCTACTGATGTCTAAAAAAATGATAAATTACCGTTGGCTTTTGATGCATTTCGCACAAGAGGGAGTATCTCAGAGGCAAACTTCTTCTCATCTGGCAAGATGGACTCCCAAGAGGTCTGGGCTGATGCCAGAAGGTGGCGGTCTCTGGATGTGGCCAAGGTTTTCAAGAAATCTGCAAACAAAAACAAATGTTATACTAAGAATAACAAACGTTACATATATTAAGCTATACTAAGAGAAAAAAACAATTTATTTTATTTGGTCGAAAGGTGATCACTCAGACAAATGTGAAGCAAAATGATGTATGATAGATGTTCGAATGGTGAAATAAGAATAGAATGCAAGGCTGAGATAAGCATTATCGATACAATTATGAATGGTGTGTTGGGATGGTTTGGACGCGTGGAACGCATGAGTGAGAAAAGAACGGTACAATGAATTTAAGAGTCGGATGTAGTTGGAAATAGGAGCAGAGGAAGACTGAAGAAAACTTAGAATGATTAAGTATTTTATAATACTTGAAGGTATAATCGGAATAATCAGGGGGAAGTATGAGGAGAGTGAAGATTTGCAAAGACCGAGTGTTGTGGCGTTCTATTTTTTCTGCCTACTTCTGCGAAGGAACGGCGTAATGATTAATTACTTTTATTAGTTGTCTTCGAATGTAAAAAAATTAAGATTTTAAAATATCAGGGATAATTGAAAAGATCAATAAAAGTTCCTTGAGGTGGTATGGACACGTGGAGCGAATGGATGACGAGAGAATGACTAAGAAAGTATATTTGGCAAATGTAAAAGGAAGAGCAGGACATTCAAAAAAGATCACTAGTCTGTTTTTGGTTGGTTGGAAGATACTGCTTTTTAGCAATAAGCCTGCCAATGTACTTATTTATTTTCTGTACATGAAGTTCAAATAAAAATAAATGAACGATAAATCTCTTTATTCTCTCAAAACCCGGGTAACATTTGACGTAGGTAATTTTTTCTCGAAACACCGTTTCCGTATTTAAAAAAAAAGTTTTTTCCTTAAAATAAATAAACGGTTATAAAAAGAAAAGAGTACCTAATGGAAAGGCAAAGAGTTTTAAAAATATATGAAAATATTTTTTCAATATATCGTAGTCGTACAAGAGAAAGTGACCAACTACCAAAATGTGTTCAGGAGGGCCATTTAAGTCACTTTTGCTTGGCAAGAAAATAAACATCAATGCAGTTATTCATTTTTAACAAGTCGATATATTATACTTCCAAGAAAAAAAATCATTGGGATTTTTTTCAGGGAAATATTAGTCGTATCTATGTAGTAAGATATCAAATAGTGAATGATCACGTTTTTGTAAAAAATGCACTTGGTCACTTTCTCCTATATGACTAAGATATATTTTTAAAAAAGTCTATGTAATTACAATTTTTTTTTAAATTGAGCGTTAGGAGACGTCCAGCCCTTAGCGCGGCCGAGCGCATTGTGATTTAAACGCTCGAGATCTCGGCCTTAACATTATAACAATCGTAATAATACAAAAATCTTATTACAACATCAATGTTAGATCTATAAAATAAGTCTTGGAACATTTTCGGTTTCAAATGGTGTTTGGAAAGCATTTCAAGGAATTAATCGTCATCTCTGCTAATTCCCCCGTAACGACGAAGACGTTTGAAGAATACCCGAGCGTTTTTAAGAGACAATAGCTTTTGAAACATTCATTACGGCAGTAATCATGAAACTACAATTTACCCAAATTGCCGAGGGGGAGGGGGGTGGCCATAAAACGCAGTCTGGGGTGTAAAAAGTCGACAGTCGAAGGGAAGCGGACGTGGGGAGCGGACTGAGGAAGGAAATGCAGGCCGGAATTAGTGCACAGCCGAGTGGAATGATTCGAAACATTAGCAAGTCTTACATAAATACGTGTGAGATTTTGATTATTTTCTCTTTAAGAAATTGTATTTTAGAACTAAATTATAGTGCATTATCACGAAATTATGGAACCCAAAACACACGTAGAGCACATAAGATATACATAGATAAAGGAGAATAAAAAATAATTGATGTCAGAATGATAATGCATTTTTTTAATTAACTAAGTAAAATACTTGTTCACAAGTATGATCTCCAATAGAAGGGGTTATTTTTCATATTATTTTTTTGACATCTCCAACATAGCTGAAGAAGAATGTGGACGTCTGGGCATTTACGGGGCTTACGACCGTCATAGGTTGGCTTAAGTGTCATCACTATATTGTCGTGTAACATTCACCAATTCTACCCATGATTGACAATTACACTACTCAAATTCTTGGAAGTTCTATATATATTATGATCCAATTTCGAAACATTGTACTTGAATCACTAGAATTTCACTAGAGACATCTGTTGGTGAGAATATGCTGGGATGTTGAGATGTCAACAAAAAAAATGAATCATTATGGATAAATACGTGTGTGTGATTTTGATTATTTTCTCTTTAATAAAAGGTAATTTAGAACGGAATTATACTCCACTATCACAAAATAATGAAAACCAAAACACACATAGAGTCACATAAGATATGCATTTTATATATAAAGAGGAATAAAAAAAATATAGTTATCAGAATGATAATGCATTTCTAAATATTTATTTAAAAAAATACAGAAATTTTCATTTCAAAAGTTATAACGTTACTAATTTTATTGGTATAAAACAATTGCCCCGAATATTGGCCCAAATCATCAAAACTAGTTAAAAGTATGACCGAAAGGAAATTTCATACGAAAAGCGGATTCTACACAATTCATTTAAAATAAATTAAAAATCTATTAAATTACCGTTGTTCCCTATGTGCTTAAGGCTGACATCTCAAAATCACATGACATCTCTCAGAACGCGTCAAACGTGTTTCCAGGAAGTGTGCAAGGAAAAGGAAGGTAGATGTGAAAAATACATCACAAGACCACAAATCAATCTGGACAATTTTTGACGAAAAATCACATTTTATTATCTCAATGCATAGAATTTCGACGCGAACAACTGACTATCAAATATCGATGAATATCGAAAAGGTAGGTACTGTAAAAGTGCCTATATGGATTACACGCCACTGCAAAGACGAATAACTGTAATACTTGATATTATTAGATGCTATGTACATGATAAAAAATCAGAGTAAAATAAATCGATTCTTTAATTAAGAGTAAGATTAATAGTTCGCTATAGATCTTGTATTCTCGTTTTGGAGATGGATGATTGAAATAAAGAGAGGAGTCACGATGTTATATTTTGACTGCCAGACAAACAACAAATAGTAAGTTTAATACAACAAAAAGGTTTCTTTGTTCTCACCTGAAAATGAGCAGCTTTGGGGCGAGCCTGTTTTGCAGTCGATAGTTTTAGTGTTGTACAACTGGAAGGCTGCCTCGTCTGAATACGACATCAACTAGAAAAAAATACAGTAAAATCAGGTATTACTATCTATAAAATAGGTATTTTAATATATAAATGGGGTATTTTAGATATAATTCAGATAATTTCATGTACATGTTAAAACAGGTAATCCTTTCGTGTTTTAATTTAAACTCCAGCAAAACAACTTTAATTTAACGACAAATCGCTCACTCCTTTCAAGAACGTCATAAATCAAAAAACTTGATTTTTCAGGAGAACGTTTTTAAAGTTTAAAAATATAATACAATGTATTAAAAATAAATATGAAGCTTCTTTTTGAACTTTTGACTGTGGAACAGGTTTTTTTAGGTAAAACCTGAAGGTTTTTTCTCCATTTGAAAAATATTTAGTATCCTTTAAAAATAAATTTAACAATACCTTTTCTTCAAAATACAAAAACAACACTTTCTGCCCTGTAGCGGGTAAATATTAAGGTAAAAATATGCCTCTTTTGCTGGAATATAGTACATTTTATGGGCATTCCGAAAACATGCACAACTGAAAATTGACGATTTTTGATTTATGACGATCTTGAAAGGAGTGAGCGAAATGTAATATTTAAACACTTTATATAAGTAAGTATGTAAAGTGTTTAAATTAATACAATTCTATTCTTAACAATTCTAAGCATTCAACGCGAAGCCGGGTATAAAAGTATACTAAAATAATAAAAATAATAAAAAATGTATGTTAAGTTTCCTTGCATAAAAATCAATGTATCCAGATGTCAAAAAAAAACATTTTTCCCATCGTATTTGGATTTTATTTTTATAAAATCTCATAATCCTTATCCCCACACAAAAGTTTTTACATATTTTTATTATTAGTGGTGAATTACTATTATTATTCAGAAATTCTGGTTAATCTGCATTTTGAACGTCCAGTTTTCCATTTTGCCTTCAAATAAAAAGGCACGCCATCTCTGTTGAGTCATTTGTAGTATGGTACATTGATTGATTCAGCAGTCACTTTATGGTAGTATCTATCCATTTTTAATTTAATTTTTACATGGTAAATACCACTATTTCCTAAAAAGTGACATTAACCAAGTAAAATTATGAATTTAAGAATTAATTATTTAAGTATGAATTTAAGAGTTAATGCAATATGGATGTTCAGTAATGGGTAGAATGGTGAACGTTACACGAGTGTGTAAAGTGATCGCTTAAGCCAGCAAATTATTCAAATAAAAATCATTTTTAAAATAAATTTTACTTGATAAATACCACTATTTCTTGGGGTCATTGGTAGGATAATTGTGCGAAAAAACGAGAATCACTAAAGTCTTCGTGAAAAAGGCAATATTCTTTTCTTTAATACTTTTACTATAGCATTATGTTCTGCATTTAATGGTGGCAAGATGCATCTACATTAAATGCAAATGCACTTGCTGCGCGACTGCTTCAGATCAAGGAGCGTCAAATGAATAATTCTCATCCCTTCTTAAACGACCCCTGTTCTCGACTTTTATCTGGATGTAAAGTGTATGTGAGGGGTGTACCTACCCTTAATACGTTCTTTCTTGAAACTCTTAATAACCTGGGATGCAATTACAGTGAAAAGTTAACGAGTTAACTACGTAGTGTAGATAGCTTAAACTTTACTTCTTGTTAAACGACATTGGCATTTTGTATAGACAAGAAATTGATGACATCGAAAATAAAATTAATAATATATGTATAATCGAATACAAGTAATAAATATACCTACGCTACGTAGTTAAAACGTTATCTTTTCTATGTAATTCCAGCTCTGAATCGATATATCGACTCTAGTTCACATTGTCAAAAATGCAGCCGTCGATATACGGACGATGGCGCTGGTGAATTTTAGCAGTCGATATTATGTGTTGATTGTGTCGGAGTGTGTGCGTTTCTTATGTTCCAAATCGTCAATATTAATAAAAAAAAATTAAAAAGTCAACAATTTTTTTTTTGTTGGAAAAATAGAAATATACTTTTGTAAAAACCTATTGTTTTCGCCCTTATAATGTTTAATAAATTTGAAATAGAACATTTTTTCATAAAAAAACGTTTTCGGTTATTTAAGCATACATGTGTATAAGAAAAATATCTCAGTAATTAAATGGGTAGAATACATTAGAGGTTCAAAAATATTAAATCAAGGATTATTTAAAATTATTAAAAAAAAATCTTGAATGTTTTTTAGCAGATACTTTGTGGCACATTTTATGAATATTATAAAATTAAAGAACTTTGTTTTAACCACTTTTTTATTATTAGTACACTTTAACCTACCGGTTTCAACAAGAACCTTGAACCTCGTACACGGGAACGAAGCCAATTCAAATATATATTTTTCCGAGAGGAATTGCCTAAATCTAGCATTGCCGAGATGAAACCGATCCACCTCTCTTGGTAGGCCGTTCAGCAGACCAATAATTCATTAGAAAAAATATAGGGAGAAAAATGACAAAATACAGTCTCTTTTGTATACATACATTGTTCCACTGATCTGTTTCCAACAGGGTGTCTCCAGGACTCGATATCAGCTCCAACTTCCTCTTTAGCAGTTCGTCCTTAACCTGCCCTCCAGCGTAAGCCTTCACTTCGTTGGCCTGCTTCTTCGCGAAGTCCCCGAAAGCCTTGTCCGCGTCAACCTTAAACAAAAGGACAATTCACTTATAACTTAGTTGTCCTTGTATGCAAATGACTAATAAAGAAAAGTTAAACATGAATTTGATTAGAGATGGACACTGTGAAAAGTCGAAGGATGTATGATTAGATTAGGGGTGGGATTCCATACGTAGGTTGCCGCGTTGACTACGTTTTTTGACATCTCAACATATTATCACTCATATTATTTTTTGACAATTCAACATTAATGAAGAAGAATATGAAAGTCTGAGCATTTACGGGGCTGATTTAAGTGATCACTTTACACACGTGTAACATTCACCAATTCTACCCATGATTTTCAACCACACTGCTCAAATTCTTGGAAGTTCTATATATATATACAGTATCTACTCAATGAATTAGGGCCACGCAGAATTTCGCGCAATTTCTCAATTCAAACAGGAATAACTCAGAGAAAACCTTGAATAAAACAACATTGAATTTTATTTACACATAAACACTTTATTACGCTTAAATTATGCATATATTTTCATATAAATATAGTTAGTATTTAGTATTTCCACCTTTGGCAGAAATAACTGCCTCAATTCTTTTTGGCATACTTAAAATGCACTGTTTTATCATGTTTTTATTTCTTCGTCTTCTGACCAAATTTTTTGAATATTTTTTTTTTGACAGTCTACTGTTGGATTTGAAAATGAGTATACCTTATTTTTTAACATGCTCCATACGTTTTCTATAGGAGTAAGGTCCGTAGAATTTCCAGGCCAGGGGAGCAAAGGCAGATTTTTGTTAGACAAAAAATTTATTATTGATTTAGCCCGGTGGCAAGGTGCCCCATCCTGCATGAAGGTGTATGGACCTTCTGTTGGGTCGAGTGTATGGTAGAAGGGCAATAAAATTCGTTCGAGGACCTGCTTATAGGAATTTTGGTTCATTGTTCCTTCCACGAAAAACAACGGCCCAGGTAAATTGTTAATAATACATGACCATATCATTGTTGCAGGGGGGTGTTTGATAATTTTTACCACACAGGCCTCATTGTAACGTTCCATTGGTGTTCTCCTGACGAATCGACGGCTCTCTGTCACGGCTTCTAACCGGCACTCATCACTAAAGATGACCTGAAAAATAATGAAAATTTAAGTCTAATTCAAATATATAAGTTTATTTACTAAAATGATATGTTGAAAATTCAATTTAAATAAATACCTTTTTCCAATCATCTACCGAGTAATTTCGATGTAGCCTGGCCCATTTTAATCGATCCGCTTTCATTCGTGGTGTCAATTTTGGTACTTTTACAGGGCGCCTGCATTTCAGATTTACTTCGTAAAGACGTCGCCTCAGTGTTGATACCGATATATTTATACCCTCTTCTTCCAATTTTATTTTTAATGTTTTTGCTGATGCACTACGGTTTTCTAAGACACTTTGAACGATTTTTCGATCAGTCCTCGGTGTTGTTTTTCTAATTCTACGACAGTTCTTTCGCCGATTGCTGGTGGCGGGTAAATGATTTTTTATTGATTTTGAAATTCTGTCCACTGTTTGACGAGAAACGTTTTCTTTTTTTGAAATTTCTCTATTAGATAGTATTCCTTATTTCAGTAGCACTATAACACTAGACTTTTTTCCTCAGAAATGTCTTTACTTTTTCCCATTTTGTCCTTTTCAAAAAAAAACACTTGTGTTTACAAAAAAAAATATACTTTATGAACTAAAATTTAAAATTAAGTTTTTTTCACAAGACACGATAACTATATAACCTCTCTGAACAAAACAACAACCAGAACTCAAGAAACTTTACTAATAAATGAGATAGGACTATTTTTTGAACTTTCAACTATCTGTCTACCTGTGCTAATTAGGGACCTTTCTCAGAAAAAGGGTTTGAAATTTTGTAAAGGCTTAAATAATCCCGGTATATTTTACATATTATTGAAGGTAATATACATGATATTAGATGTCAATAGAAAACTTAAAGTATTTATGTAAAATAAATATAATAATCCAAAAGATTTCAGAGTATTCAAAAAAATAATGGGTGGCCCTAATTCATTGAGTAGATACTGTATATGATCAAATTTCGATACATTGTACTTTACTCACTAGAGATACCTATTGGTGACATGAAAGAAGCTTTTTGTTGAGCAGAAACTTTTTCATTTGTATGTGAGGTCCGAATCCTGGATTATATTCACATACATGAGAAACGCTAGAAAACATTATTTTAGCTTAAAATTTGACGAATTAATTTATTAAGAACATTTTAACATGAATAACTCCTATAACAATTATAGGAGTTATTCACATATGAATAACTCCTATAATTGGAGATAATCCAGATTTGTGAACAAGTATTTGGCCACATTCAAAACGTTGTAAATAAATTTTATATCAAATGTACTTTTAAAGTTTGCAAAGATGGCGGAGAACATCCCAACGCCAGTTTCCTGTGCAAAGTATGAATAAATATTTTAAAAGGTTTCTCACAATTCGAACAGACAATCTTACACGTTGTATTCCTTTTAGGGCGGATTGTTGATGGAGTTCAAAGGAGATGAAATTGGATTTGGTGGAGATGTATGCAAGAACGTACAGTTGGGTTTATGAATGATGAGACGGTAGACTTGCAAAGATGAATGCTATAAAACGTGCGAGAAAACAGATGCCTTCAATTCCAAGCATATTCGGTATACGCGTCGCCTACTTTCAAAATCCGCCAGATCCATGTAAGTCGATTTTACAAAAAATGCGAAATTCTCCGGCTACATTTATGTTCAAAAGAAATGTATATCTTCAGATAAAATAGTATGCAATAGAGAATTTTCACATTTTTTTAGTAAAATTTTCAGTATTTAAAAAAAAAACACGAGACCCAAACCGATAATGACGTCATCTTAATTTTTTACTTATCCCCGCTCTCTGATTGGCCGATATGGGTCAGAAGGCAAGTTCCATGAATATAGCGGAATTTGAAATACAACGCTGTTTAAGTATTTATTTAGCAGGGTTTGAAAGTATATAAATATTTTAAAGAATAAAACCCACAATTGCCATTCCGATAGTGTATTTATTTTAAAATCTCAATAAAATTGGATCTGGCGGATTTTGAAAGTAGGCGGCACATATGTAAGTTCTAAGAAAAGATAAACGAAGAATAATAATGCAATCTTAAGAATGCAGGTTACGCTATCTAAATTTCATTTATTGATTCGGCAGTAACTTTGTGGTAATATTTATCCATTTAAATTTTAGTTTTACTCGGTAAATATACAGTTTATAATAGAGTATACAGTTTATTACTAAATAGTGGTATTTACCAAGTAAAACTTAAATTTAAAAATATCTAAATTACTGTGATCAAGAACGACTTCTTGAGTAAGAGTTCCAAAAATTTAAGTAGTGTGGTTGTAAATCATGCATGGGTAAAATGGTGAATATTACAAATGTATAAAGTGATCACTTCAACCAACCGGTTCCGTAAGCCCCGTCAATACCCAGACTTTAATTATATTCTTCATTTATGTTTTTTTTTGTAAATGAAAAGAGAAATATTAGTGTTTTCATTATTTACAAAAAAAAATCAATTTTATACTATTTCTATGAGCCTAAGCGGCTCATTATTAGAAATAGGTATCAAATTGTAGTAAAGTGGGTTCGAACCGAGAAACTCTGACTTAAGAGTCCGCGGCACGAACCAAGGGGCCACAGCCCGACACTAAAGATGTCAAAATGCAAATCACATTGACTAACAACATTTTTAGTAATATATTGGGATCTTTGTTAATATATCAACTTTTACTAACTAACTAACCATCACGTCGCTTCCCCGCAGGGGTAGGCAGAGAGAATCGAACGCCACACCATTCTGTCTTTGCAAACGTTATTCGCCTCTTCTACATTCATGCATCTCCTCATACATACCCGACGATTATTACGACTCCTGACCCGGCCGCTTTCAAGTATTTGACACACCTGTTTGTGCCAAGTTTTCCTCGGTCTTGCTTTGCTTCTTTTTACAACTACATTTGCCTCATAAATTTGTTTAACCGTTCTTTCCTCATTCATACGTTCCAAATGACCAAACCATCTCAACACACTTTTCTTAATTTTATCGATAATGCTTATCTCTCAACCTTGCATTCTTTCCTTATTTCATCATTCGAACATCTATCAAACATCGTTTGCCACACATTCGTCTGAGGGATCGCATTTCGACTGCATTATATCAAATAGTAAATATATTATATTAAATACTAAACTGATGTTCATGTTTGTTTCCGAGTCGATATGTTCAATATTTACCAATTCTCGTTCAATAACTGATTACTTTGACATTTCACTCACGCTCAGAAGAGCCAATATCATAATGGATAAAATACATAATTTATTCATAAATCCCTTGCATTTCAAAGCTCTATGCAGTCACAAAGGAAGTTATTTCATTACAGAATGCATAGCGCAAAGCTGGATTCAAAATTACATCAAACTGCTCCTAATGATATATTCCCTGAGGATCCTAGAATAAAAATCAGTACACCTCTATTGTGCTCGGCGCTTTCAGAAATTCAGCGCTATTTCATTAAAATTTTCCCCGATGAAACAAGAAATTTGAAAACGTTTCATGAAAAAAACTGTAATATTAAACTGAAAAGAATGTTAAATGAAGTTTAAGTGAAGTCTATTGAGAGTATATTTTAAAGTTTGCAGCGGTCAAACTAGAATGACGTAATGAAGGGTCAGTTGGAGAGTAGCTGGAACATACTATTTCTATGTTCATATATCGCTCACTCCTTTTAAGAACGTCATAAATAAAAAAACTCGATTTTTCAGGAGAACTTTTTTAAAGTTTAAAAATATAATACAATGTATTAAAAAAAATATCAAGCCACTTATTAAACTTTTTACTTTGCAACAGATCTTTTTAGGTAAAACCTGAAGGTTTTTTCTCCATTTAAAAAATATTTAGCTTATTAAAAAAATAATAAGATTGATAAAGACATAGAAAGGAGAGTGAATGCTGGGAACAGAGTGAATGGTGCACTAAAATCAGTTTTAGCAAATAAAAATCTATCAGCGGAAGCTAAACTGGCAGTACACAATGGAGTTCTGGTTCCAACCCTTATGTATGGAAGCGAAGCATGGAGTTGGCAAAAGAAGGATGAAAGCAGATTGAATGCAGTCGAAATGCGATCCCTCAGACGAATGTGTGGCAAAACGATGTTTGATAGATGTACGAATGATGAAATAAGGAAAGAATGTAAGGCTGAGATAAGCATTATCGATAAAATTAAGAAAGGTGTGTTGAAATGGTTTGGACATGTGGAGCGTATGAGTGAAGAAAGAACGGTTAAACAAATTTATGGAGCGAATGTAGTTGGAAAAAGAAGCAGAGGACGACCGAGAAAAACTTGGCACAATCAGGTATGTCAAATACTTGAAAGCGGCCGGGTCAGGAGTCGTAATAATCGTCGGGTATGTATGAGGAGATGCATGAATGTAGAAGAGGCAAAGAATGTTTGCAAAGACAGAGTGGTGTGGCGTTCGATTCTCTCTGCCTACCCCTGCGGGGAAGCGGCGTGATGGTTAGTTAGTTAGTTAGTTAAAAAATAATTAAACAATACCTTTTATTCAAAATGCAAAAACCAACACTTTCTGCCCTGTAGCGGGTAAATATTAAGCTAAAAATATGCCTCTTTTGCTGGAATATAGTACATTTTCTAGGCATTCTGAAAACATGCACAACAGAAAATTGACGATTTTTTTTATTTATGACGTTCTTGAAAGGAGTGAGCGATATGCACAACTTTTACTATAAAATCTTTGCTTACAATATATGTATAAATGAAAAATATCCAAAAACTGCACAAAAAATATCAACTAGAATCAAATAAATCAAGGCCTCCTATTATCTTTTTTTTTATGGGAATCGCATTTATTATTTACCTTGCTTATGTACAAGGATTATTGATCATAAGTGGATTTTTGTTTCTTCTTACTGAAAAAAATATATTATATTTTAATATGTGCTGGAAACAGGAGGGATAATCTAGTCTGGGCCAATCAGGAACTACTCAGCATTTGCTCATTACTCCTTTTTGTCTATATTCCCACTGATAATTAATAAAAAATAATAATAAATAAAATAAGAAACAGTTCCTACCCCATCATTAACGTCCCAAGTACACAAATATAAAATTTAAACTTAGCATCACATACTCTGTTTTATAAATGATGCGGAATGCATCAAAATACGTGTAACAATAGATTTTAAGAAAAAGTGTTATTTACCAAGTAAAACTTATATTAAAAATGGATAGTTATTACTACAAAGTGACGTCCGAAACAATTGATGTAAAAAGTAAATAAACATAGGTTCAGCCTTTATCCGATTACTATAATTTAATCAACTATTTTTTTTAAGTATAACTCCTTTGTAATCTTGAATGGATGAATAATTATACTACCAAGGGGGATGCGCTTCGTTCATCAATCTACCTCAACTGCAAAGCATTCTTCTGGAAGTGGGTTAAATTCTAATTTATTTTCTATTACAGCTGCACGCGCGCCCGCAAGGGTATGCGAGAAAAATAAGGGTTGTTTTTTTTTTTTGCTTCTTTTGGTATTAGATACAGATTGTTGTACTGACAATGTTGTTTATTTAAAAAAACTAAATACTTATATAATACCACTTAATGAGTATTATTTCATTACACACGACTAGTTTCGAAAACTACAGATGTTTTCATGCACAGGTGAAAAGTAAAACCGATAACCTTGCATTGAATGCGTGTTTTTAATATATAATATATGGTGTAATGGTTAGCGTGTTTAGCTACCGTGCTGGTGGTCCCGGGATCGATTCCCAGAGGGGGTGAAAATAAATATCGCTGATTTTAAAGTCTAATCTTTATTTAATATTACCCTGGACCGGTCCCTGAAGCGCAAGAGAGATCACCGTGCCTTCGTGTAAGTGACAATCAAGATAACACTACGTCAATACGACGCCAGTGCCCTATGCACTGTTGGGTGCGGATAAGGGTTAGAAGGAATATATAAACACGCACGCACGCACACACTGTCGAAGGCAAAACAGGGCTTTGAATATACAGATTTTTTTACAATATTTACATAATACATTTTTTTTGGGATGTAGTCGTCCTTATTAATTACTGGGTCAAATATTTACATGATTTGTAAATACGGGTTCAATATAAAATAAAGATTAATGGCCAAACTGGTTACACGTGTTTAGAATACACGTTTAATCCAACGCGCGTTTCAGAGATAAAAGTAAGTTTCAAATTCTGTCATAGCTTTCAGAAATGGCCGATTCTTATATCATCCTTTTTTTTGAGCCCTTGCATCATTTGTCATCGGAAGAACTAAATGCAGCCTAAGTATGAAATAAAGGATGAGAAAGCACACAGACGATCTGGTTATTATTTCATGATAACAGGGGTGGAAGCCGAGAGGGTGGGAGATAGGGGTGGAAGAGAGACTGGATGACTAATTTAAATGCCTGTGGGGAGTTATTATCCCATGCTGCCATCTTGTTAGAGTATTCAAAGCTTTATGATCAAGATAATTAAGTTCTTTTACAAAGAGTCTATGATAACTCGATTCGGAATATGCACTAGTGTACTGTATTATCAATATACAAAGGAATAACCACCGTACTCGTGAAAGAAGTAGAACTTCTTAAAAAAATAATAAGAGAGTTCTAATGAGAAATAATTCCGATAATTTTACATATTTGATCACCGTAGTAGTCTTCCTATGCCCTTGTTTCCAAGTATATTTACCCCCGCATAAGTAATTGTTTTACCATTCATTCCTCGCTCATTCGTTCCACATGTCCAAACTATCTCACCGCATCTCTCTATACATCCGTTTTACCCTATTCTTAATCCTCTTACCGCCATCCACACCAAATGGTGCAAAGGGTTAAATTTAGGCAAGATGGTCAGTCTAGCGCTTTAGGTACCAGTCCAGTGTGTTGAAATTGATATAACGTTTTTAGATTGGATTTTTTTTATTCTTTTAATATTGAAATAATGAAATATTTTTCTTTATTCAGTTGCTTTAAGTTTTACTTGGTAAATACCACTATCTATTAAAATCTATTATTTGCACCGGCGTTTGAAAATGATGCGGGATGTCTCGAAACACGTGTCACAATAGATTTTAAGAAAAAGTGATGTTTACCAAGTAAAAGGTGAGTTAAAAATCAAATTAACTAAACAAAACTATGACCAAAAATTTGATTTTTAACGTAAAATGTGGCATTTTTTACAAATGAGATGAATTTAATTCAGTCACAAATGTTGCCACAAGGAACGATTAATGTGAAACTTTCCTCCCATCAAAGGTATAGTTATGTCGGCAGAACCATTATTTTAATTAGACCTTTCAAGTTACCTTCGTTTAGTTCAACAAATTCAATTAGAAACTCCCCCATATCAATAATTGAATAGGGGTAACTTATGAACGATTTTCTGTTGTGTCTCTTCGTGGCATATGTAGCATTATTTATCTACATTGAATTTCAGATGTGGGTAAAGTTTTCAATGACAAACGAGACATAAATTTAATGAAAATTTTAAATTAGCTTTTTCGACATCTCAATATATATATATATATGAAAAATAATATCGGATCTTTTTCGATCTACAAATTTCATAAGTCAGGCTTGTTCTTCTAATTATTTTTCTTCTTCCTTCTTATAGATTCGTGGATCGTCTCTTGTGACATCTCTTGTATCTTGTTAACCTTAATAATAAAAAACATAAAACATGTTACTCTTATGTATGTAATATGTTTAAAAAAAGTCTAACATATGTAAATATGAATCTAGACCAGCGTTTTCCAACCTTTTTTGGCTCGCGTACCACTTGGTAGTACAACACGCTTAGTAGTACCACTTCGTAAAAATTATTGTATTTCGAGAAATTTGTTATTCTATTTGCATTATAAGTTTCAAAGGGTGACTATATTTCTTTTATTATAAAAAAAGTACCAAAGGTTTATTTTTTCCTGATAAAAATGAGACATTTAAACTTTACTTATCACAATTAATTTTTTATAAAAGGTGCTGACGCTCATTTCTTATCGAAATTCAAAACGAGAACATTTAAAGAAGAACATATTTCTTTTAAGTAATTTTAAAACAATATACAGAAATAAATTAAATTACTTGTATAAAAATTAAATAAAATGCAGCTCAAGCAATTTTTTTCAAAAAATTACCGACATAAAAAATATATGAAAAATAGTTTAAATTATATTTTTATGTCTGATTTTTTTACTTTTTATGTCCGCCATTACTGACTATTTTTCGCGTACCACCTACTATCTACTCGCGTACCATCGGTGGTATGCGTACCACAGGTTGGAAGCCGCTGATCTAGACTATCACAGACATACGTGGTCTGAGTAAACCACCTAAATAAGACCCGCATAATGCTCCGAGCGCCAAATGTCACATCCAGGAGTGACCCAAAGGGTATCACTTCAAGTAATGTATGTACGGACGCAACATCCTATTGCTTTATTGTAAGGACGATCATTACGCTCCCGAACCCTTCCGAAACTCTCCGACTCACGAGGATATTCGGAAAATAATTCGGGGCGGTGATGCACGACAAATTCAGATGTGACGGATGAAAAATGACAAATAGAAATTGTTGCGGAGAACGAGAGCGAAGAGAAAGTGAAAGAAGTATAGAGTTGTTCTAATTGTTGGAAATTTCGCAAAGGTTAACGATACTGGGGTGCGTTTACATTGATTTTTGAGCACATGTGATACAAACTAGATGAGAATAAGATGTTTCGGCTAAATTATAATACATTTCATCATAGTAATTACAGAAGTTTACATATTTTTACTTATGTATACTTGAATTTTTATATTATAATCATACTAAAATAACTTTGTGAATATAAATATGTAGATATCGCTCACTCCTTTCAAGAACGTCATAAATTTAAAAAAAAATAGATTTTTCAGGAGAACGTTTTTAAAGTTTAAAAATATAATACAAAGTATTAAAAATAAATATCAAGGCACTTATTGAACTTTTTACAGTGCAACAGATCTTTTTAGGTAAAACCTGAAGGTTTTTTCTCCATTTTAAGTATCAAAACAAAAAAGTTAAACAAAAACTTTTCTTCAAAATGCAAAAACAACACTTTTTGCCCTGTAGGGGGTAAATATTAAGTTTAAAATATGCCGCTTGCTGTTATTTTCAAGTATGTATTTTGAATTCCATCTGCCTAATTCAGATTGATAATCACCAACGTCCAAAACCTTACACTATTTTAAAGCACAGAAAATAAATGAAATCGCCCAGACCATTTCGCCCACATTACCATAAGTTCCGAAGGTTGTTGTGAGCAAGGGCACAGTCGGACAATCCGACATGATGAATGAAAACAATTTCGGTATTATGCTAATTCGGGTAGACCGGAAATCAAACCCGTCCCAGAAGCGGTGTCCTTATAACATTATCATGTGCCAGGATTCTAGGAAAGGACATTACCTTCCACTCATAAGACGGGGATGATGCATAGACTGATGAATAAGAACGATATTAATCTAGCAGATATAAATTTACAAGACTTACAATAATGGACCTCTGAGGCGTATGTAATTTAAAGACCTCACCCCTTAGTGTATATTACAAAATGGGTTGGAATTAATAGGTGACTGGATATTTATATTAATATTTTTATTGACATCTCAATACAGATGAAGAAGAATATGGAAGTCTGGCCATTTACAGGGGTAAAAACCGTCATAGGCTTAAGATCACTTTACACGCGTGTAACATTCACCCATTCTACCATGATTGACAACCACACTACTCAAATTCTTGGAACTTCTCTATATTATATATGTATATATATATATATATATATATATATATATATATATATATATATATATATATATATATATATATATATATATATATATATATATATATATATATATATATATATATATATGTATATATATATATATATATATATATATATATACATATATATATTGTTCAAAATACAAAGTAATCTTTATAATGAGCAATAACCGTGAAAACGCATTTTTTTAATCATTGTCTTGTCCCAGAGGAATTTCAGCAAAAAATATATTTTTATGTAAAGTAATTGAAGGAAAATTATCCTGGACTTTATTACTCTCGAACGAGCCCCAGCGGGATATTTTAAGAATTTTCCGTCGTAAGAAAATAAGGGGAGAATATTTAATTTCCTTGTTTTGGAATAGCACTAAATTCAGTTTTGATTACGAACCAAATGATAAACATCCTTAAATAAAATAATGTTTAATCATTATAACTTTTATTATGTGTACGGATTCAAAAATATCGATTTTATTTTCATGAGACCTTCTTACTAATTTTCTTGCAAAGATTCCAAAGATTCAAAGGAAAGTATTCCAAAAAACACATTTAAAAGTAATTGAAATTACAACATTTTGAGTGTGTCCAAATACTTGTTAAAAATCTGGATTATCTCAAATTTTAGGAGTTTGTTTTTGTTGTTTTTTTTGACATCTCATCAAAGATGAAGAAGAATATGGAAGTCTAGGCATTTACGGGGCTTACGACCGTCATAGATTGGCTTAAGTGTCATCACTATACTGTCGTGTAACATTAACCATTCTACCCATTATTGACAACCACACTACTCAAATTCTTGGAAGTTATATTTGCATGAACTTTGTTCCAATATGGAAAATATGGAAAATAAAGGAATGGGTACATTATCAAGAGTTAATTCTATGAAAATTGTAAAATAGTTTATATTCTTAATTGTTTCTCTCTTTTTCCTGTGTACGATAGGTAAAAATGGATAAAAACAATTAAAAATGTATGTAAAAAGAACTCAACCGACAAGACACACAAGGTGGCTTGGTGTCTCTGCAAAAAAATATTTTTAATTTGTTGTTTATAATTGTTCATTAAATAAATGATTACTATGGTATTTAGGTAAATAAAAATAAAATTTAAAAAAAGCTATAAATATTTCCTCTTTTCTTAAATTTTTTATTATTTGTTTTGTTTGTAATTGGCTTATATTGTACATGTCCCAAAAAGTACAATGAGTTATCATCATTTCGAAGGAATTTCGCGACAAATGTCGTAACATTTTGTGAATATGTAACATTTTTCGCAACACGCTGTACATTATATGGACATAAAAGATACAGCCTTTGAAGAGCTTCTCCATAACCGCCCTCTAAACTCCCCGCCAAAATATACATAAAGCACTCTGCTATTGTCGGGGTAATAAATTCAGAATATTTTATATCTTATTTTTTGCGAGAGCTTTTAACACGTCCAGGTCGCGAGGCTGGTGCCGGAGCTTAAAGCTTGGCACCTACCGAGAGGGTGAATTCTGGACACCCCTTTCTTGGCTTTTATTCAAAGGCCTCATTATTTTTGCAAAAGCCTCTAAAATTCGTTGAATATTGCTATAGAGCCTGGAGATCATATGACATAAGCAACCTCTATAAGGAATAAAATAAAAGTTGCATAGAATAATGCGTAAAGGCAATTATTGCTACTGCCTTGCTTTTGCAGTGCTTCGGATATATTCACATATAGGCGCGTGAACTCTTTCCCAGTCCGACTACTAAACTAAAGGGACCAGTAGGTCCATAACAGGGTAGATACAGTCCCTAATTTGTCCAAGGCGACATTACGCATCCCTGTTTGACACCTTTAGAGATGTCAAATCAGGATGAAAATGAGCCATTTACCCTAATGCATGCAGTGCTATCATCGTACAAGGATGCAATGCTTTGGATGAGTTTACTGTTTACTCTATACTCAGATAACACCTTCCATAACTTCATTTTATCAACTCGGTCATACGCTTTTTGCGAACCCACAAATGCGCATAAAAGCTTTTGGTTCTTTCCCAAAAACTTTTCTGTTATATCGCGCAAGGTGAAAATTTGATCCGTACATCCTCTCCCATTCATAAATCCACTCTGAACATCCCACAATTTATCCTTAGTTATGGTTCTTACCCTTTCTAGATAATGTTTAATAAATTTAGTAGGTAGATACTATGTAGATACATAATGCATTTGTAATGGGAACATTGAATTGATTCGTGACAAATTGAATAAATAAGAAGGATGTTTTAAATAATCTCTTATAGAGATCGCACGTCCTGGTAGGTAGGTACTGTGTACAATGGCCCTTTATTTGGAAATACATACATACACAACGATAACACTAAGAAATAAGTGCATTGTGTCGATTGGAATGTTTGCTTTTTATTATGGAGCGATTCCACTCGCACGGACATGTACAGAGGGAATATTCATTGTCCTTTTATTACATACATTTAGTCTTCATCATTATTTTTAATGGTGTTCATGGTGTATAGTTATACCAGTTCACAGTGTTTGACAGAATAAAAAAGAATAGGATTAATAAAGGTGTCATTAAGAAGAAGAAAGGTATGGCATAATAAATAAAAATTATAATGTTAGTTTATTAAGTTTTTATTTAATTTCATTTCATTAAAATATCCACCGATTGCTTTGAAATTTGACACAACGTTGCATTTGAATACGCGCGTGTTTTTAAACAGTGTTCTTTCTTTTATATTTCATCAGACTGAGCTACACGGCTGTCCAAACTTAAAACACAGTAAGGGACATTTTTTTTGGAAAAACGTTTTTTTGCATTTTTGGACTAAGTTGAATCTACTTTAGAGTTTGGACAGCCTAACAGCTAGTATTGAATAAGAATATGTATATGTAAAAGTGTGTAAAAACGGTTTAGTTTAAATTGGCATCTTACTATCGAAAATAAATCTTTAGAAATGGAAATATGGAACGAAGAAAAGAGACTTTACAGGGCGAAGTGTCATTGGCTAGTATAAGTAATTACTTTATATTTATCCAGCGTATGACAGTTCATAAGCCCTGTAAATACTAAGACTTCCATATCCTTCTTCATCTATGTCGAAATGTCGAAAAACAAAGAAAATTAATTTATCAAAAGATTTTATTACCAAATGTTTTTTTTTTAATTCTCTAACGTCCATGTGACTCTAAAATCTAGCTACGGCTTATGCAATACAGCTTATCATAGTCCTACTAAGGCTTCAACTTTAAAAGTTTTAAAGTCTTACCTACTTGTGAGTGGATTTACTGTTTGTGTTCAGAGTTACTGTAATTTTATAGACTTCCTTCTGTAATTTAAAAGAACTTACTAGTTTTTTTTACAATAATTAGGAAACACTTGTTTTTATACCACTTGAGTTTATTAATGACAGCTAGTTTCGGAAGCTAAACTTCCATCGTCAGGTCTGAATAATAACAACAACAAAAACTGTTCTATAAATAAGGAGAGGTAAGTTAGGGGGAGGGGGTTAGTCAAGGGGCGGAGTTTGAAAACAAAGGAAAAATGGAAAGCAAAGTTTTTTACCACTTGAGCTATATTTATTTTTTATTAGCGACTAGTTTCGGAAGCTATGTTTCCATATTCTGGTCTAAATATAAACAAGTGTTTTCTTTTAAATTTCATCATGTCTTGCCACAAAGTGGATGCCGAAAGAATGAATAAAATACCTACTGTAGCGATCGATTTTTCGACCGCGGTCGGCCCTTTGGCCACCCCTGTTAAGTGTGATAGAATATTTCGTGTTAAAACATCATTACTCAAAGGAATGTCTCTTATACGAAAGATCACATCAAAATTCGTCACCCGCCCTTCATACGGTACTCGATACACGTGTCACAATACCAAACTAACACTATGGCTACTATGGGGTAATAAACTGAAATATTTCTTCATCTAGCCGTGACGATAAAAGAGAATTATGACGTCACATTCCTCGGGTGGAGTTAAATTTCACCCCTCACAAATAATAATCTCAAAACTCCCAGGTAAGGGATGGAGAAGGGCTCGTAATATGAAATTATTATCTTTGTTAGTGTGTGTAATCATTTTTAAAGCATCGTGAAAGGTTTTTTTTCTGATGCTAATATATCCTTTTAACAAATTTGAAGGTTTTATACGACCGGTTAATACTACATTATATGGTAACACGTAACACCCCGATATAACGAATTAATGGAGCGATTCTTAAGGATTGTGTATATATCAAAATTCAATTTGACTCAATTTGCTGGGAACAAAGTGAATGGTGCACTGAAATCAGTTATAGCAAATAAAAACCTATCAGCGGAAGCTAAACTGGCAGTGCACAACGGAGTCCTGGTTACAACTCTAATGTATGGAAGTGAAACATTGGAACAACTGGAGTTGGCAAAAGAAGGATGAAAGTAAACTGAATGCAGTCGAAACGCGATCTCTCAGAAGAATGTGCGACAAAACGATGTATGATAGATGTGCGAATAGTGAAATAAGGAAGGAATGCCAGCTGAGATAAGAATTATGGATAAATTGTGTGTTGATTGAGAAAATTGTTTTTTGGATTGAGAAAGCTTTTATCAAGAAAAACCCTTTTATTTGGATGTATGCACACCACATTCTTCTTCATCTATGTTGAGATGTCAAAAAAAGGAAAAAATAACTCGCAAATGAAGAAACCTCTCATTTATGATGAGTTATGTGTAAGTTCACTGGAGCATTCTATGGGTTGCATAAATTAGCCGTAGCTAGATTTCAAAGAGACTTGTACGTTACGTAATTTAAAAAAAAATGCAATCATGATTAATTGTGGCTGAAAGGTATTTCCCTATCTCCAAAAACATATTTCATGCACTTTTTTGTAGAACAAAAAACATCTGTTTTCTACTCCGAGACATTTTTGTTGGAGGCAATCTAGTTTGAATTATTATTCAATTAAAAAGAGAAAAATCGGAGCACTTAATTACAGAATCCATTAAAATGTTCCCTGTGTCGTGACCTGCATCATGAAATATGCATCTGTTACGTTTTCCTGGCGTGGAATAGTTTAAAATGTAAAAGTGCATAAGAAAACCCGAGCAAAAGGGGCGATTTATTAGTATTTTTACCCAATAAAGTACAAAATAAGTTATATATTTACATTTATTGTGAAGTCTCATCTCAATTAACTTTAATTAAACAGTTTGTCCCCGGGTTCCTAAATAAAAAAAATTATAACTATTTTTTTCTTATTATTTTTTGACATCTCATCAAAGATGAAGAAGAATATGGAAGTCTGGGCATTTAAGGGGCTGACGACCGTCATAGGCTAGTTTAAGTGATCACTTTACATACGTGTAACATTCACCGATTCTATCCATTATTGACAACCACACTACTCAAATTCTTGGAAGTTCTATATATATGAACCAATTTTGAATCATTGTTCTTGAATCACTAGAACTTCACTAGAGACATCTATTGGTGAGATGAAAAGAAACTTTTTATTGAGCAGAAACTCTTTTTATTAGTATGTGAGGTCCGAATTCTTATAATCACACACATGAGAAACGCCACAAAATATCATTTTCATTTTTATTATTTAAATGCCCCGTAAAAACCCAGACTTCCATATTCTTCTTCATCTTTGATGAGACGTCAAAAAATAATATGAAAATAACTCCTGTAATTGGATATAATCCATATTTTGTGAACAAGTATTTGGACACACTCAAAATGTTGTATTTTTTTCATTATTTCACTATTCAAACATCGTTTTGTCGCATATTCGCCTGAGAGAAAGTATTTCAACTCTATTTAAGTCTACTTTAATCCTGCTTTTAACAACTTCATGCTTCACTTCCATACTTCAGATTTTAAAAAAAATCAAACATCACGTAAGTTTGTTAAAAAAAATGGCACACATTAAATACCTTTTTTTTTAAATAAATTAATTGTTATGACAGTATTTTAATGTACTTTCATCCGTCCTCTACCAACTCCATGCTGCACTTATAAACATTAGGATGGGAACCAGGACTCCATTGTGTACTGCCATTTAGCTTTCGCTTTTTTTTCGGTTTGTTAAAGTTAACTAAAAACAGACTATGTAATGATATTGGTCAAAACGTTTGATACCTTATACTTATAGCTGTTATGCAGTTTGTAAAACTACAATCAGATGATAGATAGAGCATAAAGTATGAATGAGAAAGAAAAAATCTCCTTCTTTTTCTTCTTCTTCTTTTTATAGAACCTCAGGATCTGTGTGTGCTTCAGCATGTCGCTCTTAAAAAATCATAAATTAAAATTGATTAAGCAACTGCTTAATCAATTTTAATTTATGCTGTATTGATTAAGCAACTACTTTATATTATATTAAATATTATATTTATAAAAATTACAAATTGAAAAATTACTTCCAAATAACTAATAATGTCGAGTTCTTAGGTAAAATTTCCTAAGCGAATAATTCGCTAGTGTCTGTAAGGTTTCAGGAATTTTCGTAAAACTTTTCAGGTAGGTATCAAATAAATTGATGTAATCAATCCGGACTTTCGCGTGAAGGGTTGACGCCGTTAGTAGAGGCGTTAGCAACGGTCGTTAGAGCTCATAACGAGATATCGCCAAGGTCCTTCAAAGGTTGCACGCTTCGACTCTTCTCCACGCTCAATGATGCATAGGGCACGTTGTCACTTGATTGTCAATTACAGGTATATAACCTGGGCTCTAATTCTGAACAATTGTTGTAGGAAACAAATGATGTAATGAGGATGAAAGGTAATGCAGCCAATACATAAGAAAGTACATCGCAGGACAATTTATTTATTATTATTTATTATTTATTTATATTATGTTATGTTTTAAAAATTATTATTATTAAAATATTTATTAATTTACTATTTATTGATTATTATAATTTATTTATTTATTTAATGTGTAAATTACTGCTCTAAATGAAAATTAGACACAGGTTTTTTTTGACATCTCAAAAATATATTTATTAATTTGGCGTTTAATTTGTAGAACTCCATTTTTATTTATGAATTAATTTTTAAATCAAACATAGATTTTTTGAGTCTACTAAGTTGTGTTTTATTAAAACTAAAATTATAATAATAATAAAACTTAAAATTGTGACAATTATTTCGCCTAGTTATGGCATTTTCAAACGAATGCAATTGTGAAAGTCTCAAAGAAGAATATGAAAGTCTGGGTATTACAGGGTTTTCGATCGGTCATAGGCTGGTTAAGTGATCACTTTACATACATGTAAAATTCATCATTCTACCCATGATTGACATCCACACTTTTTAAATTTTTTGGAAGTCATAGGTTTGGTTAAGTGATCACCTCACACACACCAATTACCTGTAACATTCACTAATTCTACCCATGATTGACAATTTCACTTCTCAAAATTTTAAACTCTTAGATATATTGATCAATCTCATGGCACAGTACATATGAGTTCACAACAGCCATCTATGATTGTGAAATTATTGTTACAATTTATATTTTATTGATGTTAACTATGTACATGTCAACTTCTCACAGTGCTTAACTGTGATTGTTTATGTAGTTAGTGTTTATATTACTTTATTTTATCATATGTAATTTCTAGATGTATATATTTTTTAATGGAAATGAATGTCCCGTCACGGGTTCTGCTTAGTAAGGCGTTCATCAAAATATAAAATAATGTATTGTTAAATGTAATAAATAATTAAATACATCAAAACGGTAACGGTATATACACGGGTCTACCAAACAATAAAATGACTCGACTGCAATCAGTGTTAAACGCAGCAGCGAGACTAATTTTTGGAATTTCTAAATTCAGTCACATCACCCCACTACTTCACAAACTCCACTGGTTACGCTTTCCCGAAAGGGTTGAGTATAAACTCTGCCTACTCATGTATAAATCAATACACAATATGGCTCCAGAGTATCTTAAGGAGCTGTGTATTCCAGATGAATTGGTTGACAGACGTCTCACGCTTCGATCGGCTACAACATCTGCAATGGGCAAAGTGATCTTACCAGCTCGCAACCAACGCACTAAATTTGGCGAGCGTGCCTTTGCTGTTGCGGGGCCGACGGCGTGGAATGCTCTTCCACCAATGGTTAGAAATAGTGAGAGTGAGATGATCTTTAGAAAAAGACTAAAAACGCATTTGTTTGCTAAATCATTTCCATCATAATATTTTCCCCAATTCATTCACAGTGAAGCGCCCTTGAGGTATTTTTTTTTACGAAAATGGCGCTATATAAGTTATCCAAATTTATTATTATTATTATTAAAAATATTTTTACTAAAATAAGAATACCCTAAATGTGGTCGTGGCCTGTTTTGCGAGAGCACAGTTTCGCGATGCATAAAAGCAATATAATTTCCAACGTAAAATATCGTACATTTTACGACGGGAACTAGGAACTAAGGACCGGAAGTTTCATACTTTTAACAGCTTCCTGTTGACTCGTGCAAGGCGGTGACATCTGGTGACCATTTTGTGTAACGTTTCTCCCCCGACCCGATTTATTACGCGACCAGTGAGGGTTGCAGACGCAGAAGGAAGATCCTTAGAATATTGAAATTAATGATTGTTGTGTTATTACGTTATTTATTATATCCTGGATTGATTTACGGGGAATGCGCCGCGATCGCTGTTTGCTTAAGAGATTTACTTGTTGTCAACATGATCATTATTTTTGTAGGAACACCACGACCCTTCATAACGTAATAGTTGACACGTGGAGTTACACAGCATAAAAAAATATATTTAATAATGCGAGGGGAGATTATTATAATAATTTAATAACAAATAAAAAATATTTGACTAAGTGATGGGTGCAATACTTAGTCAGCCATATATGATTAAAAACTATAGTATTATTAATTAAATTAAAATAATTAACAATGAAAAAACGTTAATAACGGTGAAAACTTGTGGAGAGATGTAGTAAGAAGATTATACAGTAACTTTTTTTAAAGTCTGCATCCGTAGTGTTTGACTACCGTCCCGGGTTCGATTCCTAGGAGGGTAAATAAAACGATTCCTGAATAAGGTAAAATTATAAAATAAACGCATTTTCTCCAGTTTTTATTCTCTTTTTTTTCGAATTGGCGGGCGTGTTAGGGCGGGCTAAAAAAACCAAACGACTGGTTTAATTGAACTAAAAAAAATCTTCAGCATTAAATTTTCTTCTGATTGAACTAAAAAAAATGTTAAGGCCTTAAAACCTTGAAATTTATTTTTGAAATAAGATTTTTTTTTATAAACCCGCAAAAAAATCACATTTATAACTGCCTTTTTTTAGTTCACACAGAAGAAAAATATATAATTAATAAATCCTTCTTTTTCCGTCAAAGATTACGAGGTGGATCTTATCTGATGATTGAAGACTGCAGCGAAAAGATGCCAGTGAAATAGACTTAAAAATCTGTTTTTTTTTTCATTTAATAAATATGACTTAATTTCTCCCTTTCCCTTAAAAAATCCAAAAAATCGGTGTTTTACAACGTTCTGATTCAGGACATTTTATTGATGACTCATTTTATGTGATCACTTTATACACGTGTAACATTCACGAATCTAACACGGTATGCATATGAAAATAATGCGGAATGCATCGAAACACGTGTCATAATAGATTTTTCAGAAATAGTGGTATGTTCCAAATAAAACTAAAAATGAATTAATTTATGAAATAAGATTTTTTTATTGAAGTCAATCACAATTTGCTTTAAATACCCTAAAAACTAGAGTAAGGTCAAAAAGGGGGTTTTAGAAGGGTTTCAATCCCCTATTGTGATCTTTTGTGAGCTGAAATGTTACTTCGTCCTGTAGTGAAACTAATCTGGATAAAAGTAGAGTACGTACGTAATGGATCTTCAATATTGTGATAAATTGTATATCTGAAGTCGAATGGGGTTGTTTTCTTTTCCACGAAAACATAAAAAAATCCGATGGAAAACCTTAGATTTAAAAAGAGATAAGGTAAATTTATTTCGAATGTTTTTTAATCCACATTTTCGACATGATTTGAAGTCCTCCATTAAATGAATAAATAACAAGAGCAGAAATACAATAATTGACAGACCACTTAAAGATGGCTGATACGGAGTTGTCACATTGCCAAAAAAAACTAAAATAACATTTTCAATACGAAAAAAATGTTTAATTTTACTCGATTTGTATCCGAAACATAATGATGGCAGTCTTGAAACAAAACACCCCATCTACGATTTTCTGATCTCGCATATTTATAAGTTCCGAAATAATCCGGATAAACCTTGACATACAGGAGTCGGGTCAAACGATAAAATTAGCATAATGAACGTTCTCTTCAACAAGATTAACTTATTCCGTACTTAGTGACAGTCAAATAAAATTTAAAAAATATGGCCAATTTACATGGCGTCGTTTTCGTGAGCAATCATCTCAAGGGCGCTTATTATTTTTTGACATCTCACCAAAGATGAAGAAGAATATGGAAGTCTGGGCATTTACGAGGCTGACGACCGTCATAGGGTGGTTTAAGTGATCACATTAAACACGTAAAGTGATCACTTTACTTTTACAAGGGCGCTTTACAATTTGCAGTAATTTTAACTTTTGCAGTTTTCCATTCTTACAATTTGAATTTAACATATACGTACAATCAAATTGAATATGTTAATTTGGATTTGAACTGGTTACTATGAACTGAACTTATTCTACTTAATTTTTCTAAAACTTAGATAAAATTGGCTAAACCAAAGTATTTCGTAATCAAAATGTAACTATGTTTTGAAATCAGTATAAAGTGATAGTGATTTTAAAACAAAGTTAAATTTTTATTATAAAATGGAAAACCACAAAGTTAGTGCTACAAATATAAATTATACAAAATATTTCATTTCGATACCTTCATTTCCCTAGTGCCTAGGAGAGAAAGTATAAAAAAAATACTTTTGTAAACGCATTTTAATTGGTGTATTATACACATAAAAATACGAGATTCCTTTTCAATGTCCTCAATTGATTCGGCAGTAACTTTGTGGTAAAATCTATACATTTTTTTATTTTAAATTTACATCGTAAATACCATTTTTCTTAACATCTATTATGGCATGTATTTCGATGCATTCAGCATCATGACCAAACACTTTACGTGAAGCTTAGTCTAAATTTTAGGGTTGTGCCTTCGTGACGTTGAAGGTCGAAGAGACAATAATGACAAGGAATTTTATCATTTATCCATGTTCCCACTCATAAAAAATAAGAAACCGCTTCTACCCCCTCTAGTATAGATCACTTGAACCGGCCTTTGACAATTCGTAAACCCAGTAGATGCACAGATTGAATATTCTTTTACGTTGAGGTATCAATAAACAAATCATGGTACGAATAACCGAGAGGAGGAAATCCAGAATTTGCGAAGAAAAAATGGCTAGAATTAAATTTTCAAAAAAGTTAAATATGTCAAAATGTGTGAAAAGACTATTTACATGGGGAGAAAAATGAACAGAATTGATTTTGTGGTGAAATGCTGGGAGATGGCGGGAGTGTATTGTAGAATTTAGTAAAATGGCGCCATTTCTGTAGCTACAACGTCTGAATGGCACCTTCTCTAACATTTCTAATAGTGTAATTACGCCATTGCTGCACCAAATGAGCGAAATACTGTGAATGAAAATCATTACATTGTTTTTTGTATACATTTTTTATTGTTACAAACATTTATAAAACTATTATTAGCTAGTCTCATAGAGGCTAGGTCGTAATTAATCTTGGAAAAATAAGTAATTAGAGACATTATTATATAATATTATATATAAACTTCTAGTTTTAGATGGTTAATTTGACATAATCCGAAGTATTCGTATCAGGGTCGCAGGACTGAGTTAAGGTGCGTGACGTGCGATAGTGACACGTGACACAAGATTGATCACATATCTAAGGTCTTAAGTGTAAGACGTAAGACGAATGTGCCTTCTTTTTGTACTTAACATGATAGTGTGTATTGTGACAAAAAGATAGAAAAAAAAACGAATTGAAAAATAATGATAATCCCAGTTTTTTTTTGCAAAAAACTTTTAAATTCTTATAAAATGAATTCACTAAGAACGAAAGGTAAACTGGCATTACACAACCTGGTGAGTCCTGGTACCAAATTTAATGTATGGAGGCAAAAAAATTGTTATATATACACAACAAGACATGGGATTGAAAACCTTGATTTTATTTAAATTTTTCTACAATATTTTGAGTGTGTCCACAAAATCTGGATTATCTCCAATTACAGGAGTTTTTTTCATATTATTTTTCTGACAAAACGGAATAAAATGAAGTGAATTTAAGTAGTGTATTATTGTGTATACGACGTAGCATTTTGTATAGCTTCCCACCAGTCTGATGATGTCGGTGACAACAACCCCGGGTACCTGTCAAATAAAATATGTGTGGAAAAAACTATATAGGTGTTTTTTTATTACAGTAAAAAAAATACGAATTTTGGAGCAGATAATAAATTATTACTTGGTTTCTGCTAACGCCCGACTAAAATGTAATTTCTCTACGTTTATGAAAGATTAAATACCGAAGTACCTAAAACAAAGTTTACATTATTATCGACAAACTTTCGACCCCATAAATAAAGTTAAACCGACTTAGGGATGACCTCTACTGAGAATGAACGCTATAAATTTAAGATTACTTCCCTTAAACTACTAACGGAATTGCTACTTCTTGAAAAAAGAAAACAAAAAAACCGACAAACATATGTTACGTGTAACCTTTCGCTACCCCAACCATCTACCTAATATACGAGACACAGATTCTCAAACTTACCATCCACGTTGCATATATTTTTTTAAAGATGTAAACTAATTCTGAACGGATCCCACTGTTGTTCAATTGGAAAAGGCTATTTAACTTTTTCACAAATTTTCAACTGAGGGCAGCATTTTCAGCCTCACTCCTTTTAACAACGTCGTATTTCAAAAAACTTGATTTTTCAGGAGATCGTATTTAAAGGTTAAAAATGTAATTAAATGTATTAAAAATAAATATCAAACCACTTATTGAACTTTTTTACTGTGCAACAGATCTTTTTAGGTAAAACCTGAATGATTTTTCTCCATTTGAAAAATATATAGTATATTTAAAAAATAATTAAACCATACATTTTCTTCAAAATGCAAAAACAACACTTTCTACCCTGAAGCGGGTAAATATAAGTTAAAAAATATGCCGCTTTTGTTGGGATATAGTACATTTTCTGGGCATTCTGAAAACACGCACAACAAAAATTGACGATTTTTGATTTATGACGTTGTTGAAAAGAGTGAGCGATGTGAGTAGGTAAATATGATCGAAAATTCCTTAAAAATAAAATCAGACGTCCTGCGCTCATTGGAATTAAGGATTCAAGTGTTGACGTATCTGTTCAAAAAATGATAAAAGCCTTTAGAAACGAATAAAAAACCTGATTTAAAATGTTGGTATTTGAATAATTTCCGTGTGCCAAAAATTCCGTTGAAACCTGAAGGCTCTCACGCACAAAATTCTTATAATAATAATAATCACCGACACGTAACATTTCAGCGTCGAAATTCTATCACGTATATTTCCATTCGTAGTTAAATGAATACTAAAATATGTCCTTGTAAAAATTAAAATACCGAATGGGCTTTTGGTTTGTTTTGCTGTCAGGAAGATTCAGAGCTGATTAAACGTACTTAGGCACGAATAATGCCCACGTATTACGTGTTACGGGGTATTCCATCAAAACAATGATATTATTTCATAATATATTCCATTCTTCTAACTGTCGCGTATTACTGTATTACATTAAACTACCAACCAAACGGAAAAAGGGTATCAGACTTTTGAATTAAAAACCAGTCAATGACAGCCTTATAAAAGTCTTCCATATTCCTATCAACATATCAATAAAAATGTTGATTTTAATAACTCTAAGGTAGAGCGAATACAAAATTATTAAATAACATTTATGATTTGTACGGAGTGTGTGGAAGTTTTTTGGTGAGAGTATTTTAATGTTTTTGAAGTAAAATAAACCCTGATGATGACAAGATTTTTGTCGAAACCGGTAGGTTAAATTGTATTTAAAAAAAAGAGGTTATAACAAAGTTATTTAATTTTATAAAGTTTACAAAATTAGTAAACAAAATATTTTTCTTCATCAAACCCTTATCCGTACCCGATGGTGCATAGGGCACTGCATCATATAAACGCAGTATTATCTTGATCGTTAACACATGAAGGAAACTTGATCAGCCCTCTGCTTTAGGTACCAGTCCAGGGTAATTTTAAATAAATATTAGAGTGAAAAATCACTCATATTTATTTAACCCCCCCCTAAGAATCGAACTTGGGATCTCCGGTACGGAGGCCAAGCGTCTTCTAGGTGGTATTCTTCCGTCTGGGTTCCCTTGAAGAGCAATTCGAGCCAGTCTATTTTCTTGCATTCTGTTGAAATATGCATTACAGAATCGTCTTCGTTATCTTCCTCGTATGACTATACCCTCCGTAATACACATTTTTAGAATTTCCGAGTTCCTTATTCAGTCTCTTAACGTGTTTGCACCTCAATTTCTGAAGTTTTAGAAGAGATTTGTGACTGTAGATTCAGTAATTTATTTTATCTTTTGGGAACTTCTTTTATCTTCTTTTCTATCGTAATCTTGCCAAATTTGAGAATCAAGATATATATATATATATATATATATATATATATATATATATATATATATATATATATATATATATATATATATATATATATATATATATATATATATACTACTTCATAGAATACTTCAAAGAACTACAAAAGCGATTCGCCTAAGGATTGTCAAATTTCATTTTATAGTGCTCGATCGTCGAGTCTTTTTTGTTGCTCATTTTGCAGAGTTCCTACCTGCTTATTTTTGAATGCGCATTCTGTGACATCCAATAAACGGACCAATGCGCGTATTCACAATTGGCTTTAAAATTTTACCTTGTAACAGAAAGTCCACAAAAACGAATTAGACAGATCCTCAGCATCTGTTTCCTAACCATATCGAATCATACTTGGAGTTTCTTTTTCTTGAAATACAAGTATTTGTACTGGATGTCCTTTTATATATAGTAATATTTAAATAAAAATAAAACACTAGTATAAAATACCACTTTTTAAGTTTGTAAATATAAATACGAATAGTTTTGAGAACTTAAAGCGTAAAAAGATAAGCTATCCTTCTATAAAAACTAGTTTGTATTTTCACCTGTTAATGGCAACATCTATAGTTTTTCGAAATAAGTCGTGTTAACATTAATAAACGAAAACAATCTTAAAACAAAATGGTCATAAACAAGTGTTTTTATTCTATATTTAAAAAATCACGTTTTTCTGTAAAAAGAAGGTAAAATCACGCCAGAAACCAATAAAAAGGTTGTTATAATACACTACTTTAGGTCGTTAGGATGAAAAAATACGAATCAAGTCAAAATAAAGTTTTACTTGGTAAATACCAATATTTCTTAAAATATATTGTGAATACCAAGGAAAACTTAAAATAAAAATGGGAAGATATTACCACAAAAAGACTGCCAAATCAATTAATGAAAATGAATGAATTATATTCAAAAGTTGAACTAAAAATGAAGAGGCATGAAGTTCTTCTAAACGTCGAATGGAATATTCCCACTTACATTGTATAACCAATGTAGACCGTCCGTATCATACTCCCGCAGATGGAGATTGAAATTACGAGTGGAATTGACCTCAGTATGGGGTCCGGCCAATCGAACGTCAATGAATTATGGCTTGATCAGTAATCTGGGTGACCCGAGACCTCTGACCCGAGGCAGTCTATCCCATCCAGGGCTGCGATTCCAAACCTACCGTTTGCGTTACTCCAAATAAGCGACTTTTTCAAATATAGTCATAAAAAGGTTATTGGTAACTCGATGTATTACATGCCAGACGAGGTAGAGGTACGCAAATGCAAGAAATTAAAGTAGAATAATGTATGGCCGAATGTTAATAGTTTTTGAGATATTTGGAATTTAGGGATTTCGTGAAAAATACCCATTTTGGGCGTTAGTTACAGAATAAAATAAAAATGGCTAATTGAATGTCATAATATTAATTATTACTAGGTGCCAGATATTTTTTTATTAGTAGGTGACCTAATAACAAAGCTTAATAAGCAACAAAATACCAAAAAACAGTTATAATTTGATTACTATGACTAAAAGTGTTTTTCATTTTAATAATATTTTTTACGCTACTATCCAAAAAAATTAATACAGATTTGAAAAATACTTAAACGTACAAATTACACATCTATATTTTATTAAATCCGTGATAATTGAAAAGGAATTATCTCAATTCCTATTATTTTTGACATCTCAATAAAGATGAAGAAGAATATCGAAGTCTGGGCATTTACGGGACTTAAAGCCGTCATAGGCTGGTATAAGTGTTCACTTTACACACGTGTAACATTCACCAATTCTACCCATGACTGACCACACTACTCAAATTCTTGGAAGTTGTATATGTATACATATTATATTACATCATCCAATTTCGAAACATGGTACTTGAATCACTAGAATTTCACTAGAAGCATCTATTGGTGAGAGGAAATAAGCTTTTTATTGAGAAGGAACTCTTTTTTTCATTTGTATGTGAGGTCCGAATCCTGGATTATGATCACATACATGAGAAACGCTAGAAAATATCCTAAATATTTGGACACACTCAAAATGTTGTATCTCAATTCCTTATCTGATCCTAGTTCTTACTAATAAATAAAATAAATAAATACCATTCAAAACTTTCAAAATTAGTTGGGACCTTTTTGCATACCACATACCTACATTATTCGATAATTTGTTTTTAAAGGTCGCTAGTTCGAAGCGAAGCAAAGATGTGTTTGGAATCGCAGCCCTGAACTACAGCAGACGGCAGACAGAAGACATTATCCTCGTCACATATCGTCTGGATTCTGCAGACTAATTGAATAAATGAATTGACTGATCTAAACTACATTCACACGAGATATCCGTGTTTAATAGTTGTATCGTAATAATGATTGCTAATAAAAAATAATAATAAATAAACAAATAATAACCTCCAAGAGACTCAATTAATATCAAATAAAAAAAATGTAAATACTAGTTCGTTAAAAATGGCAAATCTTCTCAAGTTGTCCACCGATTGCGTCGAAATTTCGACAAGACGTTGCATTTGAATGCGCGCGTGTTTTTATATGTTTTTTTTTATTTCTTTTCTACTCAACCAGACTGAGCCACAGTAATGCGTGGCAAAGTTTTAATAAGAATACAAAACTGCATAAAAACTGGTTATTTAAAATTGGTATGTCAATATCGATAAAAAATCTTTGACGGATGTTTTTGCACGGGACAGATAAAACTATGTTTTTAACCGCAATGGCAGCGCCATCTGTTGAACATAGCAACAACAACAAAAAAAAAACAAAAACAAAAAAAACACGATAACATTGCTCATGGCGGACAGTGTGCTTCTTGGCAGGTGCTGACATGTAGTATTTTCAATGTTTTCAATTAAATTATTGTTTTATAGGTTTTTAATACTTTTATTACTTCACAAGCATTATGAAATTATACATATCAGAAATGTATACTTTATATTTTCTTTCTTTTTTATTTAACCCGACTGATCCGCAGAAACCCACGGCGTGAGAAAGTGAAATCTTTATACCTGCTTCTGTTATTTACGGATTTTAATAAGAATACTATCTACCAAATGTCTTGTGTTTTTTATAAAACAAAAATAAATGTAATTTTTAGTGTTTACTTTTAATTTAGTTGTTGCGAATGATTGGTAGGATCTTCTATAATTCATGTGTCACTCCATATCACGATAATTGTATAGTGCCAACATAAAGATATTTATTTTTAATAAACAAAAGCGATAAATACACTTCAAGAGACTTATCCATCTTCTCTACAATTACTTTTCCTTCATTTTGCGCCTACCAAATCGATCAACTTCGGTGTTTATTTATTTTTTCACTCATCCCCCCATAGATGTCGCTAGTGAAGTTCTAGCAAAGTCAAGCACTGTGTTCCGAGTTTGATCAATATATCTAAAAGTTTCAATTATTTGAATAATGTGGTCGTCAATCGTGGGCAGAATTGGTGAATTGGTAACACGTGTGTAAAGTAACCACTTAAACCAGCCTATGACGGTTGTAAGCCCTGTAAATGTCCGGACATTTACATTCTTCTTCATCAATGTTGAGATGTCAAAAAAATAATATACTTTTACAAAACTTACTAGAATATTTAAAACAAGAAATTTTAAATAAAATTTATTTTTGACAAGAACCGTGTCATCTTCAGGGATAGATATGTACATATCTATCCCTGAAGATTACCAGTATTAAACCATAGCTGCTTAAAATATAAAAATTATAATATTTTTTTTTAATTATAATTATAGATAATAATGTTTGTAAAGACTGAATGGTGTGGCGTTCTATCCTCTCTGCCCCGAGAAGAAGTGGCATGTTGGTTAGCAAGCCAGTTAGGTAGGAAACTATGGCATTTCAGCTCTTTGACAACGAGACCGCAAGTATGAAGGAGTAGATGGATAGGTACATACGTACATACACTCAGGTACTCGACAGTAATAGGTTATGCATGTGTCCATGTGTGTGTGGGATGATCGCTCTACAAGTGATAAGAAGCTGTATGAATAATTGATTACCCAGGACACGGATAGTGTGGCAGTGTGGTAGTGTAGTGGTGTATACTAGCGATCGAGATTATTCCGACCATTGAAGCCAAACTTTAAGACTCTGACTGGACGTCGAGTCTTAAAGTTTGGATCGAGTGGAGAAACTCGACTTTCCAACACGGCAAGAATTACAATCATTGAAATAAAGCGAGGGAATACATATAACGTAGATATACTGGCAAAAAACATAAACTCTAAAATCCCTGTTTAATAATCCCTGCCCCTAAAAGCTTTTAGCCTGCATCAAATACTACCTATTCAACTTAAAGTTGAATTTACTTTCAAAACCACAAAAATATGACATTTGAAATTATTTAAGAGTATTTGTATTTTTACAGAACGTTAAAAAAAATAAAATATGCATCATCAAGTCAAATTGCATATTTTCGAGTTACGTTTTTTGCCAGTATACCCACGATATGATGTATGTTTTACAGACAGCAATGGGAATTCGTTGCTCGAGAAATTTTCCCTTTCTTCAAGTTAACGTGGTGGAAAAATCAGTAGCAAGGTGAACGTAGGAGGAAGAGAAAAGTCTCATATTGGACGTTTAACAATTCACACTGGGCGTATTAGAAAACAAATTGGATATATTTATATAAAATTTATTCATATTAATATTCATATTAGTATAACATGTCAGCACCTACTACATCAGCGTGAATAATAATAATAATAATAAAACCCTTATCCGCACCCCAATGGTGCATAGGGCACTGCGTCATATAAACGCAGTGCTATCTTGATCGTTTACACATGAAGGAAAGGTGATCAGCCCTCCGCTTCAGGTACCAGTCCAGGGTAAATATTGAATAAATATTACAGTGAAAAAATCACTCATATTTATTTTACCCCCCCTGGGAATCGAACCCGGATCCTCCAGAACGGTAGCCGAGCGTGCTGACCATTACACTACGGAGGCGGACAAAAGCGTGAATACCTATCTTTATTCTTAAGACAAGCAAGCGCATTATTAGGACTAGTAAGCGCGCAAGTTGGTAAGCCTGCGCAATGCGCTGTCATAATGTGCACTGAAGTTTTCAAACAAGATTTTCAATATTGAGTTTTCAAACAAGATTTTCAACATTGAATCATGACTATTTTATAAAATTGAAAATCTTTTTCATATCTCATTGCTTTCTTCAGCGTTCATTTGAGAACGCAGAATCGTAAGCTAGAAAAAGTCTCCAACTCAATTTGAATACACTTAAATTTTAAAACGTTACGAAGCTCTTTGTCTTCTGGGAAATGAAGTCTATTTATACAGGAATACGTGGATCAAAATTACAATAAATCAAGTATAAACGTGTATAAATGTACATACTACTACCTAAAACATATTAAAAGTTGAAAGTTCATTAGGTCAATCAATTGTCGATAAAATACTCTCTTTATAATAATAATAATAATCTTAGATGATTTATATAGCGCCATTTTCGTAAAAAACTACCTCTTTATATTTCACTAGACTCTTTATATTTATTTATAAACTTGACGATTAATTTGTAGAACTCCATTTTAATTTATATATTCATTGTAAAAATCTAACACTGACTTATTTAGTCTACTTTTGTTTTATTTATGTAAATTGTATATATTTTTTAAAAAACAATTATAAGTATATATATTTTTTTTTAAATTGCAGAGACACCACGCCACCTTGTGTGTCTTGTCGGTGGAGTTCTTTTTACTTACATTTTTTATTGTTTTTAACCATTTTTACCTAATATACACAAAAAAAGAGAAAAAAAATATAAAATATTTTACAATTTTCATAGAATTAACTCTTGATCATTTACCGATTCCTTTATTTTGCCTTTGTTCCATATTTTATTTTGACCTTTAACCTCCGTAAGGTATTTTGTGTTTTATTTTTTTTTAAAACACATGCCTTCGTTTACTTTTTTAATACCACTTTAATTTTTGGTACTACACAAAGTGAACGATGAATGATAAGGATAGTGTTATGTATTATTTTTTGACATCTCATCAAAGATGAAAAAGAATATGGAAGTCTAGAGTGTTATATTACCATATCGCAAAGTTAACAATGCTTTTAATATGCAAAATAAATTGTGGATAAAGTTGCCAGATTCAGATTTTTCGGAAAACAAACTTCAATTGACAAAATGTCTACAAACTTATCTCAGTTTAATAGTTTCGTAAGTTTTTATGACGATGAATGAATTTTTCTGTACTTTAGTTTTTAGGATTTGTGAGTTCCCTTTCGCTGACACTGAGTTTTATTTGACTTATATTTGGCTGAGATCAATTTTTAATGGAGGTATAAATAATATGAAAATACGGTGTCAGAAAGACGAAATTAAAAGTTTTAAATAAATATTGACGAAAAATCACTTTAGAACATTTTTCAGTGTGTGTCCGTTTGTGTCAGATTGGTAAAATCGAATTGAAATCAAATATTGAATTTTCCACCCTCATATTGTAGCTTAGCTTAATTTTTACTTATTATTTCTTTAATTCATTACTTTTTAATGTATAATTTATATTTGAAGCATTAACTTTGTGATTTTCCATTTTATAATTAAAATGTAACTTTTTTTTAAATCACTATAAATATTTTATTATAACTTAATTTTAATTTCTGCCGGTTTCGAAGCTAACCGCTTCTTTATCAAGACTGATAAATACTAAAACACTATCTCCTTAACAAAATTCAAAATATTTTGACGGTTTTGCAAAAGAGCTTGGGTAGATCTCAAGTGACTTTATTTTTTTGTTGATTGGCAGTCGCAGTTAAAAGGGATCAGGGATGATAAGTGATTGGAGTGAGTGTTTGATAATGTCCTAAGAAGACGAAACGCGTCACGTATTAAGATATACATAAATAATAATGTAGAATATATATATATATATATATATATATATATATATATATATATATATATATATATATATATATATATATATATATATATATATATATATATATATATATATATATATATATATATATATATGTGTTATGTGTTTTTCATTGTTTGTGAACCAAAAATAAATAAATATATTTAAGGTTACAAAATTAAAGTTTGCAAACATTGTGAATGTCAATGACAGGTCGAAGGCCCAGGATACCATATTCCAATCTCAACAGACTTCTTCATCTATGTTGAGATGTCACTGAAAATCTTTTATTATTTGATTGCGTAAAATAAATCTTCACAAAATTCCATCTCAGAGGTTCTCAAAATATAATTGAGTACATTGGCCGTTAATAGTTTTACTTGGGCTGAGTTTTCGTCACTAATAGTCGGTGAGAAACTTCGCCTCGAGTAAGAAAATAAAATAATAAGCAGTGAAAGAAATTTAAGAGTTTTGAGATGTGGAAAGTTGAAAACTAGAAAAGTTCAGCGGTGCTCCCGGAGACCTGTAAAAGGATTACGTCACACTCTTAACCGGAACTAATGCTCTCTACTGGCACCAGTGGTTCACGAACAGTGTGTCGCGTGCACTTTTCGCACCCCCTCCAGAAAATAAAATATTATCAATGATTAAAGAAAACACTTCGTTTTTTACCACTTGAGTTTTATTATAGACTACATGTTTCAGAAGTTAAACTTCCATCAATCAGGTCTGTATAATAACTAAAATATAAAATATCAAAAAAAATTATAGAACATAAATTATAAAATAAATAAATTATATAAATTATAAAATAAATTATTATTATTATTATCCTTATTTATAGAACAATTTTATATTTTTTATATTTTAGTTACTATACAGACCTGAATGATGGAAGTTTAACTTCTGAAATATGTAGTCTATAATAAAACTCAAGTGGTAAAAAACGAAGTGTTTTCTTTAATCATTGTAACATGTCTTACCACAAAGTTAATGCCGAAACAATAAATAAAATGTTATCAACAAAAAAAAACAGTAAAACGCACCAAAAAAAATTGTATAGCTATATAACGACCCTCAGTCCATTTAATCTTCACACATTAGTTGGGAAATGCCATAAAAAGTGAAACAATTGTCACAAATTTAAATGTGAGGTGTTTTTAATATTAAAATACAATTAATTACACTCTAAAACTCAGTATTTTATTTAATTATTTAATGTATAATTTAAAATGGAGTTCTACAAATAAGCGCCGAATCTATAAATGAATAATGATAAAAAATATCTTAATATTTAACGCTAAAGAATTATTTTCTTGCTATTTTATTGCAAAGACAGAGTGGTGCGGCGTTCCGTTCTCTCTGCCTACCCCGGCAGTGAATCGGCGTGATGATTGGTTAGTGAGTTGATTTATTTGGCTTTTTTATAAGTGGTTTGAAAAGTTGCCTACTGCTCAATTTTTTGCATTCTGAACGAAAATTTGAAAACTTAAGAGAGAGAGCTAGCTAGACATTTGTTTAAAATTATCATCAATCCACTTAATCCGATTTAAAAAAGACGACTGTGCCAAATAAATAATCATTAAAGATGTTAAATTTAACGTTATTACGTTGTTTAATGTCATACTCGTATTAATAAATCTATCCCCTACTTTTAAATTTACACCAAAACACAACTTACATGTAAAGCGTTTTTATGCATTAGGGACTCCTCCGTTGAAATCGATTCCAAAAAGGCTCCGCGAGTTCAAAATGTTGGGAGCCACTAATATATACTAATTTCCTAAAAAATAAATATTATTGATTCGGTTTTGTTTTAAATGGTGATTGAAAGCGAAAAATAATTTGTACAACTTTATTACAAAAAGTTTACCTATTATGACGAAATATGTCGTCAATAAATTGTTAGAATGACGAGTTGTAACGTCCCAACTCATAATTAATAAAACGAAATGTCGGTATCTAAAAATCAAATCATCTTACAAGAATTGAAATTGAGAGGGATAAAATTCAGTTCACAACATTTTGAATGTGCCCATTTATGTACTTGTTCACAAATCTGGGTTTTTTCCACTATTTCTCTACGAAAATAAAAATTGAGTAGTGTGATGAATGGCGAATGTTGCACGTATATAAAAAGATCACTTAACTAGCCTATGACAAGTCATAAGCCTTGTAAACACCAGGTTTTCCATATTCTTCTTAATCTATGTTGATATATCAAAGTAGAAAAAGAAATGTTCGTTCATTTTCCTAAATACTATGCATTATATTCTTCTCAATTAAAATTTTCACTAGATGATCCGTTTTCAGATATCAATATTTCTTTTATTTATCTTTAATTTAGGACGTGAAATTTGGTGCGAGTAAAAAATATTTGACTTTTTAGGCATACATTCAAGAGTTATATTCTTTTTGGAACGGAGTTATTTCTTATTTTTGAAGGATGTGTGTTTCTACCCAGTTTTTATTTACAATATATATTTTTAATATCACTTCTTTCATGTTTTCTCACATTCGAAATATCAATTAAACTTCCTTATTTTATGTGAAAAAGCGTTTTAATATCATTTTTTTCAAATGTGTATCTCGATTGTACGAAATTTTAAGGACTCGCTCACTTCCTTAGGGCTTCGTTTGATGTTTGCGCGTTTCGCTCGAATGAAATTGTGTTAATTTAGATATTGAATTACACGAAATGAAAATTATACTTGATATTTGAAGTTAATTCAATATAACTGTCCGCTTTCATAGTATACTCGGAGTAGTTGTCGCATTTGCTGACAAGTCTCGGGCTCGATAAATTGAATAATGACGACATATTTCGTCATTTAGATAATTCGACTACATTCAGTATGACGGCACATCAATGTGGCACCGTAAAAATATCCTCCATTTAGAAAATTTTTATCTTATATTGTTTTAGATACAGCCATAATTTTTGATGAATAGATCCAAAATTAAACAAGGTTATTGGATTGAATTCTACTTTTATTATTTAAATAATTACAATGATGTACATTATGACGCGTTTCGTCCTATGAAGACATAATCAAACTGACTAAAAATATTCGCAAAATGTCCTTATATCTCTCTCTCTCTGGTCTTAATCTTGCGGATTGGTCTGCAGCAACAAATGACATCTCCTTCGTCATTCTCATCTATTTTCGGAAGCCCTCTTCAGCTCCTCATACGTCATAATTGCTATTATTAAATATTATTAGGTCTAGGTGTACATGTTCATATAATGGTGTGTATTTCGGTAGATAATGTGGATTTCTATGAAAGTTTTTTTTTTAAACAGCATAACCTAACTATCAATAATTTTATATTATAAACTAAATGTATTAATTTTAAAGCCATACCCCAACAAATCGTATTCTTTATACCCTAATTGATTTTCAACTATATATATAATACATTACTTGAATTAGCTTTCATAGGAATCCACATCACCCACTGAAATATCCACCAATTCATTTTAAAGATTCGAGATATACACACACACATATATATATATATATATATATATATATATATATATATATATATATATATATATATATATATATATATATATGTGTGTGTGTATATATATGTGTGTGGAGGCGGACAAATATATATATATATATATATATATATATATATATATATATATTTGTCCGCCTCCATAGTGTAATGGTCAGCACGCTCGGCTACCGTTCTGGAGGTCCCGGGTTCGATTCCCAAGGGGGGTAAAATAAATAAAAGTGATTTTTTCACTGTCATATTTATTCAATATTACCCTGGACTGGTACCTGAAGCGGAGGGCTGATCACCTTTCCTTCATGTGTAAACGATCAAGATAACACTGCATTTATATGTCGCAGTGCCCTATGCACCATTGGGGTGCGGATAAGGGTTTTATTTATATATATATATATATATATATATATATATATATATATATATATATATATATATATATATATATATATATTATATGTAAATATATATATATATATATATATATATATATATATATTTATATGTAAATATATATATTATATATATATATTTTTATATATATATATATATATATATATATATATATATATATATATATATATATATATATATATATATATAGACAGTTACTTCCCCACAAACCATCAAACTATGGTATAGTCGTTACGAAAATGTTTGGTAGGAGTGACTGAGATTTGGCTCATAGCCTAATTCCGATCTTAACTCACGCGAGCAGTTCACTACAGCCGTATTCAAAATCATCTTTTCCACGGCCAACTTTTCGCACGAATTTTTTAACAGCCTCAGACAGAGAACCCATAAACTGTAAGTGGAATATGTAATTCCGAAAGTCCGCCATATGAATGGGTATCCATTTTCTGATCCACAGTGGGTGGAAATATTAACAGAAGCTCTGCGAATTCGTACAAATTGTTAAATCCAGTTTTTCATTGTAGCGCAGGCTGACATCTCTAATTATGTCAATTGTCAACTTTGTACGCCTCCGTAGTGTAGGAGTCAGCGCGTTGGCTAGCTTGTTGGAATTCCCGGATTCGATTCCCAGAGAAAATATTGATATTACAATATCACCCTGGACTGATATATCTGAAGCGAAGGGCTATCTTTTCTTTATGTATTTAACGATCAAGATAATATTGCTTCTGTGAAGCAGTGCCCTATGCAGCATTAGATGCGAATAACCTAACCTAACCAACCAACAAGCCGCTTCTCCGCAGGACCAAGCAGAGAATAGAATGGACACCAATCTGTTTTTGTAAACAATCTTCGGCTTTGTTTTAAAGCTTTTACAGAACAGCGTAAAAGCTTTAAAACAGAACGCTGTTTTAAAACACTGAAAATAAATCAAATCACCCAGACCAATGAGTGTGTGTGTGTGTATAGAAACACTCACATAGCGGCAGGAATGATTGTATTTTTTATTTGTAAAAAATACGAGGCGAATCGCACAATACAGTAATCTCAAATCTCATTTGAAAGGAACACAATTTGCGCCGAGTATTGAGAGATGTATTCTGTATATCACACGAGCGCTGGAGATCATCTTCCGCCACTTGACTCGCTGACCCGCCCGCGACAGCGCAGCGTCCCGAGAGGAGTGACACCGCCGATCTCCCGCGGAGATAACGCGAGCGCCAAGCTGGGAGGGTAATTGAATTACACCCCCGCCAAACACTTCCACTCGGCACTAATCAGGAGTTATTACACCCTTTGTAGGTACCCTTCATCATCGCGACAAGTCCGCCTTAACTAGCAGAAAAAGAGTCCCCCTTTTCAATGTATCATACTCGAATATCAACTCAATTTTCAACACTAAGAGCTTCTTCCTCTTCCTTCTTATTATTCCGATGATCTGAACCAGTCTATTTTATTGCATTCTATTGATATGGGATGTCTCTTTGTCTCCTCTTTCTTCTTAAAGATCCGAGGACCTGTAAGTCCGTTATACGTCTATTGTAACGTGGACTGTCCATCGCTTTGGAGATCTTCCAGGTGGTCTTCTTCCAACTGAGATCTCTTTAAGAGCAATTCAGGCCAGTCATACGGGATTCCTCTTTGTCTTCTTCTTTTTCTTCCTTCATATGGATCCGAGGATCTGTCTGTCCCGTTATCTGTATCTTGTGATGTGGTCCGTCTATCGCTTTGGAGGACTTTCCAGGTCATCCATGTTCAATATATGGTCATCATCCGTCCAGGTTTTCTTGAAAAGCAATTCGGACTAGTGTATTTTCTTGCATTATAATAATCTTGTTATATATATCTTGTTATAATAAGGACAAACTAAGGAAGATACAATATTTTTAATTATGAGTGAGTGAGTTTTATTTTCACAGATTCCGTTAAAATTTGACATTCAAGATGCATGTTTTAAAAGTTTGAAGCGAACGTAATCGTCTTTGTTGAACATATAAAAAATCGGTGATAATTTAAATCTGAAACTTCCTGCAAAAAAAATCATGAATTGTCTCTGGTATATTTCCTTTTCTATCAGTAGATTCAAATGTAATTTAGTTGTTTTAAAACACATTAAACAGTTGTTATTATTATTTTGCATATGTTATGTTCGTAATTCGCGTGGAGTTGAACGAATTAACATGTTGTTTAGTCGATTAAAATTCCGATGTTAAAAGAAAATTAATTTTAACGAAAAAAAAACGTTTATTTACGTCTGGATATCTTTAAAGCGGTGGTTAATTATTACAGGGTAAACAGAATAAGACAGTTAGCAAAAACAAAGTTTTAGAATTAATTTTTCAAACGGACGTCCAAGACAGATATATAACAACTGATAAATTTAAATTTCCGTTTAAATTAATGAGACGATATCCAGGAACATGTGTCGTCCATAAAAAAGGAGGGAAGCTATTTAAATAACTGGTATTAGATTATGTTTTGTTATTTATTCGCTATGATATTCATTAGGTTACCAAAATAAAAATTCCTTGAAAAATTAAAATAGCCCACAGCACAATTAAAAATAGTTTTTTTATGTGTACGTATATATTTTTTAAAAATATTCTAATCAGTTGAGAGTCGTTCGCATAGAGCAGTTATTCATATAAGGGGTGATATTGCTGACTTAATAGCAAATGCAGTTTCTCGGTATGTGGAAATGTGCAATGCACTTCTTGTGCTCACACAATTAAAACTAAAAAAAAATACCAACCATCACGTCACTTCCCCGTAGAGGTATGCTACACAAATCTGTCTTTGCAAACAATCTTCGCGACTTCAACATCCATGATTCTCCTCATATATCGCTCACTCCTTTCAAGAACGTCATAAATCAAAAATCGTCAATTTTCAGTTGTGCATGTTTTCGGAATGTACTATATCCCAGCAAAAGAGTCATATTTTTAACTAAATATTTACCCGCTACGGGTAAGAAAATTTTGTTTTTGCATTTTGAAGAAAAGGTATTGTTTAATTAATTTTTTAATACCTTTACTAAATATTTTTCAAATGGAGAAAAAACCTTCAGGTTTTACCTAAAAAAATCTGTTGCACAGTAAAAAGTTCAATAAGTGGCTTGATGTTTATTTTTAATACATTGTGTTATATTTTTAAACTTTAAAAACGTTCTCCTGAAATATCAAGTTTTTTGATTTATGACGTTTTGATTTTTTTGATTTGACGTTTGATTATTTTGAGTGCGTCCAAATACTCGTTCATAAATCTGGATTATCTCCAATTATAGGAGTTTTTTCATATTATTTTTAACATCTCACACAAAGATGAAGAAGAATATGGAAGAATTTCATCTCACATATAGATGTCTCTAGTGAAGTTCTAGTGATTCAAGAACAATGTTTCGAAATCGGTTCATATGTATAGAACTTCCAAGAATTTGAGTAGTGTGGTTGTCAATAATGGGTAGAATTGGTGAATGATACACGTGTGTAAAGTGATCACATAAACCAAGCTATGACGGTCGTCAGCCCCGTAAATGCCATACATACCCGTTGATTATTTCGTCTCCTGACCTTTTGCTTGTGTTACTAACCAAATTCGCTTAATATTGTTTTTACAAGTGGTATGGCGATCAATTCTACGATGGTTAGTTAGTTATAAAAGTAATGTAAAATGTTAGCGCTACTAATACGGACAGTACAGACACCCACACATATCAATGTGACAAGTTAACTCAGCTATTTCGGAGAAGTCAAAAGAAAATTTTCCTAAAAAAAATGTGGAATTCAAATATTGTGATGAATATCGATTTAGCTGTCAGAGGAAGGGGACATAATGAAGCAGAATACAAAATTCTTCTTCATCTATGTGGAGACATCAATGAAAATCTCGTTTCATTAAGGTGTTTAATATACAATACATAACTAAGTTCATAGTTCAAATTTATGGAATTTGACTCTAGTGTCTACCAAAATATTACGTTGTCGCTTTTGATGTAATTTGGGAGATAGAAATTTCAAGTGTTTCCATTACCAAATACAATACGACAGGTGGAGTTTGCACACACCGTGTTGATACATCCGTGTGTTTGTGTGTGCTATTTCTTAAGGTGTATGCATAAACCTATACGCTTCCAAACAATAATCAGAGATGGAGCCAGTGTTTTACTAACGATAAAAAAATCAACTTCAAAGTCAATAGTGGGTAGAATAAAGTAAAGTAAAAATAAAGTTAATTGAAGCATAAATGTGGAGGTCCTCACCAAAACGTTACATTTCCATTCTAAATGCTTTTAACTAATCAGGAATTCTAGCTTGTACAATTGTTACGTTTTGGTGCGATTCAATGATTTCATATTGGTTTAACACAGGATTGGTCACGTTTTGTCTCAACTTCAATTAATATTTCGATAGAATACAGGAAACGGAACAGATTTGAATTTAAAAGATTTTTTGTGCAATATTAGAAATATAACTTTTTAGTGAGGATCTATATAAATATATCTTCCCAGATTTGTGTAGTATGGTTGACAATCATGGGTAGTATGGTAAATGTTACCCATAGTTCTGCAGTGGAGACCATGGGATATGAAGAAAGGAATAGGCCGAGACATTGAAAATATGGACTGATGACATTGTCCCCGTTGCGGGTAGTAGGTGGATCATTAAAGCCCAAACGGTAAAATATAGAAGATAAAAATAGAGAATATATAACGTGATCCAAATATAACGTGATATAACCAGCCTATGGCAAGGCGTACGCCCTATAAAATGCCCAGACTTCCATATTCTTTAACACCTATGTTAAGATACAATATAATTTGCCGGGGTGTGGTCCCGTGGTTAGTGTCGCGGACCCTTGAGTCAGTTTCTCGGTTCGAACCCACTATACCACAATTTGATACCTGTTTCTAATAATGAGCCGCTTAGGCTCACAGAAATAGTAATATTTTTGACAATAGAAAAAATAAAAAATTGTTTTTCCATTTTCCATCTACATAGCATGCATGTAACCTTATATTTTGAGTAAGTTTCGTGGGCTTCTACTGTAATATATTTTATTAAATTATTATTTTACTTAGTAAATACCACTATTTCTTAAAATCTACTATGACACGTATTTGGATGCATTCCGCATCATTTTCAAACATCGTATGAAATGAATACGGTGTTTGAAAATGATGCGGAATGCATCGAAACACGTGTCACAGTAGATTTTAAAAAAAATAGTGGTATTTACTGAGTAAAGCATTAATCAAAAATGGATAGATTTTACCACAAAGTGACTGCCAAATCAATTAATAAAAATTTATTTTTTTAATGCGGTATTTTTTTATTGGTTGATAGTACGCCCCTGCAATCCGCGTGCGCCGCACGTGTCTGGAGACACGTGGATACGGAAGCATCTGTGTATATATTGTTACATTTCCTACAATTTCCCGTCGGGTAGGATTTGTACTTTGTGTGACATCCAACTAAGGTTATTTAACATAAATTACTACAGGAACAAGGGCCATACACTTCTTACTTGTGTAATTCCAAAAAAACGAGAATTTTAATTAATAATTTCTTTGGATTAATATGGAAGAAAGAAAATAAAGAACGCATCTTAATTTCTAAAGAAAATAAACAATTTTAGATTTCAATTTTTTTTAAAAATCAAAAACTGAAAATCCTACTAAATAATAAGTAATAAATTCATCCGAGACAAAATTAAACAAATTGACCCCAATATCGTTTATAAACCAAAAATATTTTTTATTTATTTTTTATTTATTTATTCGGGAATCGTACAGCTTTCATATAAAAATAATGATATAATAAACAATAGTAACATTAACAATAATATTAAATTACATTAACAAAAAATAGTTACGTTAAAAAAATGATAATAATGGACGCCATATTAAAAATAATTTAACCAAAACCATTCCGATATGTGTGATGAAGGAACGTTTACCCTTACTTGAATAAAAATGTGAAGAAAAAAATAACTATGTAGAAAATTTAGTTTACACAAAATAACCAAAATATTCCTAGCGTTTCACACTAAAACCAATTTATTATTATTTTTTATTTCATCATAAGCGTTTTTTATGAAATTATTATTTTTATTAGACATTTGGAGCGAATGGATAACGAGATAATGACTAAAAAATTATAATTGGCAAAATATAATATGTTAATTATGTTCATGAATTTATAAATTAATGTAATATTTTTATTTCTATAAAGTTACAAAAAAAGAATAAATTGATTCATTTGCTAGACATTTTTAATTTTACAACATTTTAAAATACTTGTTCACAAATCTTGATGATCTCCAATTATGAGTTATTTTTTGACATCTCAACATAGATGAAGAAGATTTCTTATACGGACATATCTTATACTAGTTACGCTATTCTTCTCCAATAAAGAGACTAAAATCTTGTGCTTGGAGAGGGACTTACACTCATTGTTCATTGTTTGTAATTGTGAATGATAAAATTGAATAATATGTACGTGTATTAACAAATAAACGAAATTTAAAAAAAACCTCGTTAGCATGGGCAGCGGTCTAAGTAGGTTTTAAATAAGTCATCAAATATGTACGCCCATGAATTACGAAACAGTAGGATTTTTTGTATGCAGCACGCTTACTGTGGTCTCCATTGTATTCAAATTACAATATTATTTAGATAAACATATCGCTCACTCCTTTTTAACCAATACCCAGAAAATGTACTATATCCCAGCAAAAGCGGCATATTTTAAACTTAATATTTACCCGCTACAGGGCACCAAGTGTTGTTTTTGCATTTTACTAAATATTTTTCAAATAGAAAAAAACCTTTTCGAAATTGAGGCACTTTTGGTTTGTGTTTGATTTAAAATTAATACATAAAATAGAAAAAAAACGTTCAGGTTTTACCTAAAAAGATCTGTTTATCTGTGTAAAAAGTTCAGTAAGTGGCTTGATATTTATTTTTAATACATTTTATTATATTCTCAAACATTAAAAACGATCTGCTGAAAAATCAAGATTTTTGATAAATGACATTGTTGAAAGGAGTGAGCGATATGTTCGAAGTCAATTAGAATTTGCATCTCCCGTCTGGAGCCCTCAATACAAAAAATACATAAACCGAAGAGAATCTATGTGCTTAATCAAAATTTATATAAAACTGCTGACCTACTTTTCCTTTATAATTTTTTTATGTACCATGTCAAATACTTGAAAGCAGCCGGGTCAGGAGTCGTAATAATCGTCGGGTATGTATGAGGAGATGTTTACAAAGACAGAGTGGTGTGAAAATTGATTTTAATGTGTTTTTTTACAATAAAATACAACAAAAAAAATCAGTGTTTCATTTAACATTTAATACATAAATACAAGAAGGTGCATTTAATCAGAATAGCACCAGAAGCCAGATAAGGAACACAAAATGTGAATATCCAATATATAAATAACTTTTTCATGTGGAGGCTATTATCATATAATCAATAATTCAAGCAATAATGGTTTGGACATTTTTCTTTTGTGAAATCTCTACGCATTATGGTTCGCGAATATCTCGAGATGTATGGAAGGCGTTAAATCGTATAAAATGATCATTTACTTACTACATTAGATATAGCTAAATCAGACACGTTTTCATGTCGAAATGACCTGATATCAATTTTAATAGGGGTGAGATTTGTATTTGCGAAATTTTTATTTTAATAAATTCAATATATAAAAATCATAAAAAATTTTGGTGTGTCTAAATCCTTGTTCACAAATCTGTTATCTCCACTTAGAGAGTTATTTTTACACTTTGTATGTTATGCGTGTATAGAGTGATCACTTATCCAGCCTGTGACAAGTCCTGTAAATACCCAGAAATCCATTTTTTATTAGTTTGTATTGAAATTTCCAATCATAATCGTATATGCGAATAAAATAATCTGATCAAATTATGAGCTACATTAAAAAATTAAATCATGTTTTCAGGCCTCTCCCAGTATGGAAAGTGATCCATTTAGGATCTTGTATATTATACATGTAAAAATAGTGTCTTTGCTAAATAAAAGCTTTATCAAACCAACCACAGACGGCTCCCGTGAACTCTACCATAAATCGTCATAACATTTATGTTATTTTTTTTGTTTCAAGAATTTGGGAAGTGCGGTTGTCAATCATGAGTAAAATGGTGAATGTTGTCAAAAACGTGTGTTAAGTAATTATTTAACCAGCCTTTGATAAGTCATAAGCCCTGTAAATACCCAGACGACCATATTCTTCACATATTGAAATGTATAAAATAAATCATTCATGCGTTGAGATTGCTCGAAACGAAGATGTTTAAGGCACATGGGGAAAGAAAGAGAAATTATAGATATTATAAATACGAGTGTGTGTACAATAAACGAAAGTAAAACCCTTGTCCGTTTTATGAGGGGAGAAAAATAAGTACATAAGCAATATGTGTATTATATTACAAAGCTAAGTCAAAGGTCAAGGCGGTATAGGAAGAAGACCTATCTTGGTATATCCAGGATTAAAAATTTGGGAGTGGTTCCACTGTAATACTACGTAGCTGTTTATATATAGCGACTGCAAATATAGCCAACTTTCAGCGTGGAGTAGCACAATGTGAAGGATAAGATGTTACAATATAGCCTTACGAGTGCTTACGGGATATTTGTTAAAATGGCAAAATAGAAGGTCGACGAGATGTAGGTAGAAGACAGATCTCCTGGCTCCGGAATATACGAGATTAGACGGGAATCAGCACCGTCTAGGCGCTGTTAAGAGCTGCGCAAAAAAACTAAAATTGCTTTGCAAGACAAAGTCAGGAAGCCTAGATGCTTCTGTATCAGATCTGGGAATGCGGTAGGACAGCTTTCAATATGAACGTGACAAGGAAAATTAGTAATTTGGGCACGTGAATCGAAGGAATGAAGAAATAATAGTAAAATAAAATTACGAGGCGAATGTTGTTGGTAAAAACAAGCAGAGGAAGACCGAGGAAAACTTTGCATGATCAAGATCAATTTTAAATACTTTGACATGCTCACAGAACCACTGCTTCATTTTTTTTATTTGCCTAAAATTCTAGGTTACCAGCATATTCCAAATTTGCTGCGTTTACTCTACTAATTTGAATTAAACATTTGTTTGAAAACTATCTTTCTTTACCATGACTTCTGACTGCATTTAAAATAAACTTACTTGATATAGCTGGCATTTCCGTTCAAAACTGGCATATTTCCTTCCCTAAATTCGTACACTATCCGTTCACCTTGCAAATTGTATGCAAAATTGAATAACTACCAACTACATGTTACTGCAAGTTACACTGTACTACTGAACAAGTTACTGCAGGTTAAAAGTTCACCGGATATTAAATTTTACGCGGTAAAGTTCGTTCGAAAAACGGGACACGACAATGGAAGCGGAAATGGCTGCACTCAAAATTCTAAATATTTACGCGGGAATAAAAAAGCGGGAGCTGACCGGAAACAGCGAATTTTGTGGGAAATGTGTAAATCTCATTGGCTGTTGGAATTAGTGGATACATGGCGCTTTTCCGTGATCATGTCAAAAGTCGAACTTATGGTGATTCACCATTCTGCCCATTATCGATCCGTATTACATGAATTTTTCAACTTGTATATATGCAATGGTCTTGGATCCTTTACGCGTGTGGGTAGTAATTCAGTAGACTTGAAAATATGACTAATTGTGGCGTCATCAGATGAAAAAATTGTAAAGCATATATAAGTTTTTGTGAACCTAAGCGGCTCAATAAGTTTTTTTTTTAATTAAAAAGTCTTCCTAAGATACATAAATTTGCTATTTCATTATTGAAAGTCTTATCAAAGTCAATAAAGAAAAGTGTGTTTTGATGGTTTGGGTATGTGAATCGAATGAGTGAAGAAAGATTACTAAAACAAATTTACGAGTCAAATGTGGTTGGTAATAGAAGCAGAGGAAGACCGTGGGTTTGAACCTAGAAACTCTTGACTCATGTATGTATTATATATGTATGTTAGATCGTTTTATTCAGTTCGACGGACTCATATAACAAGCGAAATAAGGTTATTCATAGAATCGAGTACCAGGAGTATAGGAAGCGAAGGAGGTTTATGTTTTTGTAACTAATAATTTGCAATGCATGTACAGTGCAGTGCAGTGCAGTGCAGCTCCCCACCGGCGACCCAGTGCACCGCTGTCAGCGTGCACTAATAATTACATTTGCGCCCACGTACATACTCGTATAATCCAATTTCCATATTGCCAGCGGGTAGACCAATATCTATGTGCTTCATGTGGTCATAAAATTGGTCCAAATTTGACACTGTGCGAAATATTAAACTAGAAAGTCAAGAAATTTAAAAGAACTCAAGTTTAAAAGAACTCCACCGACAAGATACTCAAGGTGCTGCAATTGAAAATTGTTCTTTTAAATAAATATATACAATTAATGTAAATAAAAAAAAAAACAACAACAATTTCATCATTCGATGATTTCTTCTTGTAAATTTTGAAGAAAATTTATTATTGATATATTTTTTCTAGCTTATGTTTCAACATTTGGTTAACGATGGGTTAAATAAATGAAAGTTCACAACATTTTCGGTGTGTCCAAATCATTGTTCACAAATCTGGGTTTCTCCACTTAATAATAATAATAAAACCCTTATCCGCACCTCAATGGTGCATAGGGCACTGCGTCATATAAACGCAGAGTTATCTTGATCGTTTACACATGAAGGAAAGGTGACCAGCCCTCCGCTTCAGGTACCAGTCCAGGGTATTGAATAAATATTACAGTGAAAAAATCACTTATATTTATTTGACCCCCCCTGAGAATAGAACCCGGGACCTCCAGAACGGTAGCCGAGCGTGCTGACCATTACACTGCGGAGGCGGACAGAACTCCACTTAACAGTTATTTTATATTTGACATCTCAACAAAGATGAAGAAGAATGAATGGATGTCTGGGTATTTACAGGGCTTACGACCTTATAATTTGGCCAGTTTTTTTTTTTTAAATCATTTTGAGTGCGTCCAAAAACGTTTATACAAATCTGGATTTTCTCTACTTAGGAGTAATTTTTACATTTTAATATCTCAACTATGTACTGTGTCATAAGATTGGTCAATATATCTGGGAGTTCCGAAAAAAATTAGTAGTGTGGTTGTCAATCATGGGTAGAATGGTGAATGTTGCACGCGTGTAAAGTGATCACTCAACCAGCCTATTACAGGTCATAAGCCCTGTAAATACCCAGACTTCCATATTCTTCTTCATCTATGCTGATATGTGGAAAATAAAAATAACTCCTAATTTGAGAAAATACATTTTTTGAACAAAGATTTGGACACACTCAAAATGTTGTAAATCTTAATATTTATGACAACAGATTACGGAAGTGTGCACAGCAAACGTCGATTCAATAAATATATTACTAACACGTTATCAAATAGTTAATTGTTCATATATATTTAAAGTATTCATAAGCTGAGTAATAAATTAAAATGTGTCCTCTAAGAAACTAATCAAAAAACAATGTTGAGCCATGTAAGAAATAGCATTGCGTAGTTCGTCCATTGTCACGCGTCAATAGTCCAAAAAAGATTTCATGAATAATTCATTCGTCGGTGTATTACCATGTAATAGTCGTACCGTAAAATGTCCGTAGTTTGAAGATGATCACGACTGTTCAACGACATCCTCTCTATCCAGAGTATAATAAGGAAAACAATAAAGAAAATATAGCACCCTTCAAATCAGGGTTGGGAACGCGACGTCCCTGAACCACAACACTCAAATTTCATTAAAACCTAAATATGGCTTTATTTTGTAAACGTCCAAAACTTTGTGAGTACACAAATGCTGGATTTAACCCTCGATGAATTGTGCACAAAGATTTGAAGAGATATGTAGTATTCAAAATATGTTGATTAAATGCTGGCCAAATTACAGTAAGTAAGTACTGGTCATTTTGATGAGGCACATAAAATAATTATAAAGAATGTCACAAACATTTGTTAGTATGCACACAATTATTGGATTTAACCTTCGGGGGATTGCGTACACAGATTTGGACATGTAGTATTCAAAATATTGTGAGTAAATACTGTTTAATTTAGTGAGGCACGTAAAATAATTCGGAAAAATGACACATACATATATTTATAAGTATACAAATACTGAATTCAACCCTCGATGGATATTGAACATATGTTACACTAAGTTCGTGGTTAGTAATAAACCTGGTGTCTTGGATTTAGCGACAAGAAGAAGCTGTCTTTTTCCATTTTAAAAATACAGCGTAAAGTATCTTATTTAACCCTAGAACATTAAGCTGTCGTAAAAATTACGACTGCAAAATGACGATTCCTGCTTCACAGTAGTTTCTTAATGTACCTTTATTTTTTTTCATTAATACGTTATCTCTTAAACACAAAGAAGTGTTACTTTTATTTCTAAAATAATAAAAGTTTTTGATTATCTTATTTATTACCGTTTTAAACAATGTTACTTGCAGGATAGTTTAATAATCTAGGGTTAAATTACTGTCGAAACTAAACTACACTGGACTTTCAGCGCAAAAAATGCGAACAGAAGAAGGTCTCCATTTCAAAAATAAGAAATATATGCCACATCAACAAAGTTATTGAAAATCCTTGGTACTTTTCTTCAAAACAAAGATCTATAGTTCATAGGCTAATAGTTGATCTATTATATTTGTACATATCTTCAAACATGTACAAACTTACTGATTTTTTTAATCAAAGACCACACACAGCTGGCAGTCGGTATCAACTCACGACGACCGAGAGATTATAACCCAAACATGGTTTTATAATGTAATAAATTCCTAATATAGCTACATAGTCGTAAAACTATTATATCAAACCAAAAATTATACACAAGCGCCGTCACGTGCGTACATCGACAGTTAAATACGTACAAAATAGAAAAACCACATGTCGTAACGTCCTAGCTAAAAAAAATCAAATTAAACTGTGATTGCGTTGAGTAATTAGAAATCTATAAACCGATTAAAATATTAAAAAGCACGAAAAATTAGAAGATACAAAAATTTCACTTTAAAGCACATTGCATTTCTTACTACGGGATAATCGATAGTTCGATACATAATTTTCTCTAAACCCAGGTAACATTTAAAGTAATTGATTTATTTGCTTAAAACACCGTTTATGTATTGAAAAAATAAGGTTTTATTCGAAATAAATACATGGTTTTGAAAATAAAAGAGTTATTGAAAGGTAAGTAGTCAAAAAAATTATAAAAATATTTTTTCAATATAAATTTTTAAAAATCAGATCCCATATATTTTTTTTAATTGTGTGCGGAAACACGTGCAACGCCTCGCGCAGATGTCCATATCAGCAGGTAAAAATAAAAACTTGTTTCTAAACAGAAAAAACGATCTTTTATATGGTATTATAAGTATTCTATTTTGGTGCTTAAATCATCATATAATCCCAGGTTAATGCCAAATCAATAAATAATAAGATTTTTCTCTTGTCTAGGCATGGGCTAGTGTAAATAAGAGCAGGCAAATTAAGTATCACGCGTTAACACATGACTGAGTTTATACCATTTCCCAGTTGGACCGCGGAGACAAGTCAGTGACTGGCGGTCATTAAATATTACGGGCGACATAAAAATTTATTCCGCTTTCCTCGTACTGGCAATGTTACCCGCGCGCGGAAAAACTTCCTCGACAAAATGGCGTCTCGTGACGTCGGCAGGTCGAAACAGCCCTCGTTTATTCAGATAATCTCCAGGGAAGGTCACCTGATAGACGATTTAAAGAACTCAAGAATTTGCAAATTAGACTTCTTCTTCTTCAGCTTTCTCTTGTCCAGTATTGAACAAAGGCCTCCTTTTTAGACTTCCACAGTAGTCTGTTATACGCGACTCTCTTCCAGTATAAGCTTGCCACTTTCCATGTCATCGGACCATCTTGTCTAGGGCCTACTCAAGCTTCTGCATTCTGTTCTAGGCCTCCACTCAAGCACCGTTTCCGTCCATCTATCATCAGACATACGTGTCACATGAACTGCCGAGTTCCACTTCGACAAATTAAACACATTTAACGAAAACCAGCAACCCGTTTAGACTGAATTATCTTCTTTTTTAGCCTTCTGTCTTCCACTGCTGGATATAGGCCTCTTCCATATCCTTCCTTTTCTTTCGATCGGTTGCTGCTCGCAGCCAATTTTTACACCCCACAGCGGCTATGTCGTCGGACCATCTGTTGAGGTCTTTCGACGCCTCTCTTATTCTCCCAATGTCTCCATCTTTAAATTTTAGGGGTCCGTCTTTTGGCGTCGTGTCTCGCAACATGTCCTGCCCATCGCCACTGTCTTGCTAAGCGATCCATGATATTCGCTATTCTGGTTCTGCTGCTAATTTCCTCACTTCTTAGGCTTATACCAAGCATGGATCTTTCCATGGATCGCTGTATACATTTGAGCTTTTCTATATTTTTTTGTAAGAGCCATTACCTACAATGCATATGAAGTCACTGGCAGTATACATGATTAAAATGTTTTCCTTTTGGATAATGATGATTTGAATCATAACGTTTTCTGGATCATAGTATTTTGAAACTTGACCTACTGGTCCATTTTTGACCGCTTATAAATGTGTACGTTTACTCGTTTACTAAACAGCTGTGTAATTTGTTGTAATGTAAATACGTTACGCAATTAACGAATTCCCAGTCGCACTTACGTAACGCTAGTTGTCGCAATTAACAAATAATATAATATAAAAACCAGTTCTGGTTTCTATTTAACTTTTAGAATCACAAACCTTTGATTATTGGCCGACCAGTATTGATTTATTTTTAATACAAGACATGGTCAGCTGAGTGAGGTAGAGAAGAAGAAATCAAGATGCGTATGTGAAAAGAATGGGCGATGAAAGATTAGCGAAAATTGATTAAAAAACCATTAATCAAAACGTAGAAGATACATCGTATGAAGAATAAAAACGAAAATGAGAACTTTACATATTGATTTAATTTTTTCCATCTTCTCCTTTTTCATCTTCTCCTTATCTTCTTCTCTTCTTCTTTTTTTTCTACGTCCTTGTTCTATGGCTCCAGAGTATCTAAAAGAGCTGTGCGTTCCAGACGAATGCGTTGATATAATTCTCACACTTCGATCGGCAACAAAAACTACTATGGGTAAAGTGATGTTGCCAACTCGCAACAAGGCGTACTAAATTCAGAGAGCGTGCCTTTGCTGTTGTGGGACCGATAGCGTGGATTGCTCTTCCACCAGTAGTTATAAACAGTAAGAGTGAGATGATATTCATAAAAAAAAACTAAAAACGGATGTGTTTGGTAAATCATTTCCACTATCTCCTGTTTCCCAATTCAATCACAGTGAAGCACCCTTGAGGTAGTATTTTACGAAAATGGTACTATGTAAATTATCCAAATGTATTAATAATAATATTAGTAGGTATATGAATACAAATATGCTTGTATTTTTAATGGACAGCTTATTATAATATGTATTATTTCAGATCCATCTATAATACACTATTAAATATACATACACGAGGTAGTGAATAATTTGCTCGCATGGTTATATCCGGGTTTACGTACAACTAATTAGCGGCCACATCCGGACTTTCAACTATGGTAGCCCAATTTACACAACCATTTATGTTACGAAACTAATCCTTCGAGGATTCAAAGATCTTAGTAATCTTAATAACCGGAGTTCAAAATAATACAAGAAGAAACGCGTCATATCGTCGTTCGGCATGCAACACCGCGATGTTACAAAAAACAAAATGTTCAGGAGAGCGAAAAAACTTATTGACATATTCGCGGTGTTGGAGTACAGACAACATACGCAATGTTACATTTTGCCCTTAAACATGGTGATTCATACAAAAATCGGATATTCTGAATATTTACAATCACGGAGAAATGGATAACGAATCGAGTGGCATTAAAAAGTCACTTTTGAAAAAAATGGCGAATTCGCTGTATTGCATGCCGAACGGTGATATAACAAAAAAAAACGAATGAACGACCCAAATAATAAAACAACAACTATTTATTTTATTTTGTTTTATTTGACTTGCATTATATCTTATTCTATTGGATTAACTGGTCAAATAAAATACGTAGAAGTAAAAAAAGCTGAAAGTGGAGTTCCACCAAGAAATGTCAGTATAAAATATAGATGACTAAACTGTTAATTTCCACTGGGTGGTAAAAAGATAAATACTCTATTTTAAAAACCGGAGTTCAAAATAATACAATAAACAACGCGTCATATGGTGATATAACACAAAAATTAATGAACGACCAAACTAATAAAACAACAACTATATGAGTATAATTTATTTGACGTAACGTATTATCTTATTATATTATATTAACAGGTCAAATTAAATAGTAGTGAAAAATCTATAAAGTTGTATTATGACTAAGAAATTATATGAGGCGAATGTGAACTGGAGAACAAAACGAGGATGAGCAAAAAAACTTGGCACGATTAGATCAATCAGAACCTAAAATCTGGTGGTGTCAAAAGTCTACGAAGGGCATATATAACTAGGAATATGGACGTAATGAAAGCTAGGAGTATGGCGTTTCATCCTTTCTACCTATTCTTGCAGGGAAACAACGGGATGGTAGTAGTAGTAGTAGCAGTGGATAAGAAAGTCTATCTGCAAAATATCTACGTTTGTATAATATCCATTCGACAAAAATCAATAGAATTTAACCTTAGGTGACCGATGTCCATGGTAAAACGTTTCGTGAAACCTTACAATAAACACATGTCGTAATACACGGATCTCGACAGTGCGTACTGGTGTGTGAGACAACACGTGCCAAAAGCATTCAATGTGTTGCCTAATGGCTGAATTCACGAGTCTTCAGCAACAAGTTTTTAACGAAGCTCAAAAAATAGACTTGAAGCATGTTAGACCATGTTGACAGTCGTCACTTTTTGTACCGAATCATCTTTTCCATATTTTATTGTTCCAAAACAGAAGAAGGAAGATAAATAATAGAAATACACAGTAAAAACAAAATGACTAAACACAAAATATTAAATGTACAAAACAAAGAAAAGTTGAAGAGATGACTATGAAATGAGCTAATCAATCATCACAAATCAAAGAAGACAAAGGATATAGTTATAATAATAATTTTAGGCAATTTATAAGCGCCATTTTCGTTAAATACTACCTCAAGGGCGCTTCACTGTGATAGAATTGGGGAAAAGGAGATTGTGAAAATGATTTAGCAAATAAATGCGTTTGTAGTTTTTTTTAAAGATCATCTTACTCTTACTGTTTCTAACTGCTGGTGGAAGACCATTCCATGCCATTGGTCCCGCAACAGAGAAAGACGCTTGCCAAAAAAAAATTGTATGGATTTATACATGAGTAGACTGAGTTTATACTGAACCCTTTCGGGAAAGCACAACCAGCGCAGTTAGTTGGTGAAGCAGTGGGGTGATGTGATTGAATTTAGAAATTTCAAAAATTAGTCTCGCTGTAGCGTGTAACACTGATTGCAGTCGAGTCATTTTATAAACTGTATAAACTGTTACAATAAAAGTCGAGACCTATGTATGAACTGTTACAATTAAAGTCGAGACTTTGTATAAACTGTTACAATAAAAGTCTTGGTGCATCCCTCGTTTCGTACAATTTGTTTATCACTATAGCCTTTATATTTCCCCATTCCCCTTTTCATTCCTCCCGTTCCTCTTCCAGGTATTTTCACAAATTTACAAATATGTAATTTTGTCATTGGAACTGTACAAGTACTTATTTTGTAATACTCTGACTTGATGTTACTGTTCTGTAAGATTCCCAAATAAAACATCTTTAATATTTAAATTGTATCAATAATGACGTTTCTAAGCATAATTACCTAAAATTCTTTTTGTATGGAATGTTTGTCAAACTTTTAAAAGGTGCAAAGAATACGTCCATAAAAATTACTTAGTAAGTATGACGTAATCACATTGTAATTCCATAATAGGCTTACAACAGCTATGAACTGTAAACGGCGTATCCTTAAAATATGTTTAGCCAATAATCTTTCATTTTTATTCTAGGTTTAACTTGGTAAATACCACTATTCAATAGTGACATTTACCAAGTTAAACTTAAATTAAAAATAGATTGATATTAGCACAAAGTGACTGACCGAATAAATGAACGAAAATAATATTTAAACTAACGTTGTCTAACAATGTACGTATCGCACCATTTTACCCGTAGTTTTTTTTTATTTCATCCAGATATTGAAGTAATGATATTTCATCGCTTTTTTGGCACAAATCGAAAATAAATATAAATGGTTGTGAATTAATATGTACAACGTCATGAGATCATATATGTATCTAGGAGTTTCGAAAAAATTAAGTAGTGTGGTTATCAATCATGGGTAGAATGGTGAATCTCGTGTGTAAAGCGATCACTTAGCCAGGCTATGATAGGTAATAAGCCCTGATAAATCTTAGACTTTAATATTCTTCTTCATCTATGTTGAGGTGTTAAAATGTTCTTTATCTTTCTTCACCTTTGTTGAGATATCGATAAAAAAAACATGTTTTTTTAATTAAATTTGTGAAAGCATTTAAACTATGATTTTTGTATGAATTATGTACTATGGTTATTTGGGTTTTAAATAAAAAGAAGACATCACACATCACTGGCAGAAACATTCTCTCACTGGGTGACTGCCAAAAATAAAAAATAAAAAACTGACAATTACATCATATCGACGGCCCCTACGTAAAGTACTCTATCTGCAAATCTGTTACTTTACAGGAAAGAGCTTAGAAGATTTTTTCAACGTATTTTTTATTTTATTAACGGTTTTATCTGAAATTCTTAACTATTATTATGCATTGAAAAACACGATAGTATAATGTATTAAATTGTTTTAAAACTTTATGCTTTGTCAAAATTATGTAGTATATAATTTTAGCGTTTTAGGAGTTTCGAAAATTCGATGTATTGTAGATAGCGTCTTATACGCCTGAAAACTAGGCGTAATTTATTTTATATGTATTTTTTGTTCGTTTATATTTGTAGATAACGGTCAGATAATAACATACGCCAAATATCTCAAAATTGACAAAAATGTAGTCAGAGCACTTTGCGTAGGGCACGCCGATATGTACTATATAGGAAATTCTTGTTTTTATGTTATACTTAAAATGCCGTATTAACTAACTGACTACTCATTACTGGTGCTATGTATATTACCGTTACAACATATAAACCCGCGTCCACAGTTAATGAGAGACTTGTTGAATGCTCAACGTTGATTCGTTTCGGCCAAAACGTAAACACAAAAACTCAAAACGAATCATATTTGTTCTCACTCATTGTTCCGCGCTGCCCCCAATTTTAGACATACTTAATTACTCCAAGACAATGACGTTTCATAACTGTTATGAGATTTGCATAAAATTACAACGCTGTTAATTAATTCAGACACACTAAAGATTAAAAGGTGTTAGCATTAAAATACTACATTTATAATTCGTATTATAATTTTAACAGCGTTTTTCAATTACTTTTTATTAAATTTATTAGCTTAACGTAGTATTATCATACATATTAATTTTTTACAATAAATTCCTTATTTACTTAAGATATAGTTTTAAAAAATTGGACGCAAAAAATGGTAAAGAAGGAATGTAAGTGTCAATCAAAATTTAATAGCGTTCTGCTATTAAAGGTTACTCACGGTCGCGACCGACTGCGCGAGAAGCCAGACGTGTTGTCTGCGCACATTTTTTTTCTAGAATATGTATTGGAATTAGATTTTTTTTAAATATATATAGTAAAAATTTTTTTTTCAAAACCGTTTATTTTGAAGAAAAACTTATTTTTTCAGTACAAAAACGATGTTTTATGCAAAAAATTCAATAACGTAAAATGTTACAAGAGTTTCAAGAAAATTAAGATACTTTGCCTTTCAAAAATTATTTTATTTTTAAAAACCGGAGAAAAACTTATTTATTCAGTACAAAAACGGTGTTTTGTGATATGCAAACAAAATTAAAGGTTAAGAAAATAAATGCCGGTTGAATTCGGAGAAGATGAAGCGTTTCACTTTTCTATGATCCAGCCCAATTCGCCCCATGGAAATTTCACCTAGAAATATTTTGTAAATATGACTACTACTACTACTACTACCATCACGCCGTTTCCCCGCAGGGGTAGGCAGAGAGGATGGAACGCCACACTCTTCTATCCTGACATACACTCCTAGCCTCCTTCACATCCATACATCTAGTCATACATGCCCTCCGATTACGCAGACTTTTGACACCGCCAGATTTTAGGTTCTGATTGATCTGATCGTGCCAAGTCTTTTTCGGTCGTCCACGTTCTGTTTTCCCTCTCACATTCGCCACATATATTTTCTTAGTCATTCTCTCGCTATCCATTCGCTCCACATGTCCATACCACCGCAAAGAGCTCTTTCTAATCTTTTCAATTATTCCTCGTTCATCCTTACATTCCTTTCTTATATATGATCTCAATGATTAAAGAAAACACTTGTTTTATACCACTTTAGTTTTATTAAAGACTGCATGTTTCAGAAGTTAAACTTCCATCATTCAGGTCTGTATAGTAACTAAAATATAAAATATAAAATTGTTCTATAAATAAGGGGAGAGGAAAGTTAGAGGGAGGGGGTTAGTCAAGGGGCGGAGTTTGAAAACAAAGGAAAAATGGAAAGCAAAGAATTTTGAAACAATATATTATTTAATAAATTATTATTAGAATTTTATATTTTAGTTTTTATACAGACCTGAATGATGCAAGTTTAACTTCTGAAACATGTAGTCTTTAATAAAACTCAAGTGGTATAAAACAAGTGTTTTCTTTGATCATTGTAACATGTCTTACCACAAAGTCAATGCCGAAACAATAAATAAAATATATATGATCTAATGATGCCAAGCTCCGGTCTGAAAAAAAGAACTATTTATTCGAACCTAGTAATGTGAATCACGTGTCAATAACTCATTTACATTTTTTTTTTGAAAATTCTTTGAACATGTTGATAAATAATGAGGAACTTGGGTATGTGTGTACATGTCGGTAATTTATTAACTTCCCACAATTTATTCGAACATTAACCTGTGCAAAAATAAATATTTACATTTCTGAACTTGAAGTCAGTGCGTTTGACAGGTGGATTCGACGTACTCGTACAAACGATTACAAGTAGGTTTTCTCGCTATGCGTAATCATTATTATTATGAAAACAGACAAACAGTTATTATTAGTATGAAAACTATTATTATAAGTATGAAAACATAATGTTTAGTTTAAGAGCTGTTTTTAAAATAAACATAAATTGATCTCTCCAGGATTTTCACTTCAAATTGGACGTTTTACAAACCAAATTGGATGTTATACAAAACAAATTCGATGTTTTACAAAACGAATCGAACGTTATATTGTATGTTATAAAAAAAAGTTTGAATATTCAAAAATAAATTGAAAGTAGTACCCATGAATCAAAGTAGTATTGAAAATGTTTTGTTTTGAATATTGAAAGCATTAACTTTGTGGATCATATTGATATATTATTTCGAGAAATAAAAATACTTTGTGTTCTGATCCACTCACATTTTTATTAACCAACTAGTTTCGGCAACAACCTGTTGCCCTCTTTAGGGTTACATTTATTACTATAATATAGTAATAAAAGTAATAAATGTAACCCTGAAGAGGGCAACAGGTTGTTGCCGAAACTAGTTGGTTAATAAAAATGTGAGTGGATCAGAACACAAAGTATTTTTATTTCTCGAAATAATATTAAAAATGTTTATTTATTGATTCGGCAGTCACTTTGTGGAAAAATATACGCATTTTTAATTTAAGTTTTACTTAGTAAATACCACAATTCTTGAAAACCTATTGTGACGCGTGTTTCGATGCATTCTTCATCATTTTCAAACACCGTATGTGAAGGTAATTCTAAATTGTAGAGTTGTGTCATTGGGACGTTAAAGGTTGAAGATGGGCTGTTTCTAATTAGAACTGTTTCTAATTTTTACTAACCAGAGACATGACGTAGGGTACAAATTTTCACTAGGTCACTGGTGATGTTAATGACTTGTGGATCGGCACACTAGTAATGATTCCGAGAGGGATAGAATCCCACGAAGTGGATTAATTAATTCCTACACCAAGTGGACCGAGTTATTCAGAAACTATCCAACCAACAATTTGCAAAATTAGACTTTTTGATGAATGCTCCTTCATCACTAGTATTTTTAAAATTTGTTAAAGACACCCAACCCGAAAAAGCAACACAATATTTTCGAGGACTTTTTTCTAACCCACAACCATGATAAACAAAAAATGCTAAAAATATCCATTTATCGTAGGTTGACAGCTTTCATCTCACCATAGATGTCGCGAAATTCTAGTCAATTCAAGCAATTTGTTTCGAATTTGACAATATATATAGATGTTCCAAAAATTTTTGCAGTGTGGTTGGTCAATCATGGGTACAATTGGTGAATGTATCACGTGTGTAAAGTGATCACTAAAAACTAGCCTATGGCGGTCGTAACCCCTGGAAATGCCTAGACTGCCATTTTCTTCTTCATCTATGTTGAGATGTAAAAAATAATAGCTTTCAGCATTTTAATGTTAAAATTATTTACGAAAAAATTGTTTAAATATTTAACGTTAAAATTATTTACATACATGAAAATATTACAGAAAAAAACCATATGGTTTGGGTGTTTTCGACTTTGAACTAGAAGAAAAAACTATTTCGCTTAAACCATCCAAGATGATAGGAAGTGATCATTCTAGTTTTTTTTTTTATTTAGCTGAAACCATCCAACCAATGAAATACCGAACTCTAACCTAATTGACAAGATAATAATAATAAAAATATGGTACACAGTAAACAATGCTTCTTTATGGTAATATGATAACAAACCTTATTTCTACCATTTAACATGGCGATTTTATGTTTTTTTGCGTTGTTCTGTTCTTAGTTGGAAAAAGAAGCAGAGAAAGACCTAGGAAAACTTGGCACAATCAAGTATGTCAAATACTTGAAAGCGGCCGAGCAGGAGTCGTTATAATCGTCGGGTATGTATGAGGAGGTGGATGAATGTGGAAGAGGCGAAGAATGTTTGCAAAGACATTTTGCAAGTTTGAGTGGTGTGGCGTTCGATTCTCTCTGCCTACCCCATGCGGGGAAGCGGCGTGACGGATAGTTAGTTAGTTATGTTATGTTTTTTTTTATTCTGAGCACATTAAAACATTCATTCATCTCAGCTTGCCAGTATGTGAGTTGGATGGTTTCTGCGTAACGTGGTCCAATTTACGAACAGTGAAGTGGACAATTCAATCGACAGGCCAAGACCTACAAGTCTTAAACGAGGTAATATAGATCAAACACAGCAGTCCTAAAGGTTCATTTTCCTAGGAGTGGTAACTGCGAACAGTGTACGCTCTTATTCGTAAACGAATCACGTGATTTTTCAAATTAGCTTAATTCCTACTTTTAAAATATAACAATTCGCTAACTTCTAGTCTGGTACTTATAATTCTATAATTATATCTGAAATTTGTTATACTTATTATTTTTTGACATATCATCAAAGATGAAGAAGAATATGGAAGTCTGGGCATTTACGGGGCTGACGACCGTCATAGGCTGGTTCAAGTGATCACTTTACACACATGTAACATTCAACAATTCTACCCATTAATGACAACCACACTACTCAAATTCTTGGAAGCTCTATATATATATATATATATATATATATATATATATATATATATATATATATATATATATATATATATATATATATATATATATATATATATATAATTATATATATATTTATATGTATATATATATTTATATATATATATGTATATATATATATATATATATATATATATATATATATATATATATATATATATATATATATATATATATATATATATATATATATATATATATATATATATATATATATATATATATTTATATATATGAACCATTTTTGAAACATTGTTCTTAAATCACTAGAACTTCGCAAGAGACATCTATTGGTGAGATGAAAAGAAGGTTTTTATTAAGCAGAAACTCTTTTATTAGTATGTGAGGTCCTTTATAAGTATATTTATTGGACACCGTTAAAATGTTGTTATCCTTATTATTGATTTTAAGAATTATAATATGGAACGAATTAATATAAATTTTAATGTGTTATTTTGACAGTAAAATACAACTAAGTAAAGAAAAAAATATATGTTTTTTATTTGACAATTAATACATAAATTAAAATGGAGTTCTACAAATTAAACGCCAATTCTATAAATTTAATAATATTTCTTAATATTTTCAACAATCCCTAGTTCAGCTTTACATCTCTTTCTCATATATTCTAAAATATATTACATAAACTGATATAAAAATAAAAAGGAATTGAAAATTGTCCAAGCCTAATAAGGTGATAATTAACATTATTCGGCCTTATTAGGTAATAATTACCTAATAAGGTAGTAAGCTTAATAAGGCGAAATTACCGTCACATAAATAAAAATAATCATGTAAAATTACTCGCTGACGACAAGATCAATCTAATAAATGAATAATGGCCATTCAAGAAAGATTTATTACTCAAATCAAACGACGATATTGCTCTTTAGCGAAAATGCCGCATCAATCTTCTTTATTGTTTAAGTAGAGAAATAAAAAAAGTACTGGGAGAGCTCTCCAAATATCCAACAATGACTTTCGGCAATTCCACGCGTGACCCGTTACATACGACCATTTCAAATTGCGTAATCTCCGGGCAAAAATCGTGACCTAACACTATGGGAACGGAAACTCCTTTCTTGTACTGCGCAAGTTAATTGCCTTAAAGCAACATGTGTTTTAATGCTATAATATAATATACCAAAATACAGTCGATTCTGGTTAATTGGGACGTAGGGTATAATAAGGCCTCTTATTTGGGCCGAATAAAGAACGGAAAACGAACCAAGGAAATATTGAAAATATTTTTTAAATAACATATATCGTTAGAATACTGGACAAAACAAAGCGACACTTAAGGGCCGAGATGTTTTATACGAAGGGATAGGTATTTACTGGGTTTACGACCTGGCATTGGCTGGCTTAAATGGTCACTTTATACACTGTGTCACCTTCTTCATTTTGCCATCATCGAACATTGAGCCAATAGAGAACGATACGCGATGTATAAAGTGAGCACTTAAGACAGACAATATCAGGTCGTTAGCTCTGTGAATAATGCCCAGATTTCCAAATTCCCTTCGTATAAACAATACATGACAGTTGATATTGATTCCGTGTAAATCGAAAGATACTGTGAGGTGGGGACAACATCAAAGGCGATACTGGAATGAGTATGTAAACAGAATGTCAGAAGACAGATTTTTACGTATCGACCTTCAAGGAAACCCCGAAGGACGTAGACCCCCAGGCAGACACCCGAAAAGGTGGAAAGATAGCTCGCAATCGATATTCTAAGAGCAACAGGCGGCACAGGAGCACAGACAGATCCCCAGAATCCATAATAGAAAGATGATGAAGAAGAAGATACGAAAGCAGTCATTGAAATACTTTGTATGAGTACATACAACTTACAAGAACGGAGAAAATTTGGACGTTCGGTAATGGGCAGAATGGTCAAGTTTGCATACTGTATAAAGTGATGGTTAAGCTAGCTTCAGCTAGCTAAACCTTGTCTTGTCGTAAGCCCTAAAAATGCCCAGACTTCCAAACCTTCGCATAAAATGACGTTTAATCTCTGATGATAATCTATATAAATAAAAATAATTTACGTAGAAAAGTTGAAAAAGTATTCCAATGAATTAAGAGAAAATAAAATATCAAAATTCGTTTGAAGTACCACATAGTACATTTTTGTTATTTCTATGTGTATTTCGCTGCCTTGTAGATGAGACTTATTTTTGGGGAATTTTCTTCCTTGGTGCGTGAGATTGGATCTTCTTTCGAAACGTGTTAGTTTTGTATTTGAAAGTTTATTTTTTTTGTTACAAAATTGTAATATTAACATATTTTTGTTTCAGAATAAATGAATTTTGTAATTTCACGTTCGCTTCAGTAATTTGGGACTGCTGCTTAGTCGGACCCGTTGTGTCCCAATTAAACGAAATCGACTCTACATGGCTTCGTATGAAACCAGTACAACTCTAAAAAATGTACATACCTCCTACAGTCATGCTTTAATCATAAAGGAAGTTGACTTATTTTAATTTATGATTATTACATAATTTTATTATAAGCTGTATGTTCTTCTAAAAATAATAATAAATAAATCAAATTATCTGTACGAGGTCGAATCATAGACCTTAACTTTAATTTAAGCCGTAAAGTTTCTGAACCTTCTAATAGCGTTTGCTCTTGCTAATTACTTATTTTCTTATCCACTTTTAATGCCCACTTTTAAATCGCAATTTTATTTTTATCAAACACAACTAAAATGTGACGTAATTGATATTTTTTCCATAAAACACCATTTTTGTACTGAAAAAACAAGTTCTTCCAAATAAATACATACTTATATGGTTTTCAAAAGTGAGTTATTGAAAGGTAAGGAGTTAAAATGTATATTCCAAAAAACAAAAATTAATCCAATATATATCCAAAAAAAATTATCGGGAGTGAACTGATATCCGGCTATCAGCGCTGATAGCCGGATATCGGATATCGTCCGGCTGCGCAGCCGGACGCTTAATTATTGCGAGTAAGGCCGTAAGTCTAAATTTAGCTGGATTTTTAAAGAGACAAAACTGCATCAGATGGGTTCACAAATATTGATAGATATATTTCTTATTTAGGGCTATATTAAATTGATACCATTCTCAGCTGAGAAGTTCCTGATTGACCCACACTTGACTATCCCTGCTGTTTCCGATACAGATTCAAATAAAGCATCTTTATTTAGTTAGAAGAAACAAAAATCCACTTGATGATCTAAAAACATAATAAGCTAGGTAAATAATAAAGGCATTTCTCATCTAAAAAGAATTAGTCATGTCCACTTACCTTTTCCTCAAACGCATCCTTCTTGTTGTTCAGCAGTGCCCAATCGGCTTCAGCTCTCAAGTTACACTGGTCCTGATAGTCCAGTTCCACGAGCTCCACGACGGTTGGGATCCATTCCTCTTCCACTCCTGCTTCCCCGGTAGCTGCTGCAGACCAGGTCCAGGGTACGGAGACAGTGAGGAGCAAGAGCAGCATGATGGCAGTAGGAGGAGAAACTGTCGCCATCATTGGTGTTCTGGAACCAAAAAAATGACATTTTAATCAAATTGTATCTTATACTTTTATTTCAAAAGCATTGTTAACTTTGTGGTATGGTTATATAACACTCCCTTATCATTCATCATTCACTTTATGTATGATGAATGGTAAGAAGAGTGTTAATTTTTTTTTTTACTTAATCAAAGAATAAAACAATACGGAAATATTAGATTTCTTAAGATATGGACATTGTAACAACATCAATTTGGTATTTAAATATCAAATATGCCAACACCAAGACTAGATCTTAAGTCCTTTTAATGTTTAGCCAGATATCCTATCAAAGTGATTTTTAAAAATTTTATTAAATCCTTATCGCTATTTATTGAAATTTATTGTGACATGATATCATCATTATCAAATGATGTTGAATGAATCAAAATTTGTCACTGTAAATTTTTAAAAATAGTGATATTTACCAAGTTAAATTTTAATAAAAAAAATTATAGATATTACAACACAGTGACTTAAAATCAAAAAATCAAATAAAGTTATAGTGAAATCGATGGAAAATCCAATATGATAATGACTTTTACTAGCTTCTATGATTTTTTGTACACAACTCTACCATCAGAGATCAAACCGTGGTGAGGATTTTTGATTCTGGTTGCTAGGGGTAGAGAACAAGATATACAATTAATTTTTATTTTATTAATATATATTTTAATGTTATTACAATTGATCAATTAAGTTTCAACATAAAATAGAAAACAAAAGGATTAAGTAATAATTCCATTAAATAAAGTAAAATTGCTATAAAATGAATATTTTCATGTTTATGCTAAGTTTTCAACCCTTTTAAACCCACTAATTATGAATAATATATAAATGTTATGACCGCGTGAACAAGCAAACGAAATAACAAGGAACTGGTTTTAGCAGTGGTAGATCTGGATATTAATTAGCAAAGCGTTCTCAACATTGTGACGCGTCGACTTGACGTCTTGTAATCACTCTTCAATTAGAAATGGAATAACTAAAACACATTGACGATCTTCCATTGGTTGAGTCGCAATGAAAAAAAAAATAAAAACAAAATTCAATCGTTTAAAATCCGACTTCGCGACCACAAATTGATAGAATTTTTAAAAATGTTTGCAGTTATTTCGCCTTCAAACTTTTTTTCGCACCAAATGCCGCATAGAACACTGTACACGATTGATGCAGTGTGGTCTTAATGGGTGATATTTCCATTCAGCACAGAGTACAGTCGGTTATAGACAAATGATAAATGCTAGATTTATTGCTAGACTATTTAGGCCAACATTTCTTGTGTTGCAAGTGAAAACTTTTGAACCACCAATAGTGATTTTAAACCTTTTTGCTGTGGTCTTAAATTGCCCATTTAAACTAGTTTGAAATCGCTTTTACATTTATTTTACTCAGGTTCAATAGCGTTCATAATTATTTTAAACGTGGTATCTTTTCAATGAATTATTATAAAGTCGCCAGATGAAACTAAGTGGATTCGTCTCTGGAGTTTTAACCTATCCGTACCGAAGAGGGGGGTTTGAAATCTCCCTTTAACAACGTTTAACTCGATAACTCGATAATCATTCGAGCAATTTGGTCTAAAATAATTCAATCTTTACAATACATACAATACAACTAAGGAATATTTTTGGTTGAAATATTCTTAACGTGTGATCTTTTATTTATTAATTTGATAAATTTTCGCGCCTCTACGGTCAAAGCCACGCGATCGAGAAGTGATTCAATGGTCCAACGATCCGTGTCACCGGTGTTAAATATTTTTACCTGTGACACTTTATTTATTTCACCCCAACTACTGCGCGCTACTGAGTGTAAGCGAGACTGCATTCTTCCAATTTTCACGCCACGATTCGCGCAATCGATCTGTGTACATGCTACTGACACTACGTGGTTTGTTGCAAGCTCCGTATTACTCTTACATATATATGTACAATATTTCTATGAATAGGACGGGGTTTTTCGAATAGCCTCTTCTGGCCATGAGTAATTTTTAGGTACTTTGGGCGTGGAAGGTTAAATTAACACAGTGGGTAAATTGAAAACAGTAATAATATAACGATTTGCGTACAACAAACAGGGAATTTCGGATAAAATCAACAAAACTTATGTTTTTGCATAACATCCTGTGAGTAATAAACGATCTGTTTATTCGGGAAAATAAAACAAACATTGTTATGGATCCACACGTAATACCAAAGAATTTCTCATCATATTGGAGAAGAGTTTTCGAACGGGCAGTTTTAGATGGGTAAGTACTGTAGAGAAATATAGTGAAAATATGTCGAAATTCAAAACAATATTCAATACTAACCATATCATTATATACACACCCGTAAAAAACATTTTTGAAGAAGAAAATAAATAAATAAGGCAAGGCTAATGAAGGCCGAACTTTACTAATAAACTTTCTGACTTCGTTGCTTTATTTATTAACAAATCCAAGTTCTTTCCCATCAATCTCAATTATTATGTGTTCTCTTTAACCTCCTATACACGTTCGAAGTAGAGACGAGTAAGATCCGATCATTCGAAAGATTCGCATCAGTGGATCTGTGTTGAGACCGGATCAATTGAACGATGGATATTCGTGCGTTTCGACGACAAAAATTAACAAACGTTGAGGACTTATCAATCCAACAATATTTTTTTGTAAATATTCTGTTAGTTTTCTAATAAATAAATAAATATTCGAGTGTCTATAGACCCCATTAAGAAAGCGAACAACCATTTTCTGTATTATGGTAACTTTACGTCTATACTGTGTGATTTATTACAATTTATCATTCTGACTATTCAGCAGGAACTTTCAGTAACAAATTTGTGTTTTTTAACTAATTTAATTGTATTTACGTCACAGCGTTTCCCACCCTTATCCCCAGCCCTAACGACGTTAATATCCAATGAGCTCGGTTAATTTGTTCAGTGATAAAAGTCACCCTTGATTTAAGTTCGAGTTAGGGTGAAACTATAGCTGAGACACTTCTGCCATATATCGACACGTCTAACAACTAATTTCGTAACTTCATAATGCCTCTTTCAAGGAGTGAATCTTTTTTATGTATGATTTAGGGAGTTTAAAGTTCTTATTCTTGGAGATTTATAAAAATTGCCAAAATGTGTCGTGATTGATAGTTTTTATTCATTTTTAATTCGCAGTGGTGAGTGGAATGTCGATTCGAAGTATTAATGTTTTGTAATTGTTTTAACAATTTTTTGATGTTTGCGTTTTTTTTGTAAATCGAAACAATACAAAAAGTTATTAGGAACAATGAATTAACATGACTTTACTGTGTCTAAAATGTTGTAACATTTTTTTGTTATTGCTTGAAAGACATCTAGAGGAAGACCAAAGAATTCATGGATGTTGCAGAAAGATAACATAATTCGATGGTATAGCCAAGGTGACTTTGTACATGAAAGAAGGACCTACAACCTGAGAACGAGGAGAGCTAACCCCAACAGTCTACAAAGATGATTAGTTGGGATGGAGCCAGGAAGAAGATTTCTATCTCACACTTGATTGATGTTCAATAATAGGAAGAAAAGTGAACATTACGCAAGTGTATATAGTGATCACTTAAGGCAACCAAATGCCTGTTCGTAAGCCCTAGAATGCTCAGACTTCCGTCTTCTTTCGTATAAAAACGATAGATGGTTTGCCTCAAGATGCGACACCTATGGTATAAATAAAATATTGTACCCAAACCGATAAGAAATAGGAAAAAATATTACATATCGCAATATGTAATAATATGTCGGCACGGTTAAGTAGGGTTAATTTGAATTTATTTAGTGATTTAGCGTTTAATTTGTAGAACTCCATTTTAATTTACGTATTACTTTTAATGTTTGATAATGTATTTTTGTCCACCTCCGTGTGTAATGGTCAGCACACTATGCTACCTTTCTGGAGGTACCGGGTTCGATTCCCAGGGGGGGTCAAATAAATATAAGTGATTTTTTCACTGTAATATTTATTCAATATAACCCTGGACTGGTACCTGAAGCGGAGGGCTAATCACCTTTCCTTCATGTGTAAACAATCAAGATAACACTGCGTTTATATGAAGCAGTGCCCTGTGCACCATTGGGTGCGGATAAGGGTTTCATTACTTTTAAATCAAACACAATTTTTTTTAATCTACTAACTTGTATTTTATTAACAAAAACACATAAAAAATTAATATTATGACAATTGTTTCGCCTAGTTATGGCATTATCAAAAGAATGTTTAATAATGTATAACAAGGCGAAACAATTGTCAAAATATTAATTTTTTATGTGTTTTTGTTGATAAAATACAACTTAGTAGACTCAAAAAATCTGTGTTTGATTTAAAATTAATACATAACTGAAATTGAATTGATTAGTTTGAAAAACTTGAATTGAAACTCACTTAAAATAAAACTAATTACGAGTCGTCTCCTCGTGAAGGTCTAAAATATGCTAAAAATAACAGCCAAAATTTAAAATTAATTTGGCAAGATAAAATGGAGATAGGACACAAATAAAACTTGTTCAATTTACAAACGAGGACAATTTTTTTTAATTATGTCATAAATCTGGCAAATTATGAAATTCCTCAACTTTATATTAAATCTTCTCTTATTATGATATGTAATAAGTCATCACGTTTCCTTCACGTAGAAAACCATCAAGATCATAGAATTCAGTGCTCTATGCACCATTGGGTGCGGATAAGGGTAAGAAGAAGAATAAGGGTAAAAGTCATTAAAAGCTATCAAAACAAATAACGATAATGATATAGATTTTGAGCATTTTGAGTGTGTGCAATCGAAGTGTCTGCATATAATTATTTCAACATTTTTGACATCTCAACAAAGATGGAGAAGAATATGAAAGTCTAGGCATTTACAGGGCTTGCGAACTGTCTTAGGCTGGTTAAAGTGATCACTACATACACATATGGAACATTCACCATTCTGCCTATGATTGACATGAACGAAAAAATTAATCAACAGTCAATTGTGGGTAGAATGGTGAATGTTACAGGTATATACCACTCAAACCAGCCTATGACATGTTTTAAGGTCTGGAAACCTAGACTTCTATATTCTTCTTATAATATATGGAACATACCACGTACGTTATAATGAGTGTTTATGTCTTATTTTTGACAAAACATTCATATATATTCAAACATTTAAAAACGAAATGTCACTCATCTCTGAACCGTCATCATGTCATTAAGTTTTACTATTTTTAAATATAACTCAGAGCGATGGTTTGTCATTTTAAAGGGCAAAATGATATCGTGTCGTCCATATTGGTCAGGTAATTAAAGATTTAAAAAAAAAAAACTAAGAAAAAAATTCACGAATAAAAACCAGATTTCAAAGTGACGTTTTTTGAAAGATAACATAGATAAAGTATAAGAAATACAGAGTTTTTTGCAGGGATTATCGATTCGAAAATTCATTTAAAGTAACGGAATCGGGCAGCGTTCATATGTATTTTAGGATTCTTGGATGGCTGTTATGTGTATGATTTTTTCCAGATCATGAACAAAACGAACGTTACTAAAGTAGCATCAATGAACGTAAGAAAAGGGTAGAAAAACCACTTTTCCATTTAAGATTTTTCCAATCAAAAGCCGAATGGGACCATTGTGAAGCGACCCTCATTTTTTATACGATTTTTACAGAATTTCATATCGTAAAAGTCTTATTTTATATATGTCACATTCAATTTCAAGATTTACTGGATTTCCACGATTGATTAAAACGGAATTACAGTAATTTCACGTTATCTTACTTGACGTAAGTGTGTGTTATTATATTGAAGTCGGTTGTATTAGGCGATTTGTGGAAATGTCGGAATAAGGATTTTCTAGGAGATTTCACGGACAAAAGAGGGAGGAAAAACCACTTGATTTTTATTGGAGACAACAGAATAACGATTCTCAACAAGCATTGACAGTGTTCAAATAGCCGAACCCGGGAAAACATTTTCGAAACGAAATTCAACAATGATCCCGGGAGAATACGACCATTCACTTTTCTACATTTTAAGATAATTAAACTGGTCGGCCTCACAGTGCTTTGGTTACCATGAATCAAAGTGGAAAATCACAAAAGATTATGCTACAAATATGATTTCTTATGAAAAAATAGAGTTGTGACTTTTGTCTAATTAACAAATTACACAAATTCTCAACTGTGGGCACCAGTAACATACGAAGGAAATCTAACAAGAGTGCACATAAACATATGCAAAAAATAATGCAATATAGATGTTCAATGACGGGCAGAATGGTGAACGTTACTAAAGTGTATAAAGTTAACACTTTGGCCAGCCAAATGCCAGGTCGAAAGTCCTGGGATTCTCAGACTACCATCTTCTGTCATATAAAACGACAAAAGCTTCGTCTCACGAGCATATTGTTGGCCATTAGGAGTAGGTATACGGTACACCTAGTAAGTATATATTATATAAAATATATTTAATGATAAGAAAAATTAAAAACATTAGTCAGCTCTTACAATTTTTAATTAAGAAGTAATTCGTAATACGTTTTTTTTATCTCAGTTTTGTTTTTAAAAAATACCGGAAAATAAACCAGCTGCCGTGTTTACAGCCAAACCCTTGTTTGTATTTGTACGCACGCATATAAAGGAATACTCAGCCAACAATAAGAATAACACAGCTTTGTTTGTAGGAACTAAAATTAAAATCGTGCGCAATCTTTTAAAGTGGGAGAGGCACAAAGAAAACGTTCGCAGTTACCGTAAGCTCAAAACTATGGCACTACTATCGTGAAAACCCGGCTCAAAAGTAACGGGCAGTCACGTAGCGGAGATTCCATGGCGAATTCTACAGTTAGCGGTTAAGCTGGGCTTGAGTTACGTGCAAAAACAAGAATTTGGAAAGAAAAACTCGTAAGTCTAGATTTACTCGGTTAAAAAATAGGGTTGAATTTCGCTATTCGCACACAGTTCGTTCTAGGAGACTTTCCAAAAACCGAATCATTACGAGAATTACATCTGTCGATGAACTACTATAACCTAAATAGACAATGATATAAGTATGGCATTGAACAATAAATTATATCATCCCCTAAAATTTTAATTTGTTACCTTTTTTAATTACTTAACGTCCAAGTGACTCTGAAATCTAGCTACGGCTTGTGCAACACCGTTTATTATGTCCTTACTCAGGCTTTAACTTTATAAGTTTCATAGCCTATGCCTACTTGTGAGTGGATTTACTCTTTATGTTTAAAGTTACTATAATTTCATGTGATTCATGAGTGAAAATTCTAGGCAAAAATACTCGCGTTAATTAGTTACCGAAGAACATATATTTTATTTATTGTTTCGGCATTAACTTTGTGGTAAGACATGTTACAATAATTAAAGAAAACACTTCGTTTTTTACCACTTGAGTTTAATTATAGACTACATGTTTCAGAAGCTAAACTTCCATCATTCAGGTCTGTATAATAACTAAAATATAAAATATAAAATTGTTCTATAAATAAGGATAGGGGGAAAGTAAGGGGAAGGGGTTAGTCAAGGAACATAAGAACAAGGAAGAACATATACGTTAATATTCGTTACGAGACTGGTTGGGAGAGAAGATATTTTTATTTAATTTTTAAATTATTTTTATTTTATCTTTCAATTTAGGTATGCATATGTAAAAAAAACTGACTAACCATCACGCTGCTTCCCCGTAGGAGTAAGCAGAGAGAATAGAACTTTTTAGAATTTCCATATTCTTTTATATTTATTAAGTTGATGTATAAATAATGAATCCCTTCTGATACCTTCATGGTATGAGTTAGCTCATGTAACAATTGACAATTGACCAAAATTATTTTGTTGTTTTTTGTCATCCTACGAACTTTTTGAGTGATAAGATATCGATAACATATTATTATTTATTTATATAATTTAATACACATACAAAGAATATTACAATTTCATTCATTTGCTAGATATTCATACTTTTTTTCATAACCATATCTTAATGTATCTAGTTACGCTGTTCTTCTCCGAAAACAAGACTAGGCTCTTGTGCTTGGAGAAGGATTTACATTAACTGTTTATTGTTTATACTTATGAATGATATTTTCGTTATTTTTTCTTTGTATTATTTTTTGACTGCGTTTTTTAAAAAATAAATATGAATAAAAGGCGTCTAATTAATTTTTTTATAATTTTAATATCTTCAATTTTATATATTTATATATATATATATATATATATATATATATATATATATATATATATATATATATATATATATATATATATATATATATACATATATAAATATATGTATATAAATATATAAATATATATATATATATATATATATATAAATATATATATATATAAATATATATATATATATCTATATATATATATATATATATATATATATATATATATATATATATATATATATATATATATATATATATATATATATATATATATATATATATATATATATAAATATATATATATATATATATATATATATTTATTTATATATATATATATATATATATATATATATATATATATATAAATATATATATATATATATATATATTTATTTATATATATATATATATATATATATATATATATATATATATATATATATATATATATATATATATATATATATATATATATATATATATATATATATATATATATATATATATATAAATATATAAACCATTGAACCAATTTCGAACGTTGTTCTTGAATCACTAGAAGTTCACTAGAGACATCTATTGGTGAGATGAAAAGAAGCTTTTTGTTGAGCAGAAACTCTTTTATTAGTATGTGACTCTTTTATTTTATTGCATTTGATTTAAATATTCCAATAAAGGTGTTGAATTGAACAAAAATGTTTGGGTAATTTTCCCTTCAGTGGTTTGTAATATTTGTATCAAGATACCTATCCTTGGTACGAAAAGTTATAATTCGATTCAAACTGTTGAAATTATAAGCCCTGTTTTATCTTATATCCACAAGTAAAGTAGAATGAAAATTCCGCGGTTGTATCCACAAAACTTCGTTAACTTGTTATAAATTCCCATTATTTGTAGAAACATCAGATAAATAAATTCAATTTGAAAGTCAAGATATTTAGGTCAAAGCAATGTTTCAAAGTCCACCCAAATATTCAAATATTGCCCAATGAAACGTTTATGAGTTAATTTTTTTGTAAAATTCATTTAAACACCAAACCAATTTTTCATCATCACAATACACAGGACATAATAAAATACATGTGGAGACGATAAACATAATCCAGATTTGTGAACAAGTATTCGGACACACTCAACATATTGTAAATAAATTATCTGGTGAAATTATAAACTAAAAAATCAAAATGAAAAGGGGATTTTCTAGCGTTTTTCGAGTGTGTGATTATAATCCGGGATTCGGACCTCACATACTAATATAAGAGTTTCTGCTCAATAAAAAGCTTCTTTTCATCTCACCAATAGATGTATCTAGTGAAGTTCTAGTGATTCAAAAACAATGTTTCGGTTCCTTTATATAGAACTTCCAAGAATTTGAGTAGTGTGGTTGTCAATAATAGGTAGAATTGGTGAATGTTACACGTGTGTAAAGTGATCACTTAACCAAGCCTAAAACGATCGTAAGCCTTGTAAATGCCCAGACATCCATATTATTCTTCATCTATGTTGAGATTCCAAAAAAGTTATAATAATGCCTAAATAACGTCTTATAAATACGTTATTAAAATGCAAAAAAACAACAGTTCATTCGAACCCTTATTTGCACTCCAATGGTGCACAGGGTGCTGCATCATATAAACGCAGTGTTATCTTGATCGTTAACACACGAAGGAAAGGTGATCAGCCCTCCGCTTCAGGTACCAGTCCATGTTAATATTGAATAAATATAAGAGTGAAAAAATCACTTATATTCATCTGGCAAAGTAATTGGGAATCGAACTCGGGACCTCCAGTACGGCAGTTGAGCGTGCTGACCATTATACTACGGAGGCGGACAATCACTTAACCAAGCTTATGACGGTCGCAAGCCTTGTAAATGCCCAGACATCCATTGTATACTTCATCTATGTAAAGATATCAAAAAAGTTATAAAGAACTGTTTAAATAACGGCTTATAAATAACGTCTTTTGGACGTTATCAAATGCAAAAATTCATTCAAACAGTTCATTCGAATCCTTATCCGCACCCCAATGGTGCATAGGGCACTGCATCATATAAACGCAGTGTTATCTTGCTCGTTAACACACAAAGGAAAGGTGATCAGCCCCCCGCTTCAGGTCTTTTCGACGTTATTAAAATGCAAAAATAACAGTTACCTAATAAAAACCACCATTAAAGTCGAATACGTTATTCCATCATAGATTACTCACGCGGTTACTTCATATTTCATCTGCGGACGTATTTAGTACTAATCTGATGTGTTTTGGTCAAGCTTAAGTGTGTTGAACTTATTTTTTAAGCAAACTAAAAGTTTGGCACGGTGCCAACGTTCGGGTTTATATAAGAGCAAAAATGCCGTCGATCATAGCTACGTCGTTAACAAAGAAATCGTCATAACTCGCCATTTTTATGTCGGTCTCAAGGTGGAGACTGACCGGAGCATTTTGTCGTAACGTAACACGTTACGATGTGAGCATTCAGGCAGTCAGTACAGCGAGCCGAGGGCTCCATCCATAGTTTCGGATGCTCGCTGATGTTCGCCGCGAGCGATGTTACGACGTTATGTTACGACGAAATGCTCCGGTCAGTCTCCACCTTTGCAGAATGGGCAGGCAGAGAGAATAGAACTCCACAACCACTCATATATACCCGCCGAACATTTCGACACCTGATCTGACCGTGCTGGAGGTCCCGGGTTCGATTCCCAGGGGGGGTGAAAATAAAGATTAGTTATTTAACACTCTAATATTTATTTAATATTACCCTGGACTAGTCATTGAAGCGCAGGAATGATTACCTTGCCTCAATCTGTTAACGATCAAGATAACACTGCGTCAATACGATGCGGTGCCCTACGAACCATTGGGTGCGGATAAGGGTTAAAAGAAGGAAGAAGAAGATCTGACCACTTTCAAGTATTTGAAATACTTGATTTTGTCAAGTTCTCCTCGGTCTTCGTCTGCTCATATATGCAACTATATTCGCCTCACAATTATACTTTACCGTTCTATCCTCGCTCAACCGTTTCACATGATTCGATCGATTATGCTATCTGAGCCTTGCCTTTTTTCACCATTCATTGTTTAGCCCCACATTCGTCTGAGAGATCGCATATTGACTGCATTCAGTCTACTTTCATCCTTATTTTGCCAACCCCATACTTTACTTACATACATTAGAGTTGGTATTTCCACACACTGTGCGTATGTTTTAGAATTTAATAAACCCTGAAGATGACAAGGTTCTTGTCGCAACCGGTTGGTTAAAGTATACTTTTAATAAAAAAGTGGTTAAAACAAAGTTGTTTAATTTTATAAAGTTTAACAATTTAAATTTAAAATGGTTAAGTTAGGTTTGTCCGCCGGCTACCGTTCTGCAGGTCCCGGGTTCGATTCCCAAGGGGGGTAAAATAAATATAAGTGATTTTTTCACTGTCATATTTATTCAATATTACCCTGGACTGGTACCTGAAGCGGAAGGCTGATCACCTTTCCTTCATGTGTAAACGATCAAGATAACACTGCGTTTATATGACGCTGTGCCCTATGCACCATTGGGGTGCGGATAAGGGTTTTATTTATTAAGTTAGGTTAGTTTAACAAATATGGTTTGGGTAGGTCGAAATGCCAAGGTCAAGTGTACGATTAAAGATGAAACAAATGTGCTTATGGTAATAAAAGCCACGCCATCTATTTTCTTCTTCGTAAAACATTATTGTTTAACTACTTCAGAATTTTTATATTCGCAGTTACGAAAAATTGTGAGTACGCTATACCGATGAGGTACGACCCCATAAAAGTGACAGATTGTATGGGAATACGCGTAAACTATGAAAATTGTGAGGCTTTTTGCTATAACAGAGTTCTTGTTATTTCTGGAGCGGGTTGTGGCCTGTGATTGATGACTTTTCACTGCAATATTAAATAAATCACCCCGGACTGGTACCTGAAGCTCAGGACTCATAAACTTTCCTCAATTTAATTAACGAATAAGAACCTGTGTGGATGTTATGTAGTGCTTTATGCATCATTGGATGCAGATTAAAAAATATGTTTTTCTGTCTCTGTTGAGCCATTTACATGTATAATAATAATTAATGCATAATTGAACAATAACTAAATATTATTTTGACATATTAACATAGATGAAGAAAAATATGGAAGTCTGGGCATTTACGGGGATTACGACCATCATAGTCGTTTCTCGAGTGTTTGAATATAATCCAGGATTCGGACCTCACATACAAATGAAAGAGTTTCTGCTAATAAAAAAGCTTCTCTCATCTCAACACAGATGTCTCTTGTGAAATTCTAGTGAATTCAAACAGTATTTTTCGAGTTTAATCAGTTTTTATTTGACCAGTGACCGGGTCTTGTCGTTATGTTTTAAAGACAACAAGGCAGGGGTTTTAAACCATGGTTTATACCATACAAAATCATGGTTTTCAACCCCTGCCTTGTTGTGTATATATTATAAAATTTTGTCTAGCCTCACATCAGTCTGGTGATGTCTGTAACGTTGAAACCCTGTCACTGGTCAAATAAAATAAAAGTGGAAAACCCGATATAGTATTTTTTATCATATAAAATGCAGTTATACCAAAAAATGCTAGCACACAATACAAATCTTATAAATAATATCTTACAAAATCTCGCTTTTTTATAAATATCGATCTTAAATGTAAAAACGATAAAAACTTAAATTAAAGAGAATATTGTAGAAATTTATTTTCATATTATGATGGCTTAATATTGAACTTTTTTGTCCCTTTTTTGTTTTTATACTTTACGTACAAGATAGTGAAAAAAAGTAGGAGAATAGAAATCGAACTTTTGAGATTCAAACAGCGAGAAAAATCAATTTCTTCAGTTTAAAAATATCGTCTCAAAGCATAAATAAAACAAAATATATAATAAAATAAAATAAATAAATAAAGTGAGATAAAAGCACATTAGAATCAGATGCCGTCATTTTATTTCCTTTATTTTAAAGCTAAAATACGCGGACACGTAACAAAAATAAACATTGTATTTGGATAATGGTCAATGAATCGAAATGACCGTTGAAAAATCCATTAGTTTTCTGCGGAAAATATAGGAAATTTTTCAATTGAAGTCTCGGGAATGGCCGATAGCCAACGACTTCACGTCTCGAAATATCACACTAACAGATGTTAACATCGGGAACACTCAACCAATGGTCCGATTCTCTAGGTCCTCTAACAAAACGTATATAAAATCCTAACCTAACTATGTTGTATATTATTAATATAATACACTTCTTAACCTTTCCCACTCTGACCATTTTTTCTCATAACTGATCAACTACTCTGATCAAAAAAATGTTAAGTTTTTCTACCATTATAATAAATATTTGTATTCCCAAATTTTGGGACACCCTGTCTGGAAATTCGTATGACCATTCGTTTTTATAACTGAACTTGAAAGTGCAACTTTCATCGTTTTCCATGGCAGATTCTTTACGTGTGTTGCCTCGGTGCTCCCCACAAAATTCGATTTCTGTCGTAAATATAACGAATGTCGTATAATCTAGGTAAATTCATTTAACATAAATTATTTTTGTCTTGCTGTTTACTTAAATATTTGGAATAAGAGAAATCGCAACGTAGTATATCATACATATTTTTTTTAATTCCCTTATTTATTTAAGATATTTAATTCAAAATTAAAAACACTTTTATTTTTACCACGTGAGTTTATTTAATGCTTCCGAAACTAGTCGTCATAAAAAAACTGAAGTGGTAAAAAAAACAAGTGTCTTTCATCATGTCTTACCACAAAGTGAATGCCGAAACAATAAATAAAATAATTAAGATATAGTTTATAAAAATTGGACCAAAAAATGGTAAAAAAGCTAGATTATTTTCAATTAACATTCAAACGTGTTCTATCATGAAGGGTGTACTCTCAAATATACAATTCAGTACTCGACCGGCTGCGCGTGAAGACAGACATGTTGTATGCGCACCTTTTTATTTTGAATTTATATTGGAAATTGTTTCTTTATATTTTTTATTTATTTTTAAAAAGTATTTTTTAACTCTTTATCTTTCAATTACTCTTCTCATTTAAAAACTATATTTTTATTTAAAATAAAAACTTATTTTTTCAATACAAAAACGGTATTTTAAGCAGCATAAAAAACAATCACGTTAAATGTTACAAGGGTTTAAATAAAATTAAGTTGCGTGATATCGATTATCCTGCCTTAACGGATACGATTTCGAATAGTCCCCAACAACCAACATGGGAACGACATTATAATTCCGAAGAAAACGTCAACCTGGTGACAGAAAATTCTATTTTTCAATCTGAATTTTCGGAAAATTTATTTCACAGGAATCATTTTTTTTTTAGATCCAGACGCAAAAAACATGATACTAGGATATTGCTTGTCATTTTAAATTACATGTAAATAAGTTACATATAATAAAACACAGATTTTTTTTAATATTCGATATCAAAAAAGTTGCAAAAGAACGAGCGGTGAAAAATATTCTTCCCCTTTTTTGGGGGATTCTTGTTCGAACAAGTGAAGAGAGTGAACTATTGTACATATTTCAACAGTATCATGTAGCTCACGACCTGTCTTGGTGGTAGGAGCTTCACCTTCTCGGAGTCCAGTAGTGGTCCTCCAAGGATATGACTTCGTTTGTGAGCGAGTGCATAACAGTTATAGAGAATGTGGATTGATGTTTCGTTATCCTCCATACAAAATATGTAGACTGGTAATCTAATTGGTTATAAAGCATGAAGTTTAAGAACCATGATCTTTTTTGTTTTTTTTTTTTGTTTCATATAGTTACATTTTAAAGTACAACATAATACAATTTCTAAGCATTTATACATAAGTATGTCAAACTTAATATTTTAGATTCGCTGTGCCTCTCCAAAAAAGAGACAGCTCTTGTGCTTGGAGAGGGACTTACACTCAAGGTTTAATGTTTTATATAATTCATGATATAATAGTCTTTTTTATATTTTTTTTCCAAGATTTATATGTAATGGGCATTAATTTTTTTCTTAAGAATTTTTATATCTTCTATTTTCAATTTCTTCAGGGAGTTTATTGAAATATTTAATTATTAGATAATTGAAGTTTTGTTGAAATTGTTTAGTTTTACATTTGGGAGTTGAATAATCATTTAAGAATCTCGAATCATATATTCACATTAAACATACATTTTTTCTGAAAGAGTAATTGCCATAAACCCGATTTTTTTTAATAGATCACTAATCACCCTGTCTCATTTTCCTTACATAAAACTGAAATGATTGCCAAAATTTCAGTAACCATTCAATTAACAGTGGTTACGTAGTATGTACTCTTTATGGTAACTGACATAGAACTACAAAATCCAAAGTACAGAAACGCATCAAACAAAACCTAATTGGTAAAGCACTATCTCTTTTGGTGAAAATACTTTGATTCTTTTGCAATAAAATTGAACAACCTGCTTCAATTATCTATAAGGTCATTAAAGATATAAATAAAATATAAAAATGGGTAGATCTGAAATTCATCATTGGGGCATGTCGTATTTCATTGAATGTCATAAACAATTTTCATTTATTTAATTTTAAAATGTGCCCTCGGCACGGGAAAACTCAATGAAGGCGCATTACTGTAATTTATAATTTGTCATAATGTGTATGATGAAATAAAAATAAATAAATAAATAGCCATACACATAATTTTTATTAATTAATTATTTTATTTTTTCAATGTTCAATTTTTTTACAACCTCGGAATCAATGTCCTCCATTTTCCCGATAAATTGATTTTATCTTTCCCGTCAAGTGCAGCCTGAAAGCTCTCGGAGCTTCCAGTTAATGCTGACAATAGCCGTATGATATAAGCTTTTATGCAAAACTTACTCGTAATTGAGCTTACATCTGAATTTCAAATACTTTCTCGACAGACGGAAAAACAGCTCACCTGCACTGATATTATTAACACTCAGATTTTATTTATACTCTAAGATAGATATCTCTGCATAAAGGGAGTTTTTTCAGAGTAATTTCTAAAGTCCGCCTCTGTAGTGTAGTAGTCAGCACGCCCGTCTTCCGTTCTGGAGGTCCCGGGTTCGATTCCCAGGGGGGGATCAAATAAATATAAGTGATTTTTTATCTCTAAAATGTATTCAATATTACACTGGACTGGTAACTGAAGCGGAGGGCTGATCACCTTTATTCAGTACGATCATGATAATACTGCCTTTATATGATGCAGTGCCCTATGCACCGTTGGGGTGCGGAAAAGGGTTTGAATTGAATTGAATTTCTAAAGTTTTTCATTATTTTTTTAGTGTGTCTGAATTCTGAAACAAAGTAACTGTTGAAATTTGAGTTAAATAAAATTGAAAATGATATTTTCAGGTGTTTTCATTTCAAATTATTTCACTTAAATGAAAACTAACTAACAGTTAGTTAGTTAGTTTTCATTTAAGTGAAATAATTTGTAAAAAACGATCTCTATAATACATGAAGGACTTTGATATCTCACAACACAATATTCAATCAAAGATGTCACCTATTAATTTGATATTGAAAGCATAAATTGTGTTCATTACTTGCAACATATATATTTGACTAAACACAACTTCAGCAAAGTCTAATTTTAAAACGCATTAAATGAAAAGCATTATGACCATAAAATAAATAAAAAGGTCAAAATTTAAAATGTTTTTTTTTAAGATTATAAATTTTCATTCTAAACGAAAGCTCTCTTTGAACTGTTTCTGTCATCCCTTCATTTACATTCAGTTCTGAAATACTTTCTCTGTGTATTTTCAATCATGGCAGTGTTCGCGGAAAATGTCAACACGGCATGAACAGGGTTATGTCACCTTTCGAAACTTTGCAATTTATCAATAATTTGCCAGCTCCATTTCAATCAAAGGAGCAAACATTAGTGTTATTAATAAAAATGCGTAATTAAGTTTTTAAACGAACGATTTACGAATGTGAATGGAAATAACTGTAAGGGTAAAATCAAAGTTTAGAGAAATTTTCCAACCAATAACAATAATAAAAACCCTTATCCGCACCCCAATGGTGCATAGGGCTCTGTGTCATGTAAATGCAGTGTTATCTTGATCGTGTACACATGAAGGAAGGGTGATCAGCCCTCCGCTTCAGGTACCAGTCCATGGTAATATTGAATAAACATTACAGTGAAAAAATCACTTATATTTATTTTACCCCCCTTGGGAATCGAACCCAGGACCTCCAGAACGGTAGCCGAGCATGCTGACCATTACACTACGGAGGCGGACAAAATCAATCCAACCAAACTTATGTGTAAATAAAAATATACCTCAAATATTCGTTTGTTCAAAATGTTACATCTTGTATTGGAAGAAGAAATCTTGTAAAGAATCGTTTGATTGTTAGGGCATTATCAAACATTCGTTTGATAATGCCCTCACAAGGCGAAACAATTGTCACAATATAAATTTTTTATGTGTTTTTGTTAATAAAATACAACTTAGTAGACTCAAAAAATCTGTGTTTGATTTAAAATTAATACATAAATCTTGTAAAGAAATTTAAAGATTGCTTTGAATTTTTTTACACAACGTTTCATTTGGAATATTTTATTGTGTCTAAATCTTTGTTCAGAAAAGTAGGTAGTTTTCCATTAAGTAGTTATTTTTATTGATATCTCAACTAATATAAAGAAGAATAGGATGGTCATTGATCACTGCCGAGTCAATAAAAAAAAACATCTATTTCTAATTGAGGTTTATACCAATGCTTGGTATTAACCAAGTAAAACGTATTTTTTTAAATAGATTTTACCACGAAGTAAATTCCGAATCAATTAATGGTATTTATGGAGTAAAAATTAAATTAATAACAGTTTTTTTAGAACAAAACGTAAAGTGCCGTATAAACGTCAGACGATTTCTTGAAAATTGTACCTATTCACCCCTCAGTCCAAATTGATACCGGTACGCAATGTCAAGTGGGTGATTACACGTGTATCGCATGTGGTAATAAGACCTTCAACCGTTCTTCAGAGGAGAGTCACCAGACTCCCCTGCCTACCTGAGATGTGTGGTTTAGTGGTTAGCACGTTCGGCAATCTTATACATCCTGGGATCAATAAGTATTACATATATTGAATAACAATGTCTTTTTTGGACATCTCAACATATATGAAGAAAAACATGGAAGAATAAGTATTTACAGGGATTATGACCTGTCATATGCTGGTTGAATGATAACTTTACACACGTATAACATTCACCAATCTACCCATGATTGACAACCACACTAATATTTTTTTTAAGCTTCTAGATATATTGATAAAACTCGTAACACAGTATTCACGAGTTCACTCACAACAGCCACTTATGATGGGATGAGGAAAGTTTTTATTAAGCAGAGACTCTTTCCATTTGTTATTGAGGTCCGAATCCTGGTTTATATTCACATACTTGAGAAATGTGAGAAATTTTCAATTTATTTTAGCTTATAATTTGACACGTTAATTTAGTTAAAACATTTTAAGTGAATCCAAATACTCAATACTAATAATCGTCAAAAAAAGGTAAAAAATAACTCCTAATTGGTGATAATTTAGATTTGTGAACAAGTATTTGGACACACTCAAAATATTGTTCTAACATTGTATTTGATCGGTAAAGTAAAGGCCATTTAATAAAAACAAGTCTTATTGTGGATTAAAATTTTGAATTCAAAGTTCTAACATTGTATTTCATTGATAAAGTGAAGGCCATTTAATAAAATAAAACAGGAAAATTTCATCGCAGGCTTCCTTCTTAAGGGCTGTTATAATACAACGAGCAAGAGTCCCTTGAAAACGGTCGTTACACCGGATTCCATGGATCTTACGAATTCACGTGTAATGGTGCAATACAATGTATCCCTAGCTTTACCATACGTTATTGTTTTACTGGGAATATCTCTTTTCGCAATAGGTCCCGATATCCCAGTATTACATTTGTAAATAATAGTATGTTTGGGTATTTTTTTAGAGGTTTAATTTTTATTTCTTGAATGTTTTTCGCGGATACTTTGTGGCACATTTTATAAACTTTATAAAATAAAACAACTTTGTATTAACCATTTTTTTATTGGTACCCTTTATCTAACTGGTTTCGACAAGAACCTTGTCATCATCAGGGTTTATGTACTAAATTCTAAAACACTGAAATAATAACAATAATAAATCCCTTACCGCACCCCAATGGTGCATAGGGCACTGCTTTATATAAACACAGTGTTATCTCGATCGATTACACAAGAAGGAAAGGTGATCAGCCCTCCACTTCAAGTACCAGTCCAGTGAAATATTGAATAAATATTAGAGTGAATAAATCACTTATATTTATTAAACCCCCCTGGGAATCGAACCCGGGACCTCCAGAACGGTAGGCGAGCATGCTGACCATTACACTACGGAGGCGGAACACTGAAATACTCCTAGTAAATTACCCTTCCCGTACCTTGGTGTACGGAGTGCGTGGAAGTTTTTGGTTGGATAAAATGTACCTATGATAAAGTGGTTAAAACAAAGTTGTTTTATTTGATAAAGTTTTATTTTTAAACTGGCAACATTTCTTCTACAGACTGTAAATTTGATAGTTGATTTGTAGTCAATACATTTTGCCATTTCACCATGAATAGACTGAATGACAGTTATGCGCGTCGTAGGTTCGTGAATAGGCCGAAAACAATATTCAGTTCGATCCTCTTTTTCAATGCAAAATTTTGTTCACCGATGAGACATATTTTTGGTTAAATGGCTAAGTCAATAAGCAGAATTGCCGAATTTGGAGTGGAGAAAATCCAGAAACCTTTGTCGAGACGCCCTTACATCCATTAAAAGTCACTGTTTGGTATGCTTTATGGGCAGGTGGAATTATTGGACCATACTTTTATTAAGACGATGCCGACCAGAATGTAACGCTCAATAGAGAACGCTACAGAACCATGATTGCTGACTTTTATGTACCTAAATTGAATGGCATTTTATGCTTTCAACTCAAATCATTTACTTTTATTGACATTCTCCGTATAGACATCAAATTTGCTAGGTTAAGTGTTATTCAAATTTTCTGTACCAAATTGGATTCATATTGATATTTTACGTTTTCCAATTTGACGTTTTTTTCTTTCACGTTTTTTTTTCATACATACAAATATTTATAAATTCATTTTTAATTCATTTATAACTTTTTTGCAAAAACCCCACCAAGCCACCTTATGTATCTTGTCGGTGAAGTTCTTTTAAGATACTTTTTTTGTATCCATTTTAACATAATATACGTAAACACAAAAACAAAAATTAAAATTATTTCCATGGATTTTATGCATGTACGATAAATTCGTCAAATTCAGAAAAAAGCTTATTCATAAACTTTTAACGTTGTAAGCACGATGAAAAAATTAATACAACTCTCACTTTGAAAAATATCAATCATTTTTGGATGGAAATCAATAAGAATATGATAACATTTTGAGTGTGTCCAAATATTCATAAATAGTGTGTAAAGATTCGGATCTCACATACTAATATAAGAGTTTCTGCTTAATAAAAAAGCTTCTTTACATCTCACCAATAGATGTCTCTATTGAAGTTCTAGTGATTCAAGAACAAGGTTTCTAAATTGATTCATATATGTAGAACTTCCAAGAGTTTGAGAAGTGTGGTTGTCAATAATGGGTAGAATTGGTGAATGTTACACGTGTGTAAAGTGATCACTTAAACCAGCCTATGACGGTCGTCAGCCCCGTAAATGCCCAGACTTCCATATTCTTCTTCATCTTTGATGAGATGTCAAAAAATAATAAGGATATGATAAATCAAATATCATGTCCTTTTGGCGTCAAATGTCCCACTATGCGTTCTTCTAAATATGGTGTCCTTAATTATAAGGGAAGTGTCGTAGAATTATCATAACTGAAAACATTAAGCGTATAGCTGTTCTGAAAATAAATCCTGAAACCAACGAATTTCAAGTATTAAAGATAATCCTTTGAATTAATTCAATGAAATGGGAAGAGATAGAAATTTCAATTGTTGTATACGACATCAAAGAAGTCATTCTTTACGCTTAATTAGAGAAACAGGTCTGCTCAATATTACTAACGAATGATTTTTAAATAGACCTTATTACGCAATTTAAAATACATTCGTGTAATTTTTTTCAGTCTTCATGTCAATCTTTTTCATACCTTATTATTTCAGCTATCTATAGTTGAAACAATCAAGTATTTCAGCTATTCATAGCTGAAATAATTAAGTATCATATTAATTTTTTATTTATTTATTTAATATACTTAGTTACATTTTTAAGTAAAACATAATACAATTTCTAAACATTTATACATATGGGAAACTTATAGTTTTAGATTCGCTGTGCCTGTCCAAAAAAGAGACTGAGATCGTGTGCTTGGATAGGGACTTACACTCAAGGTTTAATATTTTATATAATTAATGGTATAGTAGTCTTTTTTATATATATTTTTTTTAAACATTTGTATTCGTCCAATTTTTGAGTTTTATTTCAGTTTCGAAAACAGCAGTTGTTTTCATCAACGTGTGATTACAAAAACTAAGAGTGAAACAAAATATTCAGATATATACAGAGTAGGGTTGGGTAATAACTAAGGGGGGGGGGTTGAGTGGCTGGACTTTATTTAATGGGAAGATAATAAAGGTGATTTTTTTAGAAAATGACAATATTAATTATTGTTTTATCAAAAAAATATCTAAATTATTCATGATTCAACCTTTGTATATGACTGAGGTAAAAATTGAAAAAATTAAGTATTTTATTGTGAAAAAGATTAGAACGCCATGCCCCATTAAGAACTGTTCGTAATTTATCTATAAAAACGTAAATGTTAACTCGCTAACTAACCGTTACACTGCTCCACCAACAGGGGTAGGTAGAGAGAATAGGACGCCACACAACTTTGTCTTAGTAAACAGAGTGGTGAGGCGTCAACTCGATCATGCCAAGTTTTCTTCGATCTATGTCTGCTTCTATTCCCGACCATATTCGCCTTATAAATTTCCTTTCTTCACTTATTAATTCACATGATCCAAAACCACATAAAACACATATATATTTTAATTAAATTAAACACTTGAATAATCCACTGAATTGAGTTTTATTTTTATTTACGACTAGTTTCAAAAACGACAATTGTTTTCATCTTTTGGTACAAATTAAAATTCATTCCACAAAGTTAATGCCGAATCAATAAATAATATAAACACATCTTTATTAATTTTATCGATAATGCTTATCTCAGCCTTGATTTCTTTCCTTATATCGCCATTCACCCACTTATCCATACATCGTTTTGTATCACATCTGTCTGAGGGATCGCAGTTCTACTGGACTCAGTAATGTATTATTACAGGTTATAAAAACAAATATAAGTATATTTTCGCGTGACAAAGCCATCCATCACATAGAAAAAAAACATGGTACATATGTATGTCGAGAAAATGGTTGCCATTAGCCTACCTAGGCTGTTCAACAATGAATTGCACTGCATCTATGGGCAAAAAAGAAATATGCACGGTCACCGAAAACTACTGGGCATCAAAGTTTTTTTTTAATAATCCAAATATGAAAAAATAAACTTTATGTCAATATCTAAAACAACAAACGATTTTTTCAGATATCAATAACAAGTTTATATTCTTTTTGTACATATGAAAACGTTTATTTATTTATTTTCAAGAAAATGTTCATCACGAACCCTCTGTGTTAATGTACAAATAAAAAATTAGACCAGTTATCAGTAAAAAAGTATTTTTGAATTTCATTTCTAACATCTTCTAAAAGTAAGGCTAGGTTAGGTTAAACAAACATTCAACCATCTTTCAAAGTAGTAAAAAAGAAAAAAAATATAAATTCCTTGATTTTTTTTCGCACATTCATTATAAAATATGCCATTTTATATAAATTTAAATTTAATTTATCTCCAACCTGAAAATGACAAGGTTCTCGTTAAAACCAGTTGGAGAAAAGTACCAAAAATGAAAGTACTCAAAAAAAATTTTAGTTCTTTTTTATAAAGTAAAAGAAATTATATTTTGCAGTGTTGTTCATTTCGAGGTACCGCGTACTTGTGTATGACAAAACACTCCATTAGAATGGAAAAGCATGGTGAATGTTTAGCGGAGTGCACTATCGTTATATGTCATAAATCAGAGGACATTAAATTTGTAGATTCAATTAGAGTTCGAACCATTAGTGCAATCGTCGTGCCAGTTGTCGTTATGGTCGGTACACGGTGCACAAGATTAAACATATATCTGTGTTATATTGCTATATACCATACACACCATAAAGTATTCTGACTGAACTATTTAATTATTTGATTCGATATGCTTTTTTATAATTAAAATATAACTTTGTTTTAAAATGAATATAAATAATTTATTATAACTTAATTATAATGAATACCGGTTTAAAAGCTAACCGCTTCTTTTTCAAGACTGATTAGTGGAGGCTTAGTGATAAAAAGCTTAGTGAAGCTCCACGTTCACCAGTGACTTTAGCTCAAACAAACAAAATACATTGTAATGACAATAAATAAAGGATATACCGCTCTCTCCTTTACCAAAAATCGACTATTTTCAATTATGCATGTTTTCGGAATGCCCAGAAAATGTACTATATCCCGGCAAAAGCGGCATATTTTTGAGGTTAATATTTACCCGCTACAGGGCAGAAAGTGTTGTTTTTGCATTTTGAAGAAAAGGTATTGTTTATATTTTTTTGAAATGTACTAAATATTTTTAAAATGGAGAAAAAAATTCAGGTTTTACCTAAAAAGATCTGTTGCATAGTAAAAAAAAAGTTCAATAAGTGCCTTGATATTTATTTTTAATACATTTTACTATATTTTTAAACTTTTAAAACGATCTCCTGAAAAATTTATATATTTTTTTTATATATGACGTTGTTGAAAAGAGTGAGCGATATGTAAGAGGAGATAGAGATAGAAACAAAAAAAACAACAAAAATACTAAAAATTAACTGAAATTAAAAAAAATATAAATTCAACTATTCGGTCTACATTAATTTAATAGTTTTAAACGTTTAGAAATAAAAACAAAAGTGATTGATAGTATATAACTTTTTGGTATAATATATATATCCAATTTGTTATTTTAAAAAATGTCGGTTAGTGCCACTTTTTTACGGATTGTAGAGCACATGTGATACCACTGGTATTTTGATTACCAGCGAGTTGATCTTCTTACATCATCTTTTTACTATTTTTTTTTAAATATTTTTTACGCTTTTTTACAGTATTTAACTTTTTGTTTATTTTAATTTTCATCAAGGCTAAATTTTGACAAAAAAATATTATGTTTTTAGCTACAAAGTATTATAAAATCAAATAAAAATAACACAAAAATCCAATTAAAATTATAGAGAAATTATAAATATGGTAACACGTAACACTGGAGAGATGATGATTTAAATATTTAAATTAAATACTGGTATAAGACCACTCTAAGTTTACTGATGTAAGTACGGCTAGCTTTGAGAACCTAAGATGATTTATTTAATCGATAAGTGAAAATATAAAATCTTTTTAGTATTTTCAGCTGGTGAAAAAATCAGTAGTTCTCGAAACTAGTCGTGTTTAAATGAATAAACTCAAATTATACAGGTGTTTTTCGGTCATATTTAAAATGGAATTTCATAAACGACATGCGAAAATCAATCACTAGTTAAAAAAGTAGAATTATTTATTGCAATCGCAGAATATAATATTACCGTAATTTCGGGCCGACGTGCGACAATACGTTTTTTCCTGAAGGATTCATATTAGCAGCCCAATTCAATTGTTAGAGGAGGAAATCACTTCCACGTGTCATTAATAATTCCCCCCCAAATACAGATAGCATTGTGGCATTCCCCTTGTGTAGTTATGTGAGCATTTTGTTTTTGTAAGTGCTCAGTCGACCATTGACTAATATGACCGACTCAGCAATGGTCAGCGACAATTCCGAGATGCAATAATGACTTAACCATTGTACATTAAAAGCATTGTTAACTTTGTGGTTTGGTAATATAACACTATCCTTATCATACACAGTTCAATTTTTTATGATATAATATTTTAAGTGATAACTATTCTAAGACGTATTAAACAAAATGAACGATGAATGGTCAGTAGAGTTTTACTTAACCAAACGTTTATTTGATTAAGGAAACACTTGTTTCTATACCACTTGAGTTTATTAATGACTTTCGGAAGCAAGACTTCCATCGTCAGAAATCCATCGTCATGGAAGTTTAGCTTCTGAAACTAGTAGTCATTAATAAACTCAGCTGGTATAAAAACAAGTGTTTCCTTAATGATTGTAACATGTCTTACCATATAGTAAATGCCGAAACAAAAAAAAACAAAAAAATTTGTTTCTAACAAACATTTATTCATTTTGTGTAAGATATGTTACAGGTATAATAATAAATAATCTACACAATAACGAATACTTAATTGCTAAAGCGACTTTTGCGTTATTTTCTTAAAATTTAAATATTTTCAACAATTGATTCGGCAACCACTTTGTGGTAATTTCAAGTTTCACTCCACGGAATAAAACTTTAATTAAAAATGGACTGTAAATTTAAGTTTTAGCAAGTAAAACATAAATTAAACGTGACTGCCGAATCAATTAATATATTTCAGATTATTGAAGGAAATATGGGCATAATTTTTTTGAAAATGTTTAGTTTCACCAGAATTTCTAAATTTATTTTTCTGAACATAGTTACGCTATGGTATTCGCAGTAGAAAACTTGCGTTCTTCCTCATAACACGACATTCTTCACAAAATTACTTTACTAGGTTTCTGTACAAGCTTTTAGACTAGGAATAAAGTATCTTTTCCATTGAAAGATGCACTTTCTTCAATAAACACAAGCATCCAACCATCCATCAGCAGGCGTTCCCCTAGTTTCTTGGATCAGACGTACCCATAACCTTTACTTGATTTATCCTGTCATCTCCTCTCTTAATTTTTCTTCTATTCTAGTTTTTCGTTTACTCTTCTTGGTTACTTTTCGAGTTATCGATATTCTGTTTTTATGTTTTAAAATCATTTCCTGTCTACCGATTCAAACATTGCTTCTGGACAGTAAATCTGTCAGTGTAAAACAAAAGAAATATTTCAACAATAATGCAAAAACACATAAAATAACAACAAAAATATTTCTTTTTTTTTATACGATTAGTCATAAACTTTGACATGTTGAAACAACAGTACGCTCTTAGTTAGAGTTTTAACTTAGACTACTTGTTTATAAACTTATATTCTTTATTGATTCGGCATCCACTTTGTCGAATGAAATGTTATTTTTTATTTTATTAATATTTTTATTTATTTTAATTTAGTTATTACCCCACCATCCTTTAAATATACCTGAATATTTTTTTGCTCGTTAGTTATTGCAATCACCTGTTGATGTAAATATATGTGGTTTTTGAAACTAGTCGTGTGTAATAAACTCAATAAGTAGTATTTTACAAGTGTTAATTTTTTTAAATAATTATATTAATAGATTTAAAAATCCTAGGAAAAAAAAATTTTCTCAGTTTTTTCCGAAAACAGGGTAGAAAAAGTATAAAAGTGGAGACTGACCGGAACATTTCGTCGTAGCATAACGTCGTAACATCGCTCGCGGCGAGCATCAGCGAGCATCCGGAACTATGGATGAAGCGTTCGGCTCGCTGTACTGACTGCCTGAATGCTCGCATCGTAACGTGTTACGTTACGGCGAAATGGGGAGGTCAGTCTCCACCTTAAGGTACAAAGGTTTTTACGCTATTCTGGAAAGGAAACCTGGATGGAGTTAGACACTTTACAGATAAGCAAACGAAACGTATAAAAGTACTCGTACTGTCGTTAAAGCGCGTGATTCAATAAACAAATTTTGAATTTAGTTTCCGAGTTACATACATGTTTTAGGATTCAGTGAGCTTTAGCCAAATCAATCACCCTCATGTGTGGAATTACTTCGGATTGATTCTAACGCTATGATGAATTCGCGAACAAAGGATCGTTTTACAATAAAAATAATGGGATTCCCCCCTTAGCGGAGGCCATAAATTATATCAAAATGTAAATTTAGAACTCGCATTAACAGCCATTATTATTTGAGTGGAGATTTTTTCGGTTTAAAGCCGCCGGGTGACTGATTCTATTAATTAATTTGGATTATAATGGAGTCCTTGTGAAACCGGCTTTGGGTCCTTGCATATCAAAAGCAGACACACCTACAAAGGATTAATCGAAAAAAAAAACATCTTCATACGAAAACAGATTTTAAAAAAACTTAAGATTAGTTGCGTTTACACGTACGCGCATTGCCGTGCGATTGGCGTTGTGCGCGTCGTCGCACGGGATTAACCGCAAGAAAGGTGTGTACAACTTATTTATTACAAAGAAACACTCCAATATAAATCGAAGAATAATTCACAATAATCAAAGAAAAAACCAAGAAGAATGATTCAAAATGAATAACATTAAGATTCAAAATACAAAATCTATCTCCGATGACCTTTAAAAAACGCCTGAAACATTACTATCTGTCCTTGAAACCCTAACTGTTCATCTTATCGCCTTTTTCTTGGTTTCATCTACCTCTTTTCACTCAAATTCTTACCTGATCCTACTCCCACGATTAGCTTATTTTCATCGATTTCACAGTTATATAAAATAAAGATTATTTTAACTATTAGATCATTCATATTGAAACTCATGATATTTTTGCTTTTCTCGTTTTTACTTATCCACTCGTTCTGGCACTATCTGCCAACTTACTTCATAAAGCATTAGAAAGCACAAATACTGAAGTATCATTAGGTTTTTTAAAGTTAGTTGTAAGATATTGTTTTGTAAAAATAGCCCCACTAAGGTAAAATACATTTATTATATGCAAGAAGATTAATAAATAAATAAATGCCTCTGCGCATGCGTTAGCAAACAAGAAAAAAAACGATGTGAATCAATTATATAAAAAGCATTCTTGAAAGCAGTCAAGTCAAGGGTCGGAATAGTTGGCGGGTATGTATGAGAAGATGCTTATATACAAATTTACTAAACAAAATACATGAGTTGAGGATGTGGCTGCATTTGAATTGTAAGGATAAAATAATTAAAATGCCACCGAAAAATATACCACCGTTAAAATATAATAAGAATAAAGCGTAAGGGAGGTTCGAGCAATAAATTGTTTTTTTGGTTAAATTCAAGTTAATTTAAGATAACGAATTAAAAATTCCTTCTACAATACGAAGGTAGAGGTATGCCTCGCTTAGTGCGGTCAGACGCAAAATACCGGACTGTTTGGAACTTCATTCCTGGGAGAAAATAAATGAGAACATAACAAGATATAAGAGAGACAAAGATTTAGTGCGACAAATGTGCTTATTATTCTCTAATCTTTATCCACACCCGATGGTGCATAGTGCACTGGATCGTATAGAAGCAGTATTATCTTCATTGTTAAATACATGAAGGAAAGGTGGTCAGTCCTGCGCTTCAGATACCAGTCCAGGGTAGTATAAAATAAATATTAAAAATAAAAAATCACTTATTCACAACCTTTTGAGTGTACTAAATACTTATTTACAAATCTGGGTTTTCTCCACTCTGAGTTATTTTGCATACATTTGAGATCTTGCATACATACAAAAAAGGGTCTCTGCTAAAAAAAACTTTTTCATACATACAAAAAAGGGTCTCTGCTAAAAAATCTTTTTTAATGCAACATAGATGGCTCGTGTGAATTCATATATACGGTGTCATGAGATTAATGATAAGATATGTAGAAGTTCCAAAAAATTAAGTAGTGTGGTTGTCAATCATGGGTAGAATGGTGAATGTTGCACGTGTTTATTTGGACGCCGAAAAACGTTGGTATATCGACGTTCTTTAAAGTATACAAGTGTCAATTTATTATTTCTCAACAGTCAAACGGTTAACCCGTACTAAGCGAGGCATCACAGTAAAAGCAATGAATCTTAGAAAAATAATAAGTGTGGAATATTTCCCTCGCAAATTGTATAAAAAAGGCTGCGGAAAATATCGTACAGCCGTACTATTGTCAATACTTTGCGAAGCGAATCTTTGGAAAGAGGAAAAAAGATCAAGATAAATTCCACACAAATAAAAATAATAAAAAACACATTTTTCAATGGAAACGCCATTTCAGAAGCGAAGAAGAAAGAAGCTTCCTACTGTGTGTGTCTCGAAAACGCTTCGGAAAGAATAAACGGATAAACGGATAGAGGTGCACCTATATTATACTTGGTCCGATTCTCAAAGGCTTTCGCTGATATAAGAATTAAACAAAAACTTAATACAGGTTTTTCACATCAAATTAAACGATTTCAAAACCAAATTGGACATCTTACAAATCAAACTACATGTTTAACAAATGAAATACATATTCTCAATATTATTCATATTTAAAGCATTTACTTTGTAATTAGTCATTTTTACTTATTTATTTTTTTACATAAATTTTGATAATATTAGTATATAACCACTTACCGAGATTTTTATGTCTACCGGTTGGTCTTCGGGTCGACTGAAAATCGCATGTCGCTCACACCTTTCAAGAACGTCATAAATCAAAAATCGTCAATTTTCAGTTGTGCGTGTTTTCGGAATGCCCAGAAAATTTACTTTATCCCAGAAAAAGCGGCATTTTTAAAACTTAATATTTACCCGTTACAGGGCAGAAAGTGTTGTTTTTGCATTTTTTTGAAAAGGTATTGTTTAATTATTTTTTTTTAAATACAAAATATTTTTCAAATGGAGATAAAACCTTCAGGTTTTACCTAAAAAGATCTGTTGCAAAGTAAAAAGTTCGATAAGTGGCTTGATATTTATTTTTAATACATTGTATTATATTTTTAAACTTTAAAAACGTTCTCCTAAAAAATCAAGTTTTTTTATTTATGACGTTCTTGAAAGGAGTGAGCGATGTGTTAAACATTTTGTGTAGTTCTAAGTGTGTAAATGGTGCTATGGTGGTGAAGGGTAGTATTGTTTTAAAAGTGATTGCATGTTTTGGTAGTGATTGTTCTGACGAAGAGACGGGTGCGTCTCAAAACCGGTAGACATAAAAATCTCGGTGAGTGGTTATATACTAATACTATTAACATTTTTTGTAAAAAGATAAGTAAAAATGAAAAACAGTTTTTTTTTTATTTGAGTTGCTTTCATTATTTACCTTGCTGTTGATCATTTTCATTTTAATGAGTAGTAATTTTGATTGTTGTAGTTAAAAAAAAAATTATTACATTACACTTTAATTCCACTTATTTAATTAAAGTGTAATGTAATTTACAGTGGAACCTCTCATAACGAGTAATTGGCATAACGAGTAAAAAATAATTTAAAAGTTGCTTCCTTAAAGAGCGACGTTTCGCAAGTCCCTTTTTCACGACATTAACTTGTGAACCGGGAGTTCCGCGCCCGTTAAAACAAAAATTGTTTCACTTAACGAGCGTTCGCTTAACGAGTAACATTCTGAAACGAATAATGCTCGTTATGAGAGATTCCACAGTAACATTTATATTACATTACACTTTAACTATTTATTTATTTACTTACACTCGCAATAGTAATTTCATTATCTCTTTTAATTAATTTCCTCTTAAGGTCCATAAAGCAATCCCAGAAAATTTTGGGTCAATAATACACCTCGAGATTTCGCTAGTTGTCCAATTAGCCCTACCACGCCACTTTCACCCTTACGACCGACTGCTCGATACGTAGACGTCTGGTAGTAAAGCCTTCACTTTAGGGGTGGGGAAATACGATTCAGTTTCCCTTGCCGCGGAGCTACAAAGTGAACCCCAGTGCATACTTCGCTTCTACTAGGCCCGATCGGATTGGAAATGTGGTGACCATGGTTTTTAAAATATATCCTCTAAAAATATACCACATTAGTTTTGCATACAACAGTTTTATAAGGCACTTAAATTATTTATGAAAATTTACAAGAGAAACAGAACGTCTGGAGATGTAAATTCCCCTTGAGTTTTATGTTTCGTTAATTGATAACCCAGTTTTGTGTACAAGTATTTGGACACACTCAAAATGTTGTAAATATATAAACTGGACAAATTTTAAGCCAATATAAAATTTCAAATCATGTTTTTAAGTGTTTTTTTCAAGTGTATGAATATAATCCAGGATTCAGACCTCACATACAAATTGAAAGAGTCTCTGCTTAATAAAAGCTTTTCTCATTTCAACATGGATAGCTGTTGTGAACTTGCAAATATTGTGTTACGATTTGGATCAATATATCTAGAAGCTCCAAAAATTTGAGTAGTGTTGTTAGAATCATGGGTAGAATTGGTGAATGTTACACGTGTGTAAAGTTATCATTTAACCAAGCCTATGGCGGTCGGAAGCCCTATAAATGCCCAGACTTTCGTACTCTTCTTCATCTACGTTGAGATTTCCTCCATTCCATTTAGCTTTTTTAATTGTGGAGCAGACAAAATGAAAACCTAATATTGGACTCGAAGATTCCAAAATTAGGTTTACATTTTGATGGAACAATATGTGATAGTATCCCATATTGTTCTATCAATTGGTCACCCCAGTCCCTTTGCGTAGTATTTTTATATGAAAAACCGTCGGCGGGTTCAATTTCGCCATTCTTGATTCGATAAATTTTATCTAAGCAGATCGAATCCAACAGCAAATAGAAACGGAACTTATAAGAACAGAAAATAATTTTATCTCATATTAAGAAAATAAAAAGTAAAAATAATGAAACCCAAATATGAGCTTGACGTTTTTTAACTGGATATTTGCGACTCGCTTATATAGACATAATATTTCGTATAGTATGAGTCGGGTTGTGGTCCCGTGGTTAGTGTCGTGGACTTTAAGCCAGGGTTTTTTGGTTCGACACCATTCTGCCGCAATTGTCTTCAAACACAAACCGCTGGATTACATGAAGAAGTGTTCATTTTAAATATTTATGGCGATAAAAATACAGCGTAATTAAAAAATACTTCTTACCCACTGATCATAACGCTGCTTGCCCACAGAGGTAGGCAAAGAGGACAGAACGCCATTTTTCATTAGCAAAAAAATATTCGCTTCTTCTACATTCATGCCTCAAAAAAAACTTATCTCTACCCTAAATAAATAGCTATTGTGAAATATGTAAGAAGCGAAAAATGTTTGCAAAGATATATGGTGTGGAGCTATATTTTCTCTGCCCACCCCTGCGTGGAAGCGGCATCACGGTTTGTGATTGAAAAGGGTTAAAAATCCAGGCGAAACATCTGTCTCTGACTTAAATTGAGGAACACGAGAAAGTTTTAAACGAGGTATTTATTTTAGCTTTTGTGGATTGTTTAAATGTTTCGTTATTTCAAAGGCGACTTAATTTATCGAATATAATGAAAAGGTTTCGAATTAATTCAGTAAATTGGATCCAAAACATTCCTCTATAAAGACTTTAGTAATTAAGTTTAAATAATTAAAGAAAGTAAATCTCTCCGGGATTCTATTTCAGGAACTTTCCGGGTAATGCTTGCGGCGAATTCGTACAGGAAATGGGAAAATTCAGACGTTTGGCTTTTTTAAGAAAACTATCGATAGTAGCAAGCTGGGCGTTTCGATGCGTATTTTCAAGTACCTCTACAATACGAGGATTTTTAGAATGCAAGTCTTTCAAGACAAGCTGAAACTTATTGACAATATTTTGAGCGTATCCAAATATAGTATTCGTTCACAAATATGGGTTTTCTTCACGTAGAAGTTATTTTAAGATTTTAAATTTAAGTTTTACTTGGTAAATACCACATTCCGCATCATTTGCAAATAGATAGATGGATAGATTTTTACCACAAAGTGTCTGCCGAATCAATCAATCAAACTCGTTCATTTGTATGTGAGGTACTAGTCCTTTTTAACATTTAATACATAAATTAAAAAAATAGTTCTACAAATTAAACGTCAAATCTATAAATTATTTATTTTTAGTGATTAATTTTTGGAACACGTTTTTAGGGTAAAAACAAATTTGTTTCTCCTTGTTTCTTTTGTCCGCCTCCGTAGTGTAATGGTCAGCACGCTCGGCTACCGTTCTGGAGGTCCCGGGTTCGATTCCCAGGGGGGGTAAAATAAATATGAGTGATTTTTTCACTGTAATATTTATTCAATATTGCCCTGGACTGGTACCTGAAGCGGAGGGCTGATCACCTTTCCTTCATGTGTAAACGATCAAGATAACACTGCGTTTATATGACGCAGTGCCCTATGCACCATTGGGGTTGCGGATAAGGGTTTTATTATTCTTTGCAGTATTCTTTCAATCTACCTTTGTCTCATCTGAATTAGATCGTTTTTCTTCTAAATTAGCTTCGTACCATCTGCATCCATCACCGTTCCTCGCCTCCCTCTCAGCATCCCCTTCAACTCTTGTCCCATTCTTCTTCCAGTCTTCCTCCTGTCGCCATCCATCTTGCGGCATAGACACGCACAGAATTGGAAAGACTCGTCACCTCTTGCATTGATAGCCCGCCATGCTGAGACAATGGCCTATCGACGTATCGTTATCGCGTCCTCTTCCGGCCTGCGACGGCATTTGCATATTGTGTTCGTACGTCTTGTTTCATTGTTGCGTAATTACTGGAAATATCGGATATTTGGAATTAATGTCACGTCGTCAGAAAGGATGTTCAAAGATGAAAATATTACACAACACCAGGGCTTTTTTTTAAACAAAAAAGATCCCGGAACTCATTTCATGTCAAGCTTTTTATCTATATTAATATCATTTAAATATTCAATACAATACCATACTTTATCATTTTGATGAATTATATCAATATACATTGTGATTACGTAAGCGCAAATAACGTTAATTAAAATTTATATACAAATAACGTTATATATATATATATATATATATATATATATATATATATATATATATATATATATATATATATATATATATATATATATATATATATATATATATATATATATATATATATAAATATATATATATATATAAATATATATATATATATATATATATATATATATATATATATATATATATATATATATATATATATATATATATATATATATATATATATATATATAATTATATATATATATATATATATATATATATATATATATATATATATATATATATATATATATATATATATATATATATATATATATATATATATCCGTGAAAAAAGGTGGCGGAACGCCGTTCCACCGCGTTAGGGCGTTTGTCCACTACACGGAATTACACAGAATTGTACTGTCCGGCACGTCAGTTAGCGTTTTAAAACGACGATCGGCTTGTGCTTTTGTCCATCTTTTTTCGGATCGGTGCTCTTGATCGGTGCGTGAACGCATTGCGCGTAAATTCGATCACGCTAAACTGTCGTAGTCGCTTTCATTTTTCAAAACCGGACTGCCGGACGGTCAAATTCCGGGTAGTGGACAATCGCCCCAACATGGAAAAAAACTCTGCCTAACATAATCTAACACAATTGTTTTTTATTTCGAATATTTTTTCATTATTTGATATTACAATTAAACTTAAGTACATATAAAAAATTCTGATATCTTTTATGTTCATTTTTTTTTAAATGATCAAAATTTCTGTAAAAAATGTCATTTTGGATTTGACAAAGAAAGAGACACACAAATTGCTTTAATAGCCACATGTGGCTCGTATGCCAAACGCTGCCGACCCCTGCCCCAAGGGATATGTTTAGCATAGTAAAATGACTTGTACAAATAAATAAATAACCTTCTACTCGGTTCTAATTTGTAAGGTAATAAAAAAATATTTCCTATTGTTATTTGGTATTCACATTAGGACGAGGTGTGAGTTCGATCCCGGAATGGAGATTCATCATAATATAAGCATGCTTGATTACACTCATTGCCACTTAGGCTAATTCCTCATTGTGTATTGTAATATTACAACAATAATCGTTTGTTTCGCCAATTCGCGGGCGGGTTTGGGGATCCATCGCCCAATAATGTGATTGATAATTGTGACGAATCAATTCAATATACCAGGGGTTCCCAAAGTGTACGTCGTAGAAAGTAATGAGGGGCGCCGTAAGTCAATCCTCTATCGTTATCCGAAACCACAAATATTCTCTTTTTTACTATTCTCTGTTTCAATTCTGAATTCTTATAAATATAATAAAACTCAATTTCATATTGTGGATATTTTCATTTTTGTGCCTATCTACCCAACTAATATTATTGTAGGTACCTATTTCTACAGGGTCTTATATCAGGGAAATAAATACAGAGTCTTTCATTAAATGCTTCCTATCTTTAAATTTGAATAAAACAAGTTGTTATAAAAAATATTCATTTCAAAGGCCCATCAATGGCAACTTGTATGGAATATAACACCGTTCAAATTTCAATATATATATATATATATATATATATATATATATATATATATATATATATATATATATATATATATATATATATATTAACGCAAATAGCTTACTAAAGTAGGGCGCCGTGACAAAATACTATATTTGTAAGAACGCCGCGGCCTGAAGAGATTGGGAACCCCTGCAATATACAATTTGAATGTATGTAGTCATCATTTTAAATAGCTTAATATTTTTTATTAAAATAATTTCTTATTATTTTTTTTTAATTAACAACTACAAAGACAACTGATTTTAGGTGAAGGAACTGTGTTCAGAACAAATTCTTAACAAATTTCCTTCATCTAAAAGGACCAATATAGGTTAAATCGCAACGTAATTTTCTCTAAGCCCAGGTAACATTTGATTTAATGGACTTGATTTTTTACTTAACACCGTTTTTGTATTGAAAACAAATATTTTTCTTGGAAATAAATATATCGTTTTGAAAAGAAAAGAGTTTTTGAAAGGGGAGGAGTTTAAAAACTACAGTAAAAAATATAAAAAATAAATCTTATTCAAATGTACTATACTCTAAAAAAATTGTCGTGAACACACGTCAAGCCCTCAGTGATTTGAACGACAGAGATCTAGGCCTTATCGATTAATATGGCGATTGTGATATGTTCTACTCGTTATTGTCGGCGCTGATAGCGCCTACATTGTAACTCGACATTTTTTTTCACAAAATACATATTCAAAGAATACAAAATAGTTGGTAAATATACAATACATTTCAAATATAACGTTTCTACCTCTCTAATAAAGTAGACACATGTGTTTAGAGAGGGAGTTCGTTTTACAATATTTTTTTTTTAAACAAAGTAAATTATTTACAACATTTTGAGTGTGTCCAAATACTTGTTCACAAAATCTGGATTATCTCCAATTACAGGAGTTATTTTCATATTATTTTTTAACATCTCATCAAAGATGAAGAAGAATATGGAAGTCTGGGCATTTACATCCCACCAATAGATGTCTCTAGTGAAGTTCTAGTGATTCAAGAACAAGGTTTCTAAATTGGTTCATATATATAGAACTTCCAAGAATTTGAGTAGTGTGGTTGTCAATAATGGGTAGAATTGGTGAATGTTACACGTGTGTAAAGTGATCACTTAAACCAGCCGATGACGGTCGTCAGCCCCGTAAATGCCCAGACTTCCATATTCTTCTTCATATTTGATGAGATGTTAAAAAATAAAGTAAATTATAATTATAATGAAAAATAAACAAAATTAATTCAAAAAAATAAATATATTCCTTGTTTTTTTATGTTTTTTTTATTTGATATCGTAGTGTGTTTCTAGTTTTATACTATTTGTCTTTGACTTGAGCTTTGATCTTTCCCTTTTCCCCTTTTCCCCTTTTCCTCCCTCTCGACACTCTTCCAGGTATTTTCACAAATTAACAAATGTGGAATTTGTTATTGGAATAGTACAATAGTAATAGTACATTGTGTGTTGTTATTTATGTGAAAGTCTCGATGTAACTATTCCGTAAAATTCCCAAATAAAATTTATATACGAATAGGTATACATTTTTTAAATTACATACTTTTGCTTTTTTACTTTAGTTACAAAATTTTGTCCGCCTCCGTAGTGTAATGGTCAGCATGCTCGCCTACCGTTCTGGAGGTCCCGGGTTCGATTCCCAAGGAGGGTTTAATAAATATAAGTGATTTTTTCACTCTAATATTTATTCAATATTACACTGGACTGGTACCTGAAGTGGAGGGCTGATCACCTTTCCTTCATGTGTAAACGATTGAGATAACACTGCGTTTATATGAAGCAGTGCCCTATGCACCATTGGGGTGCGGTAAGGGATTTATTATTATTATTACAAAAATTAGAGTAATGTTAGTTCACCGCCACTCACCGAGATATTAGTTTACCGGTTTGGGGACGTACCCGTCTCTTCGTCAGGACAATCACTATGAGAACAATACAACAAGTCACTACTAACACTATTCACACACGTACAACTTACTAAGTACAACTTCAAGTAGGTACTCAAAATAATAATTTTAATTTAAAACTGGGGTGATTTTTTGTCCCTGAGTGTACATCGGGGTTAGATCAGAATAAATGTAAAGGTATAATCCATTAAGAACATTTGATGACGTGTTCCATATAAGAATTCCACAAGAACATTCATTCCGCTGAATAATAATACCTTCCCAACATTGGCACTGAAGGAATTTCCACAAAGGAAATTCCACTATAATTCTTTCCTATTCGTGTGCAACTGGAACTAAGCCATTCAGGTATTACACATTACACATTTATTCGGAAAATACATTTTTACAAGAACAATACAATAAGTATTGGAAATGTAGAGTCCTGATTTATTTCTTGGTGACCTAGTAGAAATGTGTGAAGAATCTTATATTATAAAGTACCATATATTTGAATATAGTATTGGGCACAAGCCTTTAAATGGAGCTTTCACATCAAATTATATACTTTCCTTAAGGATGTACTTTCAAAAATACAATTCAGTACGCGACTGGCTGCACAAGGAGCCATACCATCCGCATAATTAAAAAATATATATATTTACATTGGAGTTAGATTTGTTTTAAAGAATATATATTGAAAATATATTTTCAAGCTTCTTACCTTTAAATAACACTTTTCTTTTGAAAACCATATTTTATTTCGAAGATTAACTAATTTTTTCAATACGAAAATGGTATTTTAAGCAAAAATTCAATTACGTCCAATGTTATCTGGGTTTGAAGAAACTAAAGTTGTGATATATCGTATATTGGGCCTTCATATTTCTTAGTAATTTATGCTTAATCTGATTTTTATAACAATTTATTTATAACAATTAGCTTTATATGAAGAGGATATTGTCAATTCATAAATGTTGAGATGTCGAAAATATAAAAATAAAAATATTCGGAGTTATATAAATACAAAGGTATAAACTGGAGATATGTAAGCGGTTTCTTACATTATCTTAGCAGATACGCACCAATGTATGAAGAAGTGTAAGAGAGTAAAGAAAAGATGAAACCAGGTGCAAATACATACATATCGCTCACTCGTTTCAACAACGTCAAATATCAAAAATCGACTATTTTCAGTAGTACATGCTTTTGGAATGCCCAGAAAATGTACTATATCCCAGCAAAAGCGGCATATTTTTAACTTAATACTTACCCGCTACAGGACAGAAAGTATTGTTTTTGCATTTTGAATAAAAGGTATTGTTTAATTTTTAATTTAAATATACTTAATATTTAATAGATTTATATTATCCACTGACACTTCGTGATGGAATTGCATTTTTAATTTATTATTAGATTAAAACCAATATTTTTAGCTTTTCCACTTTTTTATTTGACCAGCGACCGGGTTTCGTCGTTACCGACATCATCAGACTGGTAATGTCGGTAACGACGAAACCCGGTCGCTGGTCAAATAAAAAAGTGGAAAAGCTAAAAATATTGGTTTTAATCTAATAATAAATTACTTAATATTTTTCAAATGGAGAAAAAACGTTCAGGTTTTACCTTAATAGATCTGTTGCACAGTAAAAAGTTCAAAAAGTTGCTTGATATTTATTTTTTATACATTTTATTATATTTTTAAAATTTGAAAACGATCTCCTGAAAAATCAAGTTTTTCGATATTTGACGTTGTTGAAAGGAGTGAGCGATATGTAAACAAGTAAAGAGTCCCTTCTGCTCAAACATCACAAATTGTGATACAAAAAAACTTATTAAAAGAAAAAACTTCAATAAATAATTTAAAGAACCAACAATTTTTGTAAGTTTATAAGTTAGAAAAATAATTCGCCAAAGTTTAAACCAATCTTGCTAACTTTGACAATTAAGTTACCTAAAAATAAAAGTTCCATGGATATAAATTTAATATAATTTCTGGGGTGCGTTCAGGGAGTATCAGATGTTCACATTTTATATTCAGCCCACTTCCTTGTGTGTAGTTACAGGCTTCACACAAAGGCGTCCCGACGCCTAGCGCCGGGATGTTTTGATCCCGAATCAATAACGTCGGTCTTGTCACAAAATCCGAGAAATGGTAATTTTGATTCTACGAAGGTAAACATTTTTATCGTAACTGCCTCAAGGAGAATATCATTATCCTTTTCGATTGAAAGTTATTCAAGCATTCAAGTTTTCAACTCGTCGACTAATATTTTTCATTAATTCATTCGGCAGTCATTTTTCTGTAATATATAAGCATTTTTTATTTGAATTTTACTTGGTTGATGCCACTATTTCTCAAAATTTATGTGTTTCGATGCATTCAGCATCATTATCAAATTTATGCTGAGCTTAACATACAAATATAGCGAAATTTAAAAGAAAACACTCTTTTTTACCGCTTGGGTTATATTTATTTTATTTTAACGACTAGTTTCGGAAGCTAGGCTTCCATCTTCAGGTCAAAATATAAACTGTTTATATTTAGACCTGAAAATGGCAACATAGCATCCAAAACTAGTCGTTAAAATAAAATAACTATAACTCAAGTGGTAAAAAACGAGTGTTTTCTTTTAAATATCATCATGTCTTACCAGAAACTGAACGCCAAAACAATAAATAAATTATAAATATAATATTTTAAACGGTGCATTGAAACACGTGTCACAATAGATTTTAATGTTGATACAAATACTAGATTTGACATTGGAGGATTATTATCGAGATATATTATAAAAGTCTCAACAGAAACGATGTTTTTTTACTCAAGTTCTCAAGTATGATGTCATCGGCTGTTTAATTTTCAGTTTTTACACGAATTAAAGATAATTCAATTAATTGCCCTCATTAGCGTAACGACCGTTATCAATCAATTTTATACCCAGTGGCCCATATTTACGGCCGAGTCTAAATAACCCCGACATCAAAAAACACGTGATCGCCTTTCAGCTTAATATTTCATCAAACAGATGTTGATCGTAAAATTATATATTCCTGCTCCTTCCCGTTCATAATAATATACATAAGAAAGAGCGAGATAAAGGAACAAAAATATTTTGATTTACGTATTTTATGTCGTGTTTTTCTTGGAAGTTATGGTGTTTATAATTTTTTTATAAAGCCATAGGAATTTAAATAACGATGTGACCGGAAACACCTCTAAATATTTAAGGTATGAATTAGGGATTACGTCATTTTTGTCCATGTGGTAATCTATGCACATTTCGTTAAGATGTGAGTCTAACATCCCCAAAGCGCGCATTCACAATTACCTTAAAATTAACTAAAATTATCTAAAATTTGACTTTATAACGAAATCTTTAATAAAGAATAATGAATAATACAGTATAGGATGATCCAAAAAATCGCTTCATCCTACCCTCAACCAGTTAAAATCATCATTCAACCATTTTGAGAGTGTTCAAATCCTTGTTCACAAATCTGGGTTTCTCCACTTAGAACTTATTTTTACACTTTGTCATCTCTTCATATTCTTCTTCATCTTTGTTGTGATGTCAAAATGTAAATATAACTCCTAAATGGATAAATCCAGATTTGTGAACAAGGATTTGAACACACTCAAAATGTTGTGAATAAAATAACTGGTCAAATTCTAAGCGTCAAAAAAAAATTAAATCATTTTTTCAGACGTCTCCCAATATGTAAAATAATTCGGTAAGGATCTTGCATACATTAAAAAGAGAGTGAATGGTGTTTTTTTAGTGCCCTGAAAATCGAACCCAGGACCTCCAGCATGGCAGCCATACGAGCTAATCACTACATTACGGAAGCGAATAAATATTTTTTAAAAATGGAAACGAACCATGGATCTCGATAAGTTCCTTTAAGATGTTTCACTGGTCTTGATTCTTGGAAAATCGGTACTCACCTGTGAAAAAATGATATTTTTTTTTAATAATGAACATTTATTTAAAAAGGAATAACCCGCAAAGCCACTATTTTTAAAGGTTCGTCTGCAGGTAGGAAAGTAAGGATAGGGAAGGTAAATGTAAAAAACACATCACACAAACCCAAACCAATTGAAAATAAATCTTTCTTTTCGGGAATCGAACCCGCGACGCCAGATTCGGAGTCGAGCGTCTATCCAACCACGCCACGGCGCTTGTCACAATAATACTTATTCAATGGTACTGCCTTGTATCCGGTGTCTAGCCCATTTTTTTAAAAATATCCGGTATCTAACAGGATACAAACTACTATCCGGCCAGAAACATGATATTTGAATAAGCAAACAGTCGTTCTTTTAACGACAAACAACAATATTTTGAGTGTGTACAAATCCTCGTTCAGAAATCTGGGTTTGTTCACTTACGAGTTACTTATATATTGATATCTCATATTAGATGATGTCTGGGTATTAACAGGGCTTACAACTTATAATGGATTGGTTCAAATGATAACTATATACCTACACGTGTGACATTCACCATTCTACCCATTATTGACAACCACATTACTCAAATTTCGAAAATTGCATTTATCCTTCAATTGACACATGCTTCCTTCACATTCGAGTTCTTGGTACTATCTATGGCCAAGTTGAGTATTTATTCAATGAAGATCTGTGTGGCTAAGTCTAAATGGTAAAGTAAGTTTAATTTCTAAAGATTGTCAATGAATAAAAACTAAAATCTATGAAACAATAATGCAATCGAAAACATTGAAAATGCTTCAGTGACAGAATGACAACTACATGAGCAACGATAAGTATTACGTGTGTGTGTGTGTGTGTGTGTCGCGGTTTCTTTCAACAGATGGCGCTGCCATTGCGGTAAAAACCAGTTTTCACGTGTCACAGGTGTAATATAAAAACACGCAGGTACACGGAAAAAAAAAATACACGTAATCGGTAAGTAACTTTGGGAGATTTTATGTTTTGAATAAACGATAGTTATTATTTCATCCATTGATTCGGTAGTTACTTTGTATTAAAATTCATCCATTTTTAATTTAAGTTTTACATATAAAGTAAATATCTCTATTTACGAACTATAAATATAAATAAATTTCCTAAGTATAAATAGTGGTAGGTACATATTTACTATGTAAAACTTAAATTAAAAATGGATCATTTTTATTCTGTGTTATTCTGTGTAATTAGTGGACTGAACTTTGAACTGGATATTCGAGTGTGATCAATTTTGAGAAAATTTCGCTTAAAAAAGATTTTTACTCTGACAAACAGTACAAAATACTCAATAACATATAAAAATTATTCAAACAAAATTTTCAAATCAAACAAAAAACACGAGTAGACATTAATAAAGTGGATATCAAAAATTCGACAGTCGAATGATTTATTGGGTCAGGAATGCTAAATACTCCAAATCCAATAAGTCCAAATAAAATAAATCCAAATAAATGTGAATAACAGAATATATTTACGAAACATATTTCACATGAGAGTATGAAATAAAATAACTTCCATTTGTATCATACGAGTATATTTCATTTGTATGATATATACTAAATGGCGCTCGGTTAATATCGTCGAGAGAAAATAATTCAGGGAGACGTACATATGTTTCAAAAGTTTTTTGAAAGAGGAAAATTTGGATTCGATGGACGTGTGATATGAACCATAAAGTTACACACGTGCTTTACATACCATATGTAAATTCAAACAACAAAATAATATATGTGAAAATTAACTTTTTGGTTGTGTAGTTTACTGTAAATTGTACATTTCTCACGAAAATGGCGATATATGAACTGTCCAATAAATAAATTAAATAAAAGTTTTGAGATGTCTCAACAAAGATGAAGAAGAATATGGAATTCTGGGCATTTACAGGGGTTACGATCTGTGATAGGCTGGTTAAAAGATCGCTTTACACACGTGTAACTTTCACCATTCCCAGGATTGACAACCACACTATCAAAATTGTTACACTTTAGATATTTTATATTAGCACACACTGTTCTCTTTGTGTGTAGCATTCACTCACGTTTATACACACTTTGAGAAAAGCGAGTATAAACATGAGTCGTCGAGGGGCCAAAGCTGAGATTAGACTAGGAAATTATAGATTCATGCGTGAACAATTAGTTATTTATTTTTTGTATATTTTTATGGTCTACACGCTTTGCTACCGCTCTGTTCGATTCCCAGGGGGGGGGGTGAAATAAATATAAGTGATTTTTTTCACTGTAAAATTAATTCAATATTACCTGAAGCGGAGGGCTGATCACCTTTCCTTCATGTATGTATTGACGATTAAGATTACACTGCTTTTATATGACGCAGTGCCCTATGCACCATTGAGATGCGGATAAGGATTTGATGATTGATGATTTTTTTATTCATTCCAATACATTGACATAAAATATTATGTGAAGACTGCAAGGGTTTACTTTAAAATACGCAATACTACACTTAAGCCATTTGACTCATTATAAACCATACGCGTCTTACGCGTACTCGCACCGGGGTGAACGTTAGATGTACGCGCCTGACGCGTACGTTTCAAGAACCTAAGATATAAATAAAAGTTTTCTGTAGAAATAGCTGTGTATACTCCAGATTTAAATATGGTTAGTAGTCAATAAAATATGGGGATAGTTGTAAAAGCATATTGGAACATGGGAAACTGCACTCTATAAGAATAAATTATGTCTTGAAGGAAATAAAAATATGGCAATAATGCCTCGTGGAAATACAGGGATGCATTTTCAATGTCTACCTTCACCTAAATCTGTCCCATAGAAAATACAATAGAACACAAATCTCATATCTCGTATAGACAGCCGAGCAGGGAACTCAAACCTAGAAGCGAATACATACTTTAAAAAACTTTTTTTTATTGATTTTTTTTAACAAAATACATAAGTATTTAAATATAACAAAATAGTTGGTAAATATACAAAACATTTCAAATATAACGTTTCTACCTCTCTAATAAAGTATATATTTGTGTTTAGAGAGGGAGTTCGTTTTACATTTTTTTTATAAACAAATTAAATTAAAACAAAGTAAATTAAAAAAATAAAAATAAATTTCTTTGGTATGGAGTTTAGGTAGGGGTGAGTCTTATATATTTTTTTAAATTTAGTTTTAAAGGTGTGATAATTTTTTATAGATTTTTTAAGTGAATTTTTTAAGTTTTCCGGAAGTTTATTAAAGTTTTTTTTTACCATTTAAATTAAATTTAAATATCATAGGGAAATAAAAACAGAACATTTTGTGTGTCCAAATCCTGGTTCACAAATCTAGGTTCCTCCATTTAGTAGTTGAAAATATGAAGATATACCAAAGTATAAAAATAACTTATCTAACTAATCCAGATTTGTGACCAAGGATTTCGAACCACACAAAATGTTGTGAAAAAAATAATAAAGTAAAAAAATCAAAATCATGTTTTCAGGCGTCTCCTCTCAGTATGTAAAATAGTTTGTTTAGGATCTTGCATACATTTGAATAAAAGGGTCTTAGCTAAATAAAAGCTTACTCAAATCAACCATAGATGCTGCCGCGAACGCAAACATGAAACGACATGAGATTTGTGATATGTGCGACGCCTATCGAGTATGCTGTGAAACAAAAATATTACAAATAACTAACTAACCATCCCCAGATAAGGATTTGATGGATAGTTTTCATCAAACCCTTATCAGCACCCCAATGGTGCATAGGGCACTGCATCATATAAACGCAGTGTAATCTTGATGTTTAACACAAGAAGGAAAGGTGAACACCCTTCCGTTTCAGCTACCAGTCCAGGGTAGTATTAAATAAATATTAGAGTGAAAAAATCACTGATATTTATTTGACCCCCGCTGGGAATCTACCCCGGGACCTCCAGAACGGTAGCCGAGCGTGCTGACCATTACACTACGATGGCTGATATATCTAACTACGTTCCCCTATTAATGTAGTAGGAAACAATAATATCGACGGCCCCTACGTAAAGTACTCTGAAAATCTGTTACTTTACAAGAGAGAGCTTAGAAGATTTTTTCAACGTAAGTATGTGTTTTTATTAATTGACGGTTTTATCTGAAATTCTAAACTAGTATTATTCGTTCAAAAACACGATAAAATATTGTATTAAATCGTTTTAAAACATTATGCTTTGTCAAAATTAAGGAGTTAGCGTTTTAGGAGATCAGTTCATTTCGAAAATTCGATGTAGATAGCGTCTTATACTCATGAAAACTAGGCGTAATTTATTTTATATATTTTTATTGTTTGTTTATATTTGTAGATAACGGCCAATTGATAACATACACCAAATATCTCAAAGTTGACAAAAATGTAGTTAGAGCACTTTACGTAGGGCACGTCGATATGATATTATAAAATTGAAAATATTTGCGACTCGTTTTTCGAAATGTTTTACACCCCTGGAGTTCACATCGTAAATCCGTATCGCATTTATTGGGTAGAGCAACTAGAAACACAGGTTGATCGAAAAATCTTGGATGTATTCCAGATCAGTAAGCCTCGGTTGGAGGGAAATCCATTAGCCCGCTGCGGAATTATAAAGCCCGACTCCGCAATAACGTACCGGGTTACGCGACCTCAGCCAGATTTAAAATCCACGGGAAATTATGCCGAGGATGGTATACTACTCGAACGAACGGATCTTAATGATTCGTTCAGATATAGTTATTTGGTGATCGGATCCCAATTTTGAGCGGATATCGTTGACGAACGTTGAATCGTTTACTGGTTCAATGATTCATTACCTACAGTGATTCGGGTTACTAATAATATGTATAAGTAATATTTTTCCAATTTCATTGATTGATTCGGCAGTCACTTTGTGGTAAAATCTATCCATTTTTAATTTATGTTTTACTTAGTAAATACCACAATTTCTTAAAATCTACTGTGACACGTGTTTCGATGCATTCCGCATCATTTTCAAACATTATGACCTACATACCTACAAAGGGTGTTTGATAATGATGCGGAATGCATCGAAACACGTGTCACAGTAGATTTTAAGAAATAGTGGTATTTACTAAGTAAGACGTGAATTAAAAATGGATATTTACACTCTAATATTTATTTATTTATTTAAACTTCATGTACAGAAAATAAAAAAGTACATTGGCGGTCTTATTGCTAAAAAGCAATATCTTTCGGGTAACTTACAAACTTCTTGGATTTTATTTCGAGAAATTCAAAACATTCTTGGATTTTCGCTACCAAACTTCTTAACCGCTTCCGTGGTGTAAAGGATAGCATGTTTAACTACTTGTTGGAGGTCCAGTGTTAGATTCCCAGGGAAGGGTAAAAATAAATATTAGTGATTTCACACTTAAGTATTTATTTATCATTACCCTGGACTGGTTCCCGAAGCGCAGGAGTGATCACCATGCCTTCATGTAAGTAACGATCAAGAAAACACTGCGCCAGTATGATGCAGTGCCCTATGCACCATCGAGTGCGGATAAGGGCGAGGAGAAAAGAAGATTCGGGTTGTCACCAATACAATTTGCTAGAAAAACGGTGGTCAGGATTTTTTTCCAATTATTTTTTCTTTTTATTTATTTATTTATTTATTTATTGAACGGCTAAAGCCTTTAACATAATACATAAATACAATATAAAATATAAAAATACACTAATGAATACACTAATAGAGAAACAAAAAATATTAAACATAAAGTAATAATAAAATAACAAACTCTGGTAAATACACGTCTCCTTCACACTATACCAGCGAGCAGCGAGAGAGAGTGAAATACAACGTTTAAATTTATCCATTATAACATGGAGAAGAAATGCTGAGAAAATACAGACTACAAGGTGGATAACAATATATTAAATAAATCTAATTTAATTTTAAGGATGATTAGTGTCGAAAAGTAGAATATCAATTAGAGTTTTCCATTTGCAAAGTAATTAAACGCATAATACGAATATTAAAAACGTAATTCAGCTCATTAAACAAAAGTGGCGGTATCTCAAATTGTAAGAGCAATTAAGCCAACCGTTTTATTGCTTTGAACCTTAACCTCCGAATATCTTTTTTATAAATTCTCATAGTTTAAGGTGTAATGGTGCATTATCGAGACAGTTTAAACAATAAAAATATTTAAAGTGTTTTCAAGAATTTTAACTTTTTCAACAGATCCATGATTATTTTTTTTCATCTTTATTTATTTGTTTGTTTCTCTCTCTTCTTCACAGATTTCTTTCTCTTTTTGTTCCTGGCTTCATTCCAACGTATCGTCTTAGTACACTGTTGGGGTCAGCTCTCCTCGTCCTCGGGTTGTACGTCCTTCTGTCATGGACAACGTCACCTAGGTCATGCCTTCGAATTGTCATCATGTAATATGAGATGCGTGAATGTGAAAGAGGCGAATTGATTGTTTGTAAAAACAGAGTGATGTGACTATTGTCTCTGCTTACCCCTGTGGGGAAGCTGCGTGATGGCTAGTTAGTTTTAGGAGTTAATTCACGTACATTTTGCGAGCTTCTGCTTAAGGTGGGATAATCGATAACCTTCAACTGAATTTCTTTAAATTCAGGTAACATTTAACGTAATTGAATTTCTTGCTTAAAAAATCGTTTTTGTCTTCAAACAATATTTTTTTCTTCGTAATAAATATATGGTTATGAAAAGAAAAAAGTTATTGAAACGTAATGGGTCAAAAAATATGTTTTTCCAATACATGGAAATATTTTTTAATCGAATTCCAATATAAACTCTTAAAAAAATTGTGCGTGGACACACGTCTAGTTCGTCGCGCAGCCGGTTGCGTACTGAATCGTATATTTGCGAGTACCCCCTTAAAAACACACCGAGAATTTCATTTACAAACCAGTGTAACTTTTTTTCGAATTTAACATGTTGCCTACAAAAGAGATCGCAGATATTAACAATATCACATATAGGTTGTTCAATATAAAACATGAAACTCAGCTGAAAGGTAAATAAAGTATAATATGTGGACAGGTACGGCGCTAGGCCGGAGAACCTGCGGCGGGGTTTTATTAGAAACTTTATTGGATTTCAGATACAGGATTTTCCTTTATGAAATCTGTACGTAGATACCATAATACTTTATAAAGTACACAGATGACCGGAAAATGTCGATACAATGATTTATTGCCGACCCAAGACCCACCTGAAAAGTACCTTTATCTAAAGAAGCTTTCGACTATTTTATGTTCGTTACGGACAAGCGTGAACAGCGGCCGTAAATACAAATTATTTTTATTATTTTTAACTAAAATTTTAAAATGTGATATCTAAAGAAGTTTTCATTCCATATTTTTAGTAGCGAAAGATACAAAGCCGCTTTTGTATACAAAATGCATGAGACAAATTGATCTTATAACTGAATGATCATAAAGTGATCATTATATTATCACAACAGCCATCTATGGTATATTAGATTGAGAAAGCTTTTATTAAGCATAGAAAAAGGGTTGGTAGTCCAAGTGTGTCCAAATACTATACAAATCTGGGCTTTTTCAAATTAGGAGTTATTTTTACTTTTTTTTCAAAAACATAGATGAAAAAGAATATGAAAGTCTGGGTGTCTACAGGGCTTATGACCTGTCATAGGCTGACTAAGTAATCACTCATACGTACTATGTTATGAGATTGATCATATAAATAGAAACTTTATAAAACAGTCTGCGTAATCGGAGGGCATGTATGACTAGATGTATGGATGTGAAGGAGGCGAGGAGTGTATGTCAGGACATAAGAGTGTGGCGTTCCATCCTCTCTGCCTACCCCTGCGGAGAAACGGCGTGATGGTAGTAGTAGTAGTAGTAGTTATAAAACAGTTTTTGGTAAGAGAATGTAATTATCTATGAGTACTTTAATGTTTTTAATGTTTTAGAATTTAATAAACCCCGATGATGACGGTTAGTAAAAATGTACTCATAATAAAAAAGTGGTTAAAACAAAGTTGTTTAATTTTATAAAGTTTATAAAATGTGCCACAAAGTATCTGCGAAAAACATTCAAGAAATATATATAGAAGTTCCAAAAAAGCAATGTGGTTGTCAATCTTGGGAAGAATGTTGCATGTGTGTAAAGTGATCACTAAAATACAGAGAAGACACATAGGGAGAAGGCACCCAAACAATGTTGCGCTACATAAAATAAAAATTGAAATAATTAAAAAAATATTGATATAAAACACAAGAGCTGCCTAAAGTGAGTTGGTCACCCCACCTAAATAAAGTCAGCTAATCATATAATATTATTGTTGCATACTTGGCAATTTATCGCTATACTTAACTGTATTTTGTTAACATAACTTTATATTATATTTTAACATTTGTAATTTAAAGAAAAAACTTTTTCATAATGTAAATGAACGTCTCATCACGGGTTCTGCCTTTTAAAAGTTCATCAAAAAATAAAACATGGTAATGGTCAGCATGCTCGCCTACCGTTCTGGAGGTCCCGGGTTCGATTCCCAGGGGGGTTTAATAAATATAAGTTATTTTTTCACTCTAATATTTATTCAATATTACACTGGACTGGTACCTGAAGTGGAGGGCTGATCACCTTTCCTCCATGTGTAATCGATCGAGATAACACTGCGTTTATATGAAGCAGTGCCCTATGCACCATTGGGGTGCGGTAAGGGATTTATTTATTTTATTAATGTAAAAAGTAATAGTAAACAAATAAATATAAAAAACAACCTATGTCAGGCCATAAGCACTGTAAATACCCAGTCTACCATATTTTTCTTCATTCATATTAATATGTCAAAAAAAGTAAGATTAGTGTTGACAGAGTCGGTAATCAAATTAGGGACGAAATTGTGAAAGAAAAACACTTGTTTTTTACCACTTGAGTTTATTTTATTATGACGACTAGTTTCTGAAGCTATACTTCCATCTTCAGGTCTAAATATAAACTCATATTAAGACCTGAAGATGGAAGCATAGCTTCCGAAACTAGTCATCATAATAAAAATAAACTCAAGTGGTAAAAAACCAATGTTTTTCTTTTACAATTTTATAATGTCTTATCACAATGTGGATGCCGAAACATTAAATAAAACAAATTAAAGACAAATTCATGATAAAGACTAATAATTAAAACTATCGGACACGTTTCGGAGTAGCCTTAAAAGCGCATTAAAAACGTTTGTAAGTCCAGGTATTTTAATATCGCGGGAACAAGGTATTCCGTATTCCTCCTTGGTTCCCGGAATACATAGTTGCCCGTTCAGGAATTTAACGGATGATTCAGCATTTTGTAGCCTCCACCGCACGGAGAACTTCATATACAGAAGAAGGCAGCCTCTTTCACGGCAATTACGTGACATTTAGCGAAACTGTTTCGGTCGGTCATTTTCATCCGAACGTGCCACACAATTATTAGCACTTCACTAGCTACGGCCCAGTTTGGTCAAAAGAAAGAAAAAAATTATAGCCGCATTTATATTTTTAAGTATTATATATAACATCCGCACATTATAATGGAACGCTGAGTCAAATTTTCAAGGCAATCGGTGAATAACTCTAGAAGATTTTGAACAAATCAACATTTATATTTTTATTAATATATCGCTCTTTCAAGAACGTCATAAATCAAACTTGATTTTCCAGGAGAACGTTTTTAAATTTTAAAAATATAACACAATGTATAAAAAATAAATATCAAGCCATTTATTGAACTTTTTACTTTGCAACAGATCTTTTAAGGTAAAACCTGAAGGTTTTTTCTCCATTTAAAAAATATTTAATATTTTTAAAAAATAATTAAACAATACCTTTTCTTCAAAACACAAAAACAACATCTTTTACCCTGTAGCGGGTAAATATTAAGTTAAAAATATGCCTCTTTTGCTGGGATATAGTATATTTTCTGGGCATTCCGAAAACATGCACAACTGAAAATTGTAATTTTTGATTTATGGCGTTCTTGAAAGGAGTGAGCGATATGTTAGAATACAAAACTATTACTTCATCCTCTAATTGAATCATCGCGGAAACGAAAATACAAATGGCCCCTCAATCAAAACATCATTTAATATTTGAGTCACTCAAAAAAAATGTTTTGAGATGAACGAATCTTATGCATAATGAGTTGTCATCGATAAACTATTTTTTTCAGATAAATGGGTGCGATTTTCTAGTTCCGTTAACTTTAAAAGTATAATTAAAATATATACGTAAGTTCAACGTAATCTGGTTGTGGTTCCGTAGTTAGTGTACCGGACTCACAGTCTCTGGGTTCGAGCCCACTCTACCACAATTTGATTTATAGTTCTGAAAACAAAACAATTAGGCTTCCAAAATAGTACAAAAACAGATATATTTCTGTATATTTACAATAGTACAATAAGAACACAGATTTTCCTTTTTTTAACTTATAAAAACCTCAACAGTTTGAGTTTGTCCAAATACTTGTTCATAAAATCTGGATTATCTCCAATTACAGGAGTTATTTTCATTTTATTAATTATTTATTTAGATTTTGTGAACAAGTATTTGGACACACTCAAAATGTTGTAAATACATTATCTGGTCAAATTATAAGCTTAAATAATAAAAATGAAAATGATATTTTCTGGCGTTTCTCATGTGTGTGATTATAATCCAGGATTCGGACCTCACACACTAATAAAAGAGTTTCTGCTCAATAAATAGCTTCTGTTCATCTCACCAATAGATGTCTCTAGTGAAGTTCTAGTGATTCAAGAACAATGTTTCAAAATTGGTTCATATATATATATATATATATATATATATATATATATATATATATATATATATATATATATATATATATATATATATATATATATATATATAGAACTTCTAAGAATTTAAGTAGTGTGGTTGTCAAAAATGGGTAGAATTGGTGAATGTTACACGTGTGTAAAGTGATCACACGTGTAACATTAAACCAGCCTATGACGGTCGTCCGCCCCGTAAATGCCCAGACTTTCATATTCTTCTTCATTTTTGATGAGATGTCAAAAAATAATATAAAAACCTCGAATTATTTTTAACACAATAAAAAAATGTAAAAAAACAATCTTTACGTCAAGCGCTTTTGACCTATCATTGTCACTGTCCGTTTTAAGTAAAGGTATTGGGTGTTTATTATACTTTTATAGAGATAAAGAAAAATCATTTTCATTTTTAAAAGGTAAATAAAAGCATTTTAAGAAAAACGTCTGTCAAATTACTGTTTTATATAAACGAACGAAATAAAAAAAGTATTCCCAAGATGGATTTTCGCCGCCCAGGACGTCCACTGCTAACAATCCAGTGACACATTTAATAGTTTTAAGTGTTTCTTTACTGTTAGGATATTTTTTCATGAATCTTTAATAAAATAAAATAAATGCACAAATAGAAGTTGAAGTACGCACGTATTCGCTGCGCAAAGCTCAATGAAAGCAACATTTCGGAGTTTTTTCTCGTTTTTTAAATGACATTTTCATATGGTGTACGGAGTGTATTGAAGTTTTTAGTATCGTAAGGGAAGGGTAATTAACTATAACCTAACTATAAGTATTTCAATATTTTAGAATTAGTACATAAACCCTAAAGATGACAAGGTTCTTGTCGAAACCGGTTGGAAAAGTGTACCAATAAAAGTTGTTTTATTTTATAAAGTTTATAAAATGTGCCACAAAGTATCTGCGAAAAACATTCAAGAAAAGCACATGTGCTTTAATTGTCATTTTACTCATGTATTATTGTATCGTTCAGTTGGAAATAAATTCAAAATGCACACAAAAGAATGGCCCCTAAAAATTGGAAGATCCCAGCTGGAGCAGCAAATAAAAGTTTGTGTGTGATTAATCTATGTGTCAGTGTTTTATAATTACATATATTACTATTTTCTAATTTTATAATATTACTCCTTTAGATTTTACGTTTCTTTTGGTTAAACTCTCTATTTGCTTTCATTTTATAATTATTATTTCATATTATTTCAGTCATACCACTTTTATATTATCATTAAAAATATATAAAGCTGTATTATAAAAAGAATAAGCATACCCTGCTTACCTCAGAACAGGTATCTCCAAATACCTAGTGAGGATAGACAGTGTCCAATAAAATATAAAATAAAAAATAATTATGTTTGTATTATTGTATATTAACATCGGTGATGTAATAAAGTTAATTTGATGAAACAGATTCCACACGTGTTACTTACATAACTGATCACCACCCAGTGTGGGGGAAGGCCTCTCTCGACTCGGTAGTTGGCACCTCTACGGTTCTTGATGCCTATGATGTCACCAGTTCAAGAACATCTTTTTTTGTATCGCGCATATTTCTAAAATTTATGGCATTTATTTTGATTCGTTAATTCGAAAACGTCCGAATAGATGAGATTCTCGCCAAAATTCTCCGCGGCCAATGGCGCGTGATATTTTTAGGGTCTATAAATATCCGCGGACAGATTTGGTCCAATGCTAGAACTAGGGGCTTATGAGGGAAACCCTTCGAAAAACGGTTTTAGATTTTTTTCTAAAATTCATTCAAATCCTTATCCGCACCCCACTGGTGCATAGGGCACTGCATCATACAAACGCAGTGTTATCTTGATCGTTTACACATGAAGGAAAGGTGATCAGCCATCCGCTTCAGGTACCAGTCCAGGGTAATATGGAATAAATATAAGAGTAAAAAAATCACTAATATTTATTTGACCCCCCCCGGGAATCGAACCCGTGACCTCCGGAACGGTAGCCGAGCGTGCTGACCATTACACTACGGAGGCGGACAATTTTTTTTTCTAAAATACGGTTAAAAAAACATATTTATTGTTTTGATACTTGTGTATATGGTCCATCTGGATGAATTATCACTCTCTTTGGTCACAATCTAGAATATTGTTTGCAGCAACAAATGACATCTACTTCTCTATTCCGGTCTTATTAATCGCCACCCTCTTCAGCTCAGCTGTCCAAATTTAAAACACAGTAAGGGACATTTTTTTGTAGTACGTTTTTTTTTGCATTTTTGGACTAAGTAGAGTCTACTTAGTCCATAAATGCAAAAAAAAAAAGTACTACAAAAAAAAATGTCCCTTACTGTGTTTTAATTTTGGACAGCCGAGCTCTTCATAGGAACAATTTTATATAAACGCTAATAACTGATATTTTCAGGCAGAATATGAACTATTATTTGTTAACAACGTTTTGGGTGAGTCCAAATCCTTGTTCACAAATCTGGGTTTCTCCATTTATTTTATTATAACTTTCTTAATTGTTTTTTTATGATACATTGTAGCAAACTTTATAAAATTTATAAAATTAAACTCTTATTTCGTTTTTAACCAATTATGATTTTGGTCCTCTTTTCCGACCGGTTTTGACTAGCACCTTGTCGTCGTCAGGGATGGATGTGCGAATACGATGATGACAATGTGCTTGTCGAAATCGATTGATAAAAGTACAAAAAATATAAGAAATTCTGACTTAAGAGTCCGCGACACTAACCACGGGACCACAACCCGACGTTTTATTATATAAAACTTAATAATAATAATAAAACCCTTATCCGCACCCCAATGGTGCATAGGGCACTATGTAATATAAACGCAGTGATATCTTGATCATTACATGTCATATAAACGCAGTGTTATCTTTCATTAAGGAAAGGTGATCAGCCCTCCGCTTCAGGTACCAGTCCAGGGTAATATTGAATAAATATTGCAGTGAAAAAAATCACATATATTTGTTTTACGAACCCGGGACCTCCAGAACGGTAGCCGAGCGTGTTGACCATTACACTACGGAGGCGAATTTGTTTTTTTTTTATAAAATTTTTACACTTATTATTATTACTACATTTTGCTATCTCAACATAGATGAACAGGGTCTTCGCCAAATAAAAAGCTTACACAACTCAACCATAGATACTTGCCGTGAACTCGCACATGAAGTAACGTATGAGTTATATCATTTATAATTTTTTTTTTTAACGAAAAGATGGAAATTTTCAGTTATCTACATTACGTAGTTAACCCGTTATCTCTTCTCTGTAATTCCAACACACGTGACACGAGCAAGGGATGAAATATAAAATATAACAGTGTAAACAAAGCGCTTTGCCACGAGGGGTCGTACATACAATCGCCCCGTATAATTTAACGAGAAAAACCTTTCCGGGGTTTTCCCCGTATCATGAAATTAGCCCGAAAGGGTGTCACAGCGACGTCACGCAACGTCATGATCAACAAAACGGTTATTAAAACCGTTTTATTGACAATTTGTCGGGACAGAAGAGTGTGGCGTTCTATCCTCTCTCCCTACCCCTGCGGGGAAACGGCGTTATAGTAGTAGTAGTAGTAGTAGAAGTTGTAGTTATTTACAACAATTTCAAAACGAATTCAAGAAACATTTATTTTCAATTAGTCTGGGTGTTTGTAATGTATTTTTCACATATACCTTCCCTTTCCCAACTATACTACCTAAAGACAAGCCTCGAAAATAGAAGCTCTGCGGGATATTCCTTTTATGCAATCTACATATATATAATATAAACACAAAAAATATATAATATAAATACAAAAAAATCCCACAAAGGCATAGCCTTTCGGCTGTCCAAACTCAAAACACAGTAAGGGACATTTTTTTGCAGTACGTTTTTTTTTGCATTTTTGGACTAAGTAGGTTCTACTTATTCCAAAAATGCAATAAAAACGTACTGCAAAAAAAATGTCCCTTACTGTGTTTTAAGTTTGAACAGCCGGTTTGTGTGGGTATACATTTTATTTTAGGCTGTAATAAAAGGGCACTGGCAAGAATACAATAGATATCAGATATTAAGTAAGATGAAAAGTGCTAATATAAACTAAATACATTTGATTTTTACAGACAACAAAACAACCAAAAACATGATAATGATAAAAGTTAGCAAATACGTACTAATATATATGAGTTATTCGTTTAAAAGACGATGGTACTTAGATCTGTTTTATTTTTAATAAATAATTTTAACAATTGAGGTTTAATTTTTTATAAAAACCGTTTTACTTTAGAAGTTGAAAGCCCTGTTTGACACGGTGCTATCCTCGCATAGATGGCCCCTTTTCTGGTGCCACAATAGTGCCGCGCGCCAAGATCAGCGAGTCGTTAGTCGGCCAATCAGTGCCTAAACACTTCACTGCTTTTACAAGACGTTTGTCCACGTTTGATAATTTACGGTCGCACGTACTATAGAACGAAGAAAGGTGCGACAGATATATTGAAAGCTTTTTCAAATGCGGCTTGTGAATAAACACGAGTGTGAGAAACCAGGGGTTAGAAACCTCATAGTTTTGAAAATAAAGAAAACATTTTATTCAATTTTTTTTAATAATCAGGAAACTTTATACTAAAACAAATGGAGAAATTTGAGTAAAAAAAAAAACACTTGTAAAGGCATTTTTTTTTAAATTTGGTTTTCAATCTGGCAACACTGTTTCTACAGACTGTCAATTTGATAGTTGATAATTGATTTGTAGTGAGTTCGTTATGGCAATAAGCAGAATTGCCGAATTTGGTGTGGAGGAAACCCAGAAGTCTTTGTCAAGACGCCCTTACATCCATTAAAAGTCATTGTTTGGTGTGCTTTATGGGCGGGTGGAATAATCATATTTTTTTATAAGGCGATGCCACCATAATGTTATGGTCTATGGAGAGCGCTACAGAACCATGATTACTGACTTCTTTGTACCTCAGTAGAATGGCATTGCTGTGACAGAGCTGTGGTTTCAATAAGATGGCGCAACATACCACACGGCGTGTGCCATCATCAATTTACTGCGGGAAATTTGAATTTGTATTACTCTAAAAAACACCATATTTAAGACCACCTTAAGAGTTTATTAAGGTGAACACGACTTCAATTTTGAATTCAATCTGTTCTTCACAATATAATATTGTCCGTGACATACGTGTATTTTTTTTAACGTAAAACCAATTTTCATATAGCGACCAGCAGCACATCGATGCAAACCCAATAAAAATAGTTAAAAGAATTTATAAATCTTCAATCAATAACTGACGATACCCAGTCACGGGGCATATGAGATGTATAGATATTAAAGCCATTTAGCCGTCTATACGGGTATTTCAGAATTAACGATCGGTTTGTTTGGACATAGTGAATGTCTGAATATATAATAGGCGCTGGACGTGCGCCAGATCATAAATCCGTGTTTTTCCTTACATAAACAATGGATTAGTAAGCCGGCTTCCTCCTTCCTGGGTCTGTTTGGATATTCGTTACGAAATCTCAACAATGAAGCCGATTTGATTGATGGCCGAATATACCAGTGGCTTCGTGAATTTGCCTCGCTCTATATGTGCAGTGGGTCTGTCAAGTTGTTCATTCATAGTGCACAATGTACATGATTACGGCTATTTCCAAAGGAGGTCAGGATAGATCAAGACGATTGGAAAATAATGAAATCACCCTGAATGGGGTCGCTGTAATGGAGGTAGAAAGGTCGGATGTAACAAAGGATTATCCGGAAAACATCTTCTTGATAGAATATGCAAATCTGATCAATCAAGGAAATAGGACAAAACACGGTTTTCGCAACGAAATCTAATAATACATATAAGTTCAAAAACAAGATAAACCTTAATTGAAACTCTAGTCTGGAGCATAATGTTATGTGGCTGGGAAACGTGAACTATCGGGCAGACAGAACGGAGTTTGAAATGTGGTGATATAGGCGCATGTTGGGGATTCATTGGTCGTAACATCTAGGGAACAACGAAGTATTAAGCATAGCTAGGGAGTCTAGATACTTACCAAATAAAGTAGAGCCAAATGGATAGGCCATAATATAAGGCACCCAGACCTGCATCTTACCATTGCGGAAGGCATGTGCGAAGGAAGTAACTAACAGAATGACCTCGCTTAGCCTACATGGACCAAATTATCACCAAGATGCGTTGTAGAGGACAAACCGAGTTGAAGAGATTATTTCATTTCATAGATTTTTACTTCATTCTTCTTTTGCCAAATCCAAGCTTTGCATCCATACATAAGGGTTGGAACCGGGACTCCGTTGAGTACTGCCAGTTTAGCTGTCGCTGGAGGGTTTTACTCCACTTAGGAGTTATTCAATACTGATATCTTAATATAAAATATGTTCACGCACGACAAGGTATAGATTATCTAAATGTTTCCTTATGTTTTTCTAATTCGTTCCGGTTTGAAGAAGTAGTGTTTAGACTTTGACTGTATTTTTCTAAAAGTTTTCACGCATTTCATGCACGTTCGAGTAAACTGCTTGAATACATTAAACATAACGCTTGTTTATGTGAATGTCGCTAAATTGGGACGTGTTCCTTATATGCGAGATAAAACGGTTATCTGCGACCAAAATGAAAAGCGATTGGGATCATTTGGACGAATCTTCTTTCACAAAATTCAACCGCCCTCAAAACTTTTCTTTATAGCAACATTATGTTACTAAGACACAATAAAATATTTATCAAGGCAATTTAGTTTCTACGGTACGGATACGTAATGATAGACGTTAGAATATTATTTTAGAAAATAGTTTTTAATAATATGGAATTTTTATAAACAATATCGTCGAATCAACACGAGAATGGACACAACACAAAAAGAAACTGAGCTAGGGATTATTGAAAAGATTAAGAAAAGTTCGTTAAGGTGATATGGACGTGTGGAGCGAATGAATAACGAGAAAATGACTAAGAAAATATATTTATCATATTTGAACTGGAGAACAGAACGAGGACGGGCAAAAAATATTTGGCACGACAAGATCAATCAGAATCTAGAATCTGGTGGGGTCAAATGTTTACATAATCGCACCAGGAGTTAGAAACAGTGAGAGACCGTTAAAAAAACGCATTTCTTTGCTAAATCATTTCCATTATATCCTTTTTTTCAATCACAGTGAAGCGCCCTTGAGATAGTATTTTCCGAAAATGGCGGCAAATAAATTATTCAAAATTATATTATTTATTCATTTGGCATTAACGTTGTGGAATGACATGTTGATTATTAAAAATTAAGCAGTTGTACATATTATACCACTATTTCTCATTTCTTTTCACACGACTAGTTTCGAAAACATCGGCAGTTTTCGAAACTGTGTATGAAATAAAACTCAATTCGTGGTCTAATACATGTATTTAATTTTTAATAACCTAAAATTGTTAGGTTTTGAATATTGAAAGCATCAACTTTGTGGATCATATTGATATATTATTTTGAGAAATAAAAAGACTTTATTTTTTGATCCACTCACATTTTTATTAACCAACTAGTTTCAGCAACAACCTGTTGCCCTCTTCAGGGTTTAATTTATGACTAAGTCATAGATTAAACCCTGAAGAATATACAAAATTGCTAGTTTTATTATTCGTCTTTTTATTTTTCGAATATTGTAATATGTACTGTTTTTCTTTTGATTCATAATCTCATACTAAAACAAGATGAACCAAGGTCAACAAATTAAATAATTAAACCCCCCAGAGGCCCTCGAAAGGGTGATATATTATAATAATACCATATATTAATACTAAGGAGGATTAATATGGTTCGAAATCCACTTGGGTAGTTGTAAATAGAGACTAAATTGATAATAAACAACCCTTACAGAAGGCAGTGGGTGGATGTTTACACAATACGGGCACCAATCACTCACCCCATATACTCATTTACAGATTTCAAGGTTAGAATAACAAAGACAAGATTTTGAATCCAAGTTATACTTGGAAAATACTACTACTATTTTAATATCTTTATAAAATCAATTAACTTTGTTTTCACCACTTTTTTATTAATACAATTTAACCTTTTTTTAATATTTTGATTTTATGTATTAATTTTAAATCAAACACAGATTTTTTGAGTCTACTAAGTTGTATTTTATCAACAAAAACACATAAAAAATTATATTGTGACAATTGTTTCGCCTTGTTAGAGCATTATCAAACGAATGTGAAGATCAAATGGACTACGGTCCTTATGTAGCTATACAATTCTAAGTGACAGTTTTAACACGTGCAGCAATAATTTATGTGAGAATTGTCACAATTTGATTTTTTATGTGTTTTTGTTAATAAAATACAACTTAGTAGACTCAAAAAAATCTGTGTTTGATTTAAAATTAATACATAAATTAAAATGGAGTTCTACAAATTAAACGCCAAATCAATAAATAAATAACAATTTAACCTACCGGTTTCGACAGTACCTTGTCATCATCAGAGTTTATTTTAAATAAAAAACATTAAAAATATTAAAATACTCTCACCAAAAACTTCCACACACTCCATAAAAAACCTGAATGTTCAAATTATATTATTATTAAATGTTTTTTTTATGGAGTGTGTGGAAGTTTTTGGTGAGAGTATTTTAATGTTTTTAATTTAAAATAAACCCAGATGATGACAAGGTATTGTCGAAACCGGTAGGTTGAATTGTATTAATAAAAAAGTGGTGAAAACAAAGTTAATTAATTTTATAAAGATATTATAAAATGTGCCACAAAGTATCTGCGGAAAACATTCAAGAAACTAGCATTTAAAATCTATTGTGACACGTGTCACACGTAGTATTTAAAATCTATTGTGACACGTATGCATTCCGTATCATTTTTAAAAACCGTATGTGAAACTAAGTCTTGAACGTTGAAAGATGTAGGATAGGAGCTGTTTCTAATTTTTACTTATTTTTTACTAAGTGGGAACATAGAAAACAGGGTGAAGGCTTTAGTCATTGTCATATTAGGACTGAGCTTCACATGCGTGGTTTGAAAATGATGCAGAATGCATCGAAACACTTGTCACAATAGATTCTAAGAAATAGTGGTATTGACCAAGTAAAACTTAAATTAATAATGGATAGATATTACTACAAAATGACTGCCGAATCAATTAGTGAAACGAGTTAACCACGGAGAGCTGAAATTACTTGTAAATTGTTAAGGAGTTTGAAAACTTGTAATATAATTTAGATTTGAAAAAAAACGTAAATAAAAATATAAATTTATGACATATAATTTATCCCTTTTCACTAGAAAACTGTTTTAAGACATTTTAGCCGACACCGACGCTTCAAAATTTTGCAAAAATGTGTCACAGCATTATCATTAAATAAATTTGTAACAGGAATAGACCCCTCCTTATTAGGGTGATGCTTCTTAATGTACGATGGAACAGTTTCCCATGCTTTCAGCATTTCTCTTATTGTGCTAGAAGGTTGCTCTGTTACTTCCTGCTCCTCTCTCAACAAATCTTATCTATAATGTATTGCTGTGAAACACGTTGCAACTCCAATAAGCTCTTCGGAGGTCAGCTCTTGGCTGTACTCTTTCACAAGCTCTTCAATATCGTTGCTATCCACCTCGAGTCCCATGATATTAGCTAATGACACAATCTCGTTGACTGTAGACTCCACAGTTACTGTTTTAAAATCACATTTGACAACACTCTCTGGCCAAAGGGTTTTCCAAGCAGAAGTGAGGGTCCTCTTAGTAACAACTTCCCAAGAAGCGAAAGTTCCGGTTCACAAGTGAATGTCGTCAAAAAGGGACTTGCCCTTCCTCTGCTACTCGTTATACGAAACAACGCTCGTTAGGGGAGCAACTTTTTCAGTTTTTTTTGCTCGTTATGCGAATTACTCGTTCTACTATACTATGAATTGGATTGTACAATTTAAGGTAATGTTCATTCTAATGCTCTATACAAAAATGCAAATTATTCTGAGCTTTTTCCATCTTTATAAAAAATATTTTCGGCTCAAAGGGTAATGACGTTCTTATCATGTTAAAATGTATCTAAAAATATTCATATTCCTTGGATTCCCTTTATTTTCTCCATTCTCTCTTTCTTCATCCTTCTATACTGTAACTCGGATTCATATTCCTTTACTCCAGAGATTTGAGATGATTAATGGTCCAGGATAATGGGATGAGATGCTTGTACCTTGTATATTATTTCATGCATCCAGGATTTCGTTAGCTGGAAACAGTACATAAAGGGATGTTCGTCTAACGCTGAAAACTTATTTGCGATTATAATAACATAAATATACACCCGCCTTTTGGTATTTTTTTATTAATGATTTTTAAAATTAAAATACTAATTAGTAGACACTAAAAATCAGTGTTTGATTTAAACATTTAATATTTAGATTAAAATGGAGTTCTACAAATTGAACGCCAAATCTATAAAAAAAAGATTACTAGACTTATTATAGACTTATTTCTATTATGTAAAAAGCAACACATAAAATATTTTTTCGGTAACGTTAATTCACTGAACCCAGATCGATGAACGGATTCAAAATTCCAAAGTCGTCATAAACATGAGCACAGAAAGGAAGTCAATTTATCTAGACTACGAAGTATTGAAAAAATTAAGTAAGGTATATGCAAGTAAGGACAAAACTGACGCATATTTAATTACATAATCTCTTAAGTCAAGCAAGAAATATACAACAGAAATTTACATAATAATATTGTATAGCGCCAATTATACAATGTGTATCGTACACCATATTTTTATTTTAATCTAAAAAACGTGACGCATATATAAATAATTAAAATAACATCACTTCACTAGGATTGTACACATATCATGACATCATTGAATGTGGTATTAGGATTAATGTATGTACATATAAAATGAGTGTGTGCAAGTGTATATGTATATATATATATTTATATATATATATATATATATATATATATATATATATATATATATATATATATATATATATATATATATATATATATATATATATATATATATATATATATATATATATATATATATATATATATATATATATTATTATTAATTAAAACCCTTATCCGCACCCCAATGGTGCATAGGGCACTGCGTCATATAAACGCAGTGTTATCTTGATCGTTTACACATGAAGGAAAGGTGATCAGCCCTCCGCTTCAGGTACCAATCCAGGGTAATAATATTGAATAAATATGACAGTGAAAAAATCACTTATATTAATTTTACCCCCCTTGGGAATCGAACCCTCCCGGGTTCCCCTCCAGAACGGTAGCCGAGCGTGCTGACCATTACACTACGGAGGCGGATATATATATATATATATATTATATATATATATATATATATATATATATATATATATATATATATATATATATATATATATATATATATATATATATATATATATATATATATATATATATATATATATATATATATATATATATATATATATATATATATATATATATAAATATACATATATACATTTGACACTGCATCGATTCAATCCGTTGCCCTATGGACACTGAATGCGAATAGAAAAAGAATCAAAATCTATTGAAGAATATTTAGTAGATAAATCTCAGCTCAAATAATGTTGAGAGATTTAAAAATATACCGGAAGCATATCCGATATCGTGTATATTTTGAAAGCTTAATCGATATCCGGTCCCTAAAGCTTTTAATGAAGGGTTTCCAACTTATTTGTTTCTCATGAAAGGAATATTAATTACTGTTTGGTATTATAAGGGATGATAATCCGATGTAAAGTAAAACTTCTTACTCCCGATAAAGCACCTTTATAATAAATTCAAATAAATCTGTCGACAAATTACTGAGTGATTGTTACCTTGAAAGTGGCGATTTGACCTATGAAGAGCTATAGAGCAAATGATATTTATTGTTAACCTTCCATACACATTTTTTATGTATCATATCGCTCACTCCTTGCAAGAACGTCATAAATAAAAAAACTTGATTTTTCAGTAGAACGTTTTCAAAGTTTAAAAATAAAATTCAATGTATTTAAAATAAATATCAAGCCACTTACTGAACTTTTTACTGTGCGACAGAGTTTTTAGGTAAAACCTTCAGGTTTTACAAAAAAAACTGTTATTTTTCTCCATTTTTAAAATATTTAGTATGTTAAAAAAAAACAATAACTTTTCTTCAAAATGCAAAAACAACACTTTCTGGCATGTAACGGGTAAATATTAAGTTAAAAATATGCCTCTTTTGCTGGGATATAGTACATTTTCTAGGCATTCCGAAAACATGCACAACTGAAAATTGTCGATTTTTTATTTATGGCCTTCTTGAAAGGAGTGAGCTATACACATCTGTACTAGATCGCAATAAAAATTATACTTCAAAACCTATAAACTTTACAAATTATTCTTTGAAATTTCGAAAAAATCCGAATCTATCAAAATTACAAATTCCACGTGTAAGGAATCGAAGATCATTCCATAAATATTTTTTTTTTTTAAATTAACACCAATAAGGAGGTTCATAATGGGCAAATGGTGAACGTTATACAAATGTATAAAGTGAACACTTAGGCCAAATAACAACGATGAATTAAACTACAACACACAAAAAAAACAAAATAAGTGACCAAAAAATGACAGACACGGTATCGACTTAGTAGTCAATATAAAGGGAGATTAATATTTTAGGTATGTCCAAACCTCTATTCACAAATTCTGGGTATAGAGACACTCAAAATACTGTAAATAAATAACTGGTAAGGTTTATATAAAAAAATTACGTTTGATAAAAATTAAAAATCATGTTTCCAGGCTCCCAGTTTGAAAAATAATCTGGGAAGAATCTTACATACATTTTATTTATTTATTTAAACTTCATGTACAGAAAATAAACAAGTACATTGGCGGACTTATTGCTAAAAAGCAATATCTTCCAACCAACCAAAAACAGACTAGTGATATTGATCAAAACCTTTGATACCATATATAGCTGTTTGCAATCAGAGGGTAGATAGTACTTGAACATTAAAAAACATAAATTACAATTTAACATATAAAAAACATAAATTACAAATGATGATAATAAGGAGGGTAAATGAAAAAGGGAGTTTTAGAAGGAGGTAGAAGGAAAAACTAAGGGAGGAGGTTTGATGGACAGTTAGGATTTTAATGATAAATAGTAATGTCTCAGACGTTTCTTAAAAGTTATTACAGAAGGTGCATTTTAACAAGGAGAGGTAATTCATTCCATAGTCTGGCCGCTTGGACAGACAAGGAATTACTGAAGAAGATGTGTTATGGCGAGGAATGGAAAGTGTTCTTTCTTGGGAAGTGCGAAGTGATAGACCACATTTTCATAAGGGTCTCTGGTTAGTAAAAAGCTAACTCAACCTTGAAACACTCTCCATATCAATTATGGCATTACACAAAGTGAACGATGAATGATAAGGAGAGTGTTATATTACCATACCAAAAATTTAACAATGCTTTTAATACGCAAAAAAGCAATCAAGCAAAAACGCGTCAATTATGTGAATATACACCGGTTCCAAAAAATTGTTGTCAATCACGGATAGAATGGTGAATGATCTATGTGTATTAAGTGATCACATAAACCAGATTATGACAGATCGTAAGACCTGTAAATAACTAGATTTCCATTTTATTTTTCATCTGTGTAGAGATATAAATAATTTCACATATTATAATATTAAGAATAAAAATTTTTTTGTTGACACTGTATTTTAAATAAGAGGGTAGTTTTACTTATTAGCAACAAAGAGTATGTTAATTAAGCATACTGTATCCCTGCCAGACATCCCCTACACTACCAGCAGACAGTATGCGGAATTTCCACTTTAGTTTTTAGTCTGAGCTTTCAGGTCTTTGTGAAATAAAAATTGGTCTTTTTAATTTCTTTTTTTTTATTCTTTTTTTTTACTTCGTGCCTTCCAAAAGAGAGAATCTCTGTGCTTGGGGAGGGCCTTATATTGCACTGGCATGTTCTGAGATTTTTTTTTGACATATTTACATAGATGAAGAAGAATATGAAAGTCCGGGCATTTACGGGGCTTACGACCGTCATAGGCTCAAAACATTTTGAGTGTGTCCAAATGCTTGTTCATATATCACGGCTTCTCCACTAAAGAGTTATTTTACATTTTTGACATCTCAACATAGTGGGAAAATAATACGGAAGTTTAAGTACTTACAGGGCTTACGACCTGTCACATCAATAATGGGTAGAATAATGAATGTAACACTTACAGTAAAGTGATCACTTAACCAGCCTATGATAGGTGTAAGCCTTGTAAATACCCAGACTTCCATATTATTCTTCACCTATATTGATATGTCAAAAGTAATAAATAGGTATCGTAAAATATGCCCTCGGCACAGGAAATCCTAATGAGGACACATAATCGTAAATTTTAAATTGAAAATATGTATAAATACTATATTACTTATAGTCCATTATTTGATTCAACATCGGTTAAGCAAAATTCGTCAATATCCAATTCAAACCCCGCCCACTCCTTTCATCCTACGAGTATAAAAGCTGGTTCATTAATGTGCATAATCCTTTTGCATGTTTAATCTCGGCTCGAAACGCATGTTTGTGCTGATACATTTAGTGCATTTTGGTTTTCGGGTCGACCAAAAATCACGTGTTAAACATTTTGTGTAGTTTTAAGTGTGTAAATGGTAAATGGCAATACCAACCTTCACCACCATAGGGTGGTGAAGGTTGGTATTGTTTGCATGCTGTGGTAGTGATTGTCCTGACGAAGAGACGGGTACGTCTCGAAACCGGTAGACATAAAAATCTCGGTGAGTGGTTATATACTAATATTACTAACATTTCTGTAAAAAAATAAATAAGTGAAAATGACTAACCACAAAGTAAATGTTTTAAATATTAATAGTTGAGAATATGAAAATATGTGTTTAGTTAAAAAACAAACTTTAATGAGTTCATGGTAAATTAAGCATGCATAAAAACACGCCCTGGAAGTTATGTATCGGAATCATTCGACAACATCTCTCCGGCTAACACAAACAATCCCAAAGCATTTAGACAATGATATTCTTTCTCCATTCAGTTCTCACTACCCTACTCTGTGCCATACCCTGACAGCCGCGAGACATGGCGGCTCCGAGGTATGGTACAGTAAGTCCTCTACATACGTGATTTCGACTTACGTGAACTCGTACTTACACAATTTTTAGTGAAAAACACCCAACTATAACCTCTCACATGTCAAACAAATATAAAATTGATTTCATTAATTGATTCGGCAGTCACTTTGTAGTGAAATCTATCTTTTTTATTAAGTTTTACTTAGTAAATACCCCTATTTCTTAAAATCTACTGTGACACGTGTTTCGATGCATTCCGCATCATTTTCAAACACCGTATGTGAAGCTAATTCTAAAAATTTAGAATTAGAATTAGCGTAACATACGGTGTTTGAAAATTATGCGGAATGCATCGAAACACGTGTCACGGTAGATTTTAAGAAATAGTGGTATTCACTAAGTAAAAATTTAATTATTATATTAATTTAATTCTAGAGTTGATAATATGAGGAGACATGCCATAACAATGGAGACCAAAGTTAAAATTATAAAACAATGTGGAAAAGGTAAAAAGACTGACATCGCACGCGTTCGTCAAATGTTTCTTTCTACAATTAAAACAATTTTGAAATGGATAGTTCGAACTATGGATTATGTAAAAAAAATCCGTACCAATGCAATTTTTGATAATTACCAAAAATAGAGGAAAATAAATAATCAATTTGTAGTTTGTGCTTAAATGTAACGCTGTATTTACACATGAATAATTTAATTTATATATGAAGCACCAACTTTGTGATGTTCTATTTTATAATTAAAATGTAACTTTGTTTTAAAATCACTATAAATATTTTATTATAACTTAATTATAACTGATTAAGTATAGAAAAATAAGCGGTTAGCTTCGAAACCAGTAGAAATTATTTTAAAATATTTATATTGATTTTAAAACAAAGTTACATTTTAATTATAACATGAAAAACTATATACGTATCTGATTGAATAATAACTTCTGAAAATGATATTTTTTTAGGAAATATATGCATGTAGATCTATTCTGTTTTCACATATGTGCTTATATCTGTTGAAAGTAGCGCATATTCTTAGAAACCATATATATAAATAAAATTAGAAATAATTTTTTCGACCTACACGATTTTCGACTTACGAATTAATCACGTAAGTAGAGGACTTGCTGTGTAATGAAATATCTTCAAAGCCGAGCTGTGTAATGTGGAGCATAGAGCCGTTATAATCAAAACGCATTCAAAGAGGGATGTATCAAAGAATTTTGCAGAATATGGAGCACTCGCGGATTTCTCCATTACTATACGAGCTACCAGCATAAATAGCACACATGTAATATCGTGCTGACGCGAAACTCATAAATTGTCCGTATTGTACCTACTTATAAATACATCAGTAGGATTATTTTTTTATTATTATTTATAGAATAAAATAACAACTATGTAATTTTTCCCCCATGTATTTTTATTGACCAGCAACCGGGTTTCGTCGTAAACAACACGTCACTATCATTTTTTTAAAGTCCCTCTACAAGCACAAGAGCTGTCTCTTTTTTCTGTCTCAGCGCAACTAAAAAGTAGAAATTATAAATTTTGTAAAAAAATGTATTGCTATATTTTTTTCATACAATTTCTAATTTCTACTTAAATAAAATAATAAAAAAAATTATGTTTTGTACTGACATTTCTTGATGGAACTGCATTTTATAGAATAAAGTAACAACTATGTAATTTTTTCACCATGAATTTTATTTGACCAGCAACCGGGTTTCGTCGTAACCGACATCATCAGACTGATGAATTACTGGGGAATTTCTATTTTTATGCGGTGCAAGGGAGTTATCTTGTTTAGTTGTTTTTATTGTATAGTATGTATATCGTAGTCGTACAGGAGAAAATGACCAACTAACAAAACTTAAAATGTTCAGGAGGGCCATTTTTGCTTGGCAAGAATATAAACATCAATACAGTTAGTCATTTTTAACAAGCCAATATATTATACTTCCAAGTTAAAATCCTTTGGGATATTTTTCAGGGCAATATTAAGCTAGTAAGATATCAAATAATCAATGATCACGTTTTTGTAAAAAATGCACTTGGTCACTTTCTCCTATATGACTACGATATATTTCAAGTATTCTTTAAGTTTCTGTTTTAGAGTCTTTGTGTCTTTTATATTTTAATTTCTAAAGGGAGGCTAATGTTATTTTTGTTGGTACAGTTTTGCTTTGCATTTCGGTATTTTAAAACGATTTTTTTTATCTCTGGGACAAGTTTGTTTCTAGTTTTGAGTGATGAGTTTTCTTTTATAAGTTGTGATGGTTTTGTTGTTGATATATTTATATTTTATACTTTTCATGAATCTGTCCATTTCATATGTAAAATTTATCATTACGAAAGTATTTATCTATTTAATTTTCCTCATACACATAATTACAAATTATATAAATTAGTCCAGAATTATAAACTAACTAACTAACTAACCATCACGCCGCTTCCCCGCAGGGGTAGGCAGAGAGAATCGAACGCCACACCACTCTGTCTTTGCAAACATTCTTTGCCTCTTCTACATTCATGCATCTCCTCATACATACCCGACGATTACTACGACCCGGCCGCTTTCAAGTATTTGACATACCTGATTGTGCCAAGTTTTCCTCGGTCGTCATCTGCTTCTTTTCCCACTAACATCAGAACTACATTCGCCTCATAAATTTGTTTAACCGTTCTTTCTTCACTCATACGATCCACATGTCCAAACCATCTCAACACACCTTTCTTAATTTTATCGATAGTGCTTATCTCAGCCTTACATTCATTCCTTATTTCATCATTCAAACATCTATCAAACATCGTTTTGCCACACATTCGTCTGAGGGATCGCATTTCGACTGCATTCAGTCTGCTTTCATCCTTCTTTTGCCAACTCCATGCTTCGCTTCCATGCATAAGGGTTGGAACCAGAACTCCATTGTGTACTGCCAGTTTAGCTTTCCCTGATAGATTTTTATTTGCTAAAACTGATTTTAGTGCACCATTCACTATGTTCCCAGAATTATATTCATACAACAATGAGATAACGTCTGCAAAAGCTTCTCTTTGAGCAGTCACAACCATATTAAATTCATAATCCACCTGAAAATTAATATACAATAACTATTATTATACTTTTCACAATAGATACCTACGTTAAAATCTGTACATACCCACACACGTGCTTTTTTTTCTACAACACTAAAATTTGATACATCGTCCTTTCTTCTGTTCGTTAGTAATATCTTTTATATATTTTTAATAAAGATATATTTTTCATGCAGGCAAATTTAACAGATAAACATAAAAACCAAAACCGATTCACATCTGGTTGAAATCTTGAATACACACGATACAGTCCGATGTATGCACATCTCGCATATGGAACAATAGCTCCATTGAAGAATCTGTATCAAGGAAAATATTGACTAACTCCTTTTAGTAATGTGTTGCGATGTAATGATCCTCTTATATCAGTTCCTGGATATAAGTAATGAGAAATATAAACTAGAAAGATTAATGCGTTATGTAGGTAAGATAAATTGATGATTCTATACAGCGAGATATTTCATTACAAAAATACATTTTTTTAAAGTTTTTGGTTGACTTTGCCTAACCAAACGCACAAATATAAATCGTAAATTATATTTCGTGATATTTTGTACATTAAAAGCATTGTTAACTTTGTGGTATGGTCATATAACACTCTCTTTATCTAATTAAAATTAATAATGATAATAATAAAACCCTTATCCGCACCCCAATGGTGCATAGGGCACTGCGTCATATAAACGCAGTGTTATCTTGATCGTTTACACATGAAGGAAAGGTGATCATCCCTCCGCTTCAGGTACCAGTCCAGGGTAATATTGAATAAATATGACAGTGAAAAAATCACTTATATTTATTTTACCCCCCTTGGGAATCGAACCCGGGACCTCCAGAACGGTAGCCGAGCGTGCTGACCATTACACTACGGAGGCGGACAACTGTTTGATTTTATTTACATTATGTGCATTTTTTAAATTTTATTATTGGATTTATGTGGAATAAAATTTGTTGTTATTTTATTATATAAAATGCAGTTCCACCAAGAAATGTCAGTACAAAACTTAAATGTAACTCTCTTTATCATTCATCGTTCAGTTAGTGTAATACCACTTAAAAATTAAGTGGTATTACACAAAATGAACGATGAATGATATGAAGAGTGTTATATTTTGTGATTTTACATAAATGGTGGCCGACTAGTTTTTATTTATTTATTTTTTTACAAAAATGTTAATAAAATTAGTATATAACCACTCACCGAGATTTTTACGTCTACCGGTTTCGAGACGTACCCGTCTCTTCGTCAGGACAATCACTAACACAGCATGCAAACTGCTGTGTTAGTGATTGTCCTGTTAGTTAGTTACAAACTGCTAACTAGTTAGTTAATCACTAACACAGCAGTTTGCATGCTGTGTTAGTGATTGTCCTGACGAAGAGACGGGTACGTCTCGAAACCGGTAGACGTAAAAATCTCGGTGAGTGGTTATATACTAATTTTATTAATATTTTTGTAAAAAAATAAATAAGTAAAAATGACTAACCACAAAGTAAATGCTTTAAATATTAATAATATTGAGACTAGTTTTTTTTATCATTTATGCAAGTACCAAAACAAGTCTATTTTCAAATATAGACACACACTTTTAAACAGTTTCAAAAAGCAAATTACCAGAAGAACATGACAATTGAGAAGATGCATAATTGGATTTGGTGATATGTTTGGATTTAAAAAAATACAATAGCGAGTGAATGAGCGGAGCGCCCTTGAGAATGTGTTTTATGAAAATGGCGCGATAAAAATTAGGCAAATTATAACAAAATGTTGAAAAATGTTAAATAACTATATTATCTCTGATATAACATCATTAATCCAAAATGGTTTTAAAGCACTAAATACCAGGAGCATATGACACTTGAGAAGCTACATATTTCTAAATAAGGGTAACAAATTAGCCGTTAAAACTTATCTCATTTCAATCGTGACTCCATGTGAAGAGAAACATGTCGATTCATCTTTGGAATTGAAAAAAGTTCATCCTCAAGTAAAAAAGACTGACCTTGCTTTATATAACTAACGATCAAGTTAAAACAGAGTCGATCCGATACGGTGCCCTATGCACTATTGAATGCAGATGGGGATCATAGAAAAAACTACCAGGAGCATATATCGCTTGAAGAAAAAAAAAGTAATCATTGGCATATATAATATATATACCATACATATACTCAAATAATAATCAAAATGTGTATTAAATATCAAATTTCAAAGTGCGGAACACCAGGGGCACATAACGCTTGACAGGGTGCGATAAGATTTGTTCATTGTTAGCGTTAACCCATTTCCAGCAAGAAATTACAGCGCCATCAAGCGGTTTACATCTGATGTGACAGCCGCATAATAGAACACTCAACACTGATTTCCAATTCAGAGCAACCGATGTAACTACACACTGGCAACTGAAACAAAGCATCATAGGTATATATTGTATTCACATGTACCTATACAATATATCTCAATTTCATGTGATCATCTTGACTGCAAAAACTAGGTGGAAATCGTTACGAAAAAAGTATTACGTATGTAGTAAAATCACGGATTTATGCACTTCTATGCCATTTATTTAATATTTTGTTGACGTATGAAATTGGGGTAATCCTTTATTAAAAGAGTACTAGATTTTATTTATTGTTAAGAACACAGAAAAATAAAATTTGTTACAATTTTTTCGTCTTGTTATGGCATTTTCAAACTGATGTCATAAATGCCATTACAAAGCTAAACAATTGTTACAATTTTTATTTTTTTGTGATTTTAATAATAAAATACGATTTAGTAGACTCTGAAAATCAATATTTATCTTTAATATTTAAAACGTCAAATAAAATGGAGATAAAAAATGCCATAACAAAGCTAAACAATTGTTACAAATTTAATTTTTATGTGCTTTTAATAACAAAATACGATTGAGCAGACTCTAAAAATCAGTGTTTGATTTTAATATTTAACACAAAAATCTATGAATAGCTCTTTTCTTTTCAAAACCATATATTTACTTAGAATAAAAACATATTTTTTAATACAAAAAGGTGTTTTAAGAAAAGAAAATCAATTACGTCAAATGTTGCTTGGGTTTAAAGAAAATTAAGTAGTGATTTATCGAATACTGGGCCTTAATACGGATAACCGCCTTGTACTCATGTAAAATCACGAATCTAATTTTAAATTAAATCCAAAATTTGATGTGATTACGAAACAATTGGAGATCGCGATCATCTGATGTAAGGAAAGACGTCAGATTGTAAATATCTGGGATGTAACCTAATTTCGCAAGAGCAAGTGATGACGACCATTCGAGATATATTCCAAGAATGTGGACATCACTTTACCGCGGAATAATGTGATTCCGCCTCCCACATACTGATCACAGTCCCACTAGACAAGAAATTCGTCTTCTGGGCTTTGATCTCTCAAAATAACATATTAGATAGAATATTGTCTATTATCATTAGATAGATTTTTTTTAAATAAAATGGCTTACATCCAGCAGCGAAGCGTATCTTCGCTTCGTTAACAATGAAAAAGATGAAGAAAATAGTATTATTGACATCTCAATAAAGATGAAGAAGAATGTGGAATTCTGGGTATTTACAGGGCTTATGAACTCTATAAGAATATGGGTATGTTGCTTTCTCAGTGGTGGCACCAACATCCCGCAACTGTGTGAATACCCACGTAGTCTGGCAAGCGTCATTCTAGATAAGTCTCTCCTTAAAAGCAGTCACTCACTTAGAGCTCCTAGTAACTTAGGTAGTAAAACACAAAGTATCATTAGATTAATATTATATGTATGTATGAGTTGAAGTAATATGGTTGTCGATCATGGGTAAAATGGTGAATGTAACACGTGTTAAGTGATCACGTAACTATCGTAAGACAGGTCAAAATCCCTGTACATACTTAGACTTCTATGCTTTTCTTCATACAAACGTTTTTCTCTATACCTACAAATAAGGCTAACTACAAAACAAAGTATTGACAGCCATACTCAAGAGTCAATAAATTTGCATAGAAATGTGTAAATAATCAATTATAATCGATATTTATTGACTGGAGTCGATTTTTGAGACATGTTTTAAATGTATATTGCGCATATACCATCATTAAGTGGTAGATGGGTGTCCTGGAGATTCTTTTGTAAGGTGTTTGAACAGAATGGTGTATTCATTATAGGAAGACTTCGTGAGAAAGGAAGAGATTGTATGGAGATAAGAAGATTGTTACGTGTAAAGAAGAACACCGTTTGTATGAAATCACGTACAAGGCTATAAAAATGACAAAGAAATTTTTTAAAAAGGTATACTAAACTTGACAATGTATTTTTTCGTGGGAATAATAATTGAATTTTTAAGAAAAATTACTTTTATATGGTAGTTTTGTCCACAAACCTATAGCTATAATCAGCAGAGTACAAAGGTGCTATGTGCAATAAATGTCATCATAATTTTTCCTTTACAAAAGACAATCCTAATACTAACGTTTTTAATAGATTTATATTATCCACTGACACTTCGTGATGGAATTGCCTTTTTAATATATTATTAGATTAAAACCAATATTTTTAGCTTTCCCACTTTATTTTTATTTGACCAGCGACCGGGTTTCGTCGTTACCGACATCATCAGACTGGTCGACGAAACCCGGTCGCTGGTCAAATAAAAACAAAGTGGAAAAGCTAAAAATATTGGTTTTAATCTAATAATATATAAAAAAACTAACGTTTTTAGGTATTTTCATGTTGTGAATTGATTCTTCTGATTGCTTAAAGAGTCAGTAACAATATTCTGTATGTCTACTGTGTAATAAAGAAAAATTAAATACTAGATCTGCTTATAGCACAACAATATATTTGGTATTTTACTTATTGTTTCGGTATTAACTTTGTGGTAAGACATGTTACAATGATTAAAGAAAACACTTGTTTTTTACCACTTGAGTTTTATTATAGACTACATGTTTCAGAAGTTAAACATCCATCATTCAGGTCTATATAATATAGACCTGAATATACATTCAGGTCTATATAATATAGTCTATATAATATTATATAGACCTGAATGATGGAAGTTTAACTTCTGAAACATGTAGTCTATAATAAAACTCAAGTGGTAAAAAACAAGTGTTTTCTTTAATCATTGTAATATATATGGTATTTAAAAAAATACATACATAAATCTACGTTTGCTTAAAACACTCTCATACATATGGTATTTAAAGCGGGATAATCAATAGCCTTGTTTATTTATCTTGTTTATTTACTTAATTTTCTTTAAACCAAGATCACATTTTACGTAATTGCATTGTTTGCTTAAAATACCGTCTTTGTATTGAAGAAATAAGTTTTTCTTAGGAATAAATATACGGTTTTGAAAAAAAAATTACTGAAAGGCAAGGATTTTAAAAAATATTAAAAACATTTATTCGACAAATTCCAATTGTATACCATATATTCAAAAAAAAGTGCACGGAAAACACGTGTTTGTATCCTTGAGAGTACACCCTTAAAAAAGAGATATATGTATAAATATATAACTACAAAAATCAATGTTTGCTTATAACGCCCTTACATTTTATACTCGTATTTGGTATTTGAGAAAGAAATACATACATAATATATGTAATTTTGCTTTTAATACCTTCATATATACCATATTTGAGAGAGAAATGGAAACATAAATCTAGTTTTGCTTTAAAAACCCTCTACATAATACTTATTATCAGGTTTTTGGTAAATACCATATGTATATGGTATGTATTCTGTTATTCATATTATTTTATACTCTTCACTAAATAAATTCTCCATGTTATTTCTACACCATTACCCCTTGACGTGATTAGATTTCTGAACTGTCACAATATATTTATCATAGGGTAGCAGCAAATGTAGGTGCGATTTATCCGCTCACCCTCATTTATATATCCTGAGCAGAGCATCTCTATCTGCGTAGATTAAGTGATGCATCATTTGCGTTACATTTCAGCAGGCGAACATTTCCTCGGTCGGGTGCATCAACGAAACGTCATTAATCATTGCTGAAATATTGCATAATGTAATGCAGTATCATATTTATATTGTGAGGTGGTGCTAGGATTTCTCAGAGTTGCCAGATTTCCTAAATCAGGTTATGAGATAAACTGGTTAAAATAAAGAATAAAGAGACCGCTCAGTTTCACTCAAATCACGTTTTCTTGACATTCTTATATAAAATAATGAAGGATTAAATGAAAACTATAGAAAAATCGCACTTATTGATTACAATAACTGGAGTGTAAATCCCTCTCCAAACACAAGAGCTTAGTCTCTTTATTGAAGAGAACTGCGTCATTAATTTTAAGATTGTAAAAGTAGCATCGTCTAGAAAATTAATTAAAATTATAAAAATAAATATTGTAATCATTAAATTAAAAAAAAAAAAAAATTAAAAAAATCTTGTTTCTTCCTGGCTCCACCCCAACTTATCGTCTTTGTAGACTGTTGAGGTCAGCTCTCCTCGTCTTCAGGTTGTAGATCCTTCTTTCACGGACAACGTCACCTAGGCCATGCCTTCGAATCATGTTATCTTTCTGAAGCATCCATGATTTTTTTCGTCTTCCTCTAGATGTCTTTCAAGGAAGATCCATGGCAATCACCTGGTTAACAATATGTTCAGGTTCTCTACGTCTTATGTGGCCATACCATCTCAGTTGCCTTTTCTCTGCCTTACTATGAGATTACCCATTTGATAAATTTAAGAAGTAATGATACGTTATAGAAACGACAAATTTCTGAGCGTGCTTTTTTAGGTTCTGATCTCCCTTTTGGGATTCTAATCGGCCAAGTACATAATTTTATGAGCATAATTAACAGCATGTGTCTACATATATTGTATAATGGAGACCAGAAGAGCTTTTTGTTCTCGTTGTGCAAACATAGCGAGAACAAAAAGCTCTTCTAAGAAATTTAAAAATGAGAACATTGAGGTGCATAATCGGAAACACTAATGAGGACCACGGAAATTCGGAAAATATGTATCGAAGTAGCATTTTACGAAAATGGCGTTATATTATTATCAAACGAAACTCTGTACTCTCACTATTTAAAAAAAAATCGAACAAAATACAAATTATTTAAGATACGATCTCCTTATATCTTCAGATTATATATTTTCCCCTCTTCAATAGATGTTAGGTAAGGTTAGGTTAGGTTATCTAAATAAAAAAAAATAATTATCGTTGAATTAATTTGCCGTAAGATACCTTGGACTTCTTTTTATTTACAAGCATGTCTGCTCACGTACTGATTTATGGTAGCTTGTGTACGATTAGTAGTACACATATCATTCTTTGAAGACCTTGATATAAATAAATACAACATATTATGTCGGCAATGGTAATCGTTAACGCACGAAAAAATGCTAAAACACTTGTAGAGTGAACACACATGTGCTCTGCTACTATAAAAAATGAGTCCAAGAGATTAGCACTAAGTACTAAGGTTACATCAGTTCGCTATACAAAACCAACACGCTTACTTCACCAGATCAGCGCGGACATTGCCTGCGACAATTTTCAGAATTTCTTAGTCGCGATAATTTAAAAAGTTTGGTCGTGAAAATCCAAGAAGTTTGGTAGCGAAAATCCAAGAGATGTCAAAAATGTATAGATCTAAGAAGTTTGGTCGTGAAATCTAAGAAGTTTGGTCGTGAAAACCAAGAAGTTTGGTCGCGAAAATCAAAGACGTTTGATCTTGAAAATAGAAGAAGTTCGATATTAATCCATTACATCAATTATTAACTATCGGTAGCATGGAATCTATTTTAATCGTTTCCATAATTTTTGGATACTCAGACGGATGTGTGTAAAATAGTTGTATGACAGAATTAAAAATGAAGACATTAGAAAGGAATGTAAGGCTGAACTAGGGATAATTTGTAATAGGACGCGTGCTACGTGCGCGAAGACACTTTGTGATTAGCGTACGCGTGCACTTGATGACGTCCAAATTAAACAGGACACTTGAGTCCTTTTTTTGTCAGGAGGCAGGTTGGACTGAAGCGATTATAAATTAATAACACGGTATCGACTACTACTACTACTACTACTACCATCACGCCGTTTCCCCGCAGGGGTAGGCAGAGAGGATGGAACGCCACACTCTTCTGTCCCGACATACACTCCTAGCCTCCTTCACATCCATACATCTAGTCATACATGCCCTCCGATTACGCAGACTTTTGACACCGCCAGATTTTAGGTTCTGATTGATCTGATCGTGCCAAGTCTTTTTCGGTCGTCCACGTTCTGTTTTCCCTCTCACATTCGCCACATATATTTTCTTAGTCATTCTCTCGCTATCCATTCGCTCCACATGTCCATACCACCGCAAAGAGCTCTTTCTAATCTTTTCAATTATTCCTTGTTCAGCCTTACATTCCTTTCTTATATCATCGTTTTTAATTCTGTCATACAATGATTTTCCACACATTCGTCTGAGGGAGCGCATTTCAACAGCATTCACTCTGCTTTCATCCTTCCTTTGCCAGTTCCATGTTTCGCTTCCATACATTAGTGTCGGTACTAGCACGCCGTTGTGAACCGCTAGCTTGGCTTCCATGGACATATTCTTATTCCCAATCACTCTGTTAAAAGCACCATTTATTCTATTCCCTGCATTCACTCTTCTCTCAATATCCTTATCCACTTTTCCATCCCTTGTGAACATGCTTCCTAGATATAAAAATTCTTGCACCTGTTCTAGGGATTCATTGTGCACGATAATCTTGCATTCTGTCAAATCTTTCTCTCTTTCAAACACCATGACCTTTGACTTTCCTTCATTCCTTGCCAGATCATTTTCCATACATACATCGTACATTCTTGACACTATTAGTTGCAAGTCCTCCGCGCTGCTCGCTAGCAGTACGGCGTCATCCGCATACAGCAAGCAACTAACAGTTATATTCATCATTTTCGCTCCGACTCCCATACTTTCAATCTCTTTCATACAATGGTCCATATAGAGATTAAACAACCATGGTGACATTACACATCCCTGCTTTACGCCTTTGGATATTGCAAACCATGATGTAATGTCCCCATTCACTCTTATACTAGCTGTGCTGCCCTTGTAGAGGGAAGCAACTGCTTGTATAAGTTTATTGTCTACTCCATATTTTTCCAGCACGCTCCATAATTTTATCCTATCAACCTTATCATACGCTTTCTGCAAATCCACGAAAGCACAGAAGAGTTTCTGATTTTTAGCCAAAAACTTTTCCGTCAGCACTCGTAGTGCAAAAATTTGATCTGTGCAACCTCTTCCACTCATAAAAGCACCTTGCACATCCCAAATCCGTTCTTTCGTCACCATTCTAACTTTTTCAATTATAATCTTACTATAGAGTTTACCGACAGAGCTTAGCAGGCTTATCGCCCTATAATTCCCACACTCTGCGCGAGATCCCTTTCCCTTGAATAGAGGCATGATTACTGCCCGTCTCCAATCCAGAGGTGTGTATCCTTCCTCAAGACACAGGTTAAATAGTCTGTGAATCCATGTGAGGGTGGTCAGTCCACCACATTTTACAAACTCTATAGCAATATTATCATACCCAACAGCCTTACCGTTCCTCATTAATTTTAAGGCATTCGTTATTTCTGACATACTTATCTCACATACCATACCCTCACTCACCCTTGCCTCTATGGGTGTCTCGGTGGAGACATTGCCGTTACTTTCATAAATTTCCATAAAGTATTCTTTCCATCTTTCTTTCACTTCACTTCACTATTATATAATCACACAGTATCGACTATTTATATAAATGTTTATTTAAAAACACAAACAATACGGCAGTCAATACTCATGTGTTTCCAAACAGCTATGTTAAGTTATGTTACACCCGACTCTCATGAAATACCAAATTAGACTATGTAAAAAACCCTCTTGCTTTAGAATAGGGAATCATAAAATGCTGTACCGATTTATGATGGCCATGGGAACGCATCTCGCACCAAGCCAGACAACACATGACGAGTCCCTCGACTTTCTAGGGAGGATTGTAAAACGGCGAATGGCAAGTGGCTGGGCCATTACAAATTGCAAAGATTAAAAAGGGTGGTTTAAGGTGGTATAAAGCGAATGACTAAGAAAGTATATTTGACAAATGTATACAGAGAACAGAACGAGGATGGTCAAAACAGACTTGGCACGACCAGATCAATCAGAACCTAACATCTGGTGGGGTCAAAAGTCTACGGAATCGGAGGACAATGACTATAGGTATGAACATGAAGGAAGCTAGAAGTGTATGCCGAGACAGAAAAACGTGGGGTTCCATCCTCTCTTTCTACCCCTGCAGAAAATGGCGTGATGTTAGTAATTAGTAGTAGAAGCATCTTAATATTTGTATTTTAGTAACACACTTGAGCGACGCGACGCTGTCTGCTCCAACAAAATGTTTGCGAGCAGTCTTGCGTCACCGATCTCATACAACGGTGTACTGTGTACGCGACTCCTAAATAAACTTGCCTCCCAACGCAAAAGGGCACTACGAAATCTATAGCATAAATTCTCTTCAATACAGTGACTTTGTCCCTTTTTAACCGGTCGCAGCGTAGGTGGAATCAATTAGTAGCGGAGATACGTGACTGGCGTAACACTGCCAGTGTGGGATCTCCGGATTAACGCCGGAGAAGTTGCGCTGGACCAAATTGGGATGGATAACAAAAGTGCTGTGTTCGTAGTACCTACACAGCTGGAACAACAAGTGTGCGGTATTATGTATCAGTACTAACCCACTTGACTCTTCACAGGGAACATTAAACAGATGCACGAATGGGAAAATGGCGCAACTTTATTTAATAGTAACTTCATTTATTGATTCGGCAGTCACTTTGTGGTAAAATCTATCCATTTTTAATTAATTTTTTACTTAGTAAATACCGCTATTTCTTAAAATCTACTGTGACACGTGTTTCGATGCATTCCGCATCATTTTCATACGGTGTTTGAAATAATTTTAATGATTTTAAGAAATAGTGGTATTTACTAAGTAAAACATTAATTAAAAATAAAAGTAACTCATTAAATTACTTATTAGGTATAAGATTTAAAAACAATACGAAGGTAGAGTTGAAATCTTCCTTTAAATCATGTACTCACAACCTTATCCTTAATGATTCATCGTTCCGGAATAACCATGCCATCATCAAGTCCTCTTTTGAAAATATACCCATATTGATTCCCTCACCTTCGTTCTCTAAATTTCAAATAATAAATATAATATTTTTTTTCTTATAAAAATCCGTAGCAATCTAGTCTAGTCAATTTAGTCTAAATTTGACCTGATGGTTATTCTGAAACTGGTAGTCGTGAAGTAGAGTTTTTACGTGGTATTAAATAAAGTAAACGATAAATGATAAGTAGAGTGTTAAATTAACCTTATGACCTAGTATGATAATCCGGGTCATAAGCTCTGTAAACACCCACATTATTCTTCATCTATGTTGATATGTCAAAAATCTAAAAACAACTTGTAAGTGTAAATATATACATATATATATATATATATATATATATATATATATATATATATATATATATATATATATATATATATATATATATATATATATATATATATATATATATATATATATATATATATATATATATATATATATATATATATATATATATATATATATATATATATATATATATATATATATATATATATATATATATATATATATATATATATATATATATATATATATATATATATATATATATATATATATATATATATATATATATATATATATATATATATATATATATATATATATATATATATATATATGTATATATTTGAATTATTTATTTATTTTTAATAATTGATGACCTTGAAGCAATATTGAAGGAAAAATTATGTGTATAAATACTACAAAAAACTGTTTTTATTAAAAAAATATATATATGCAACGTAACATACCTTATTTTTACTTTTTGTGATAAATTCAATTCTTCATTCTGTGTACAAGGGAGTTATCTGAAAAAAAAAATAAATTAAATTAAATTAAGAGCATAAATTGAATTTTCAAAAAATGTATAGGCAAATAAAATATGGCATTTGAACTAACCTTATATAGAAATATTTAAAATATCGCAATAAAGCTTCACGACTGCGAGCTGAAAATACTCGTAAGCTCGTTGGATTTGAAATCCCGTACAGATTAAGCTATGAAAATGTTATGATACTTAAGCTCATCGTTTGCACTTAAATAGGCAAATAGTGATACATATAAAACCGTTATTCATTCCAAAATAAAAATTAAAAACAAATATTCAATTCCAAAACATTGTTTTTGAATTTAACACAGGGAAAAATGTCACGAAAAAATTGTGTGAAACACAGCAGATTGCGATTATTGATTTTATAAGTATATATTGCTTCATCGTCATGTCCTTTTAATAGGATAATATTATGTTACTCCAAGGCCGAATACCGCAATCAATGAACCAAAAATTGATGTCTTTATTTCTAAAGTTACCAGTAAAATATGATTGAAAAATTAATTAAGTGTGCATTTTCTTTCATTTCAACTTAATAGATTAATAATTATATACTAGTAGAAAGAAAATATTTATGTACTCGTAGAAGAATCAACTATTTAACATGTTAAACGCCACGGGGGGCACCGGTGACCTCGCCTGTGATGGACCGCAGCGCCATGGGGGCACCAGTGACCTTAAGAGCTATATTCATATTGCTTTAACTATGGCACCCATCGTCAACTGAAAAAATTAAATAAACAAAATACATTTTATGTCCGCCTCCGTAGCGTAATGGGTTCAATTCCCAGGGGAGGGGGGTCAAATAAATATAAGTGAATTTTTCACTCTAATATTTATTCAATACTATCCTGGACTGGCCCAGGACGACCACTGCTGACAATTCGTCGGCAGTTCTCGTCAGAACTTCGGGACGCGGATCTGACTTGAGAGGATGCAAGGGAGCTGGCAGCCGACAGAAAAGCCTGGAGACAGTTTGTGGACTCCATATGCTCCACCTAGGGAGCGGATATGGTTAATATATCCTGGACTGATACCTGAAGCGGAGGGCTAATCGCCTTTCATTCGTGTGTCAACAATCAAGATAACACTGTTTATATAATGCAGTGCCCTATGCACCATTGGGGTGCGGATAAGGGTTTGAATTGAAAAAAAAAACATTATTTTATTAAAATACCTTAATTACCGACATTTTTTTTTAAAATTTCAAAATTGAGAAGTTTTAGTATTGACGTGTTAAAATAATTAAATACGGTAATTAAAAAAAAATACTAAACTCAACCATAGATGGTCCTGAAGCAGTAGCATGTGCAAGAAGGCGTCAATTGAAGCATAAATATAACTTTAACCGAAATTTGAGTAGTGTGGTTGTCAATCATGAGTAGAATGGTTAATGTTACACGTATATTAAGTGATCAATTAAACCAGCCTTTGACAACAATTAGGTATATGATAAGCGGTGTTGCATAGCTAGATTTCAGAGTCACTAAGATGTTAGTTTTTTATCAGTATTTTTGTCTTTAAAAAAAAGTAGTAATTTCAGTAAATACCAGACTTCCCCATCTGCGTTAAGACATCAACATAAATAAAATGTGTTTTTTTTTTTTACTGAAAAGAAGTCAAAGTTATCTACACTTAGTTATTACTTAGTAATGATTTTATCTTCCACATGAAATCCCAGATCTGATTCGTGCAAAATGTTATACAGATACCCCTTTCATGTTTAGCACCCAGTATGACAGTGTAATGTAGGAGTATGTTACACTAGCTTTCATTTTAATGGTCCAGAGTCTACATTTCACATTGTCTGGCATCTACCGTTCCGTTTTTATGCGTTTGACTCCGTTTTTCGTCGGGTGTATCGGAAATATCAAAATGGTTTATGGGGTTTGAAATATCGGGACACTTTTTTGAAATAACATGATATTTGTGCCAAAAACAGCTTCCCGCACGAAGATGTGATATATTACAAGGGGAAATTTTATTTTCTACACTTGGTTATATGTCCGTGCAGTCTGGCAGATCACAGGGGAGTGCTAGTACTGATACTGATGTATAAAAGCGAAACATGGAATTAGCAAAAGATGGATGAAAGCAGAGTGAACGCCATTTAAATGCGTCCCCTCAGACGAATGTGTGGAAAATCTTTGTGTGACAGAATTAAAAGTAAAGTATGATAAATGTTCGAATGTAATAAGCAGAGAATGCAAGGGTGAGATAAGCATTATCGATAAAATTAAGAAAGGTGTGTCTAGATGGTTTTTGTCATCCGTTTTATCATGCTAACCGGACTGTCGGACAGTAAAGTGCCGTGTAGTGCACGTGCGTGTAGTGCACGTCTTGTGCGAAATTTTTACCGTCCGGCAGTCCGTTTTTTTTAAATAAAAGCGACTACGACATTTTAGCGAGATCGAATTTATGCACCGTGATCACGCATCGATCGAGCGCACCGATCCGAAGACAGAAAGACAAAAGCACAAGCCAATCATCCGTTTCATCATGCTAACTGAAGTGCCGGACGGTAAAATTCCGTGTAGTGCACAAACGCCCTTAGCCCTTTAGCGTCCAGTAGAGTGGCGTAATTCATTACACAATTCCCTTAAACCCTTTCAATTTAGGTGCACTCGTGTAGTCAGGTACTCGCGAGTACTTAGCCAAACTTAATGCACTCCCCCGAGTTACGGTTCGCTTAAGGAAACTCCGGTTCGGGAAAGGTAATTAACTATTTACGCTCAGCCGAGGTATTCGTGATGCGGGCTTGTTCTTAAGTAACGTTCTCAGTGCCAGTCACTTAGTACCCATAGTATACAAGTATACATAGAGGTGAGAACTAAGCTCTTGTGACCTTGAGGTTGAACTATGAACTAGATCTTTACAGTATCCTTGAGTGTATCACAAATTATATTTTGTATTTTCTCAATATTATTGATATTAAAAGCATTTACTTTATGGTCAGTCATTCAAATATTATTTTTTTTACAAAAATGTTAGTAATATTAGTATCTTTCGGAAAGTGGTTATATACTAATATTTCTGAGATTTTTGCAAAAAAGTATATTTTGTATATTAAACAGCATTGATAAATTTTTGGCATGGTAATATAATAATATAACACTCTCCTTATTATGCATTGTTCACTTTATGTAATAATACCACTTAAAAAATGAAACTTAATTTAATGTGGTATTACACAAAGTGTACAATGATGATAAGGAGAGTGTTATATTACAAAATATACCGAATAAATTATTTTATTTTAGCATTTTAGTATCTTCACTTCATTTTCGAATCCTTATCCGCACCAAAATGATGCATAGGGCACTGCACCATATAAACGCAGTGTAATCTTAATCTTTAACACATGAAGGAAAAGTGATAAGCCCTCCGCTTTAGGTATCAGTCCAGCATAATATTGAATAAATATTAGAGTGTAAAAATTACTTGTATTTCTTTGACCTCCCCCTGGGAATCGAACCGGAACCACCAGTACGGTATAAGTTATTATGAATTAAACTGATTTAATTATTCTATTTTCGCATTTTGACATCTAGTGCTCAATATTTATTTTAAAGAATATCCTTTAGATCGAATAAATATGGTAACTTAATAAACAAATCGTCGATCAAAATCCACATTTAATTTACATTTTGACGAATATGAAAGTCAAGGTATTCAAAGGTTTCATGACCTGTCATAGGCTGGTTGAGTGATCAATTTACACACGTGTTACATCCACCATTCTATCCATGATTGACAACCCCACTACTGATTTCTTGAAGTAGTATGGTCCGCCTCCGTAGTGTAAAGGTCAGCACGCTCGGCTACCGTTCTGGAGGTCTCGGGTTCGATTCCCAGAGGGGGATCAAATAAATATAGGTGATTTTTTTACTCAAATATTTATTCAATACTACCCTGGACTGGTACCTAAAGTGGAGGGCTGATCACCTTTCCTTCATGTGTTAACGATCAAAATAACACTGCGTTTATATAATGCAGTGCCCTATGCACCATTGGGTTGGATGGTCAATCATGGGTTGGATGGTGAATGTTACACGTGTGTAATGTGATCACTTAACAGATCATAAGCACTACAAATACCTAGACATCTCATCTACGATGAGATGTCAACATGTAAAAATAATTCCTAAGCGGAGACGCTCAGACTTGTAAACAAGGATTTGGACACACTCAAAAATGTTGTTAAAATACAGATATTTTATGGGATCCAAACGCGATAATCACTGAAGAGACAGAGAATTTTCAAACAATTAATATGAAACTTTCTTTAAAGAAAAACTTATTTTAAAAACAAACATGTTTGAGCACATTATTATTTTTTTGAATTACCTAACGACTGAAATCTGGCTGCGGCTTATGCAACACCGTTTATCTTGTCCCTACTCAGGCTTCAACTTTATAAGTTTCATAGCGTATGCCTACTCGCGAGTGGATTTACTCTTTACGTTTAAAGTTACTATAATTTCATGTAATTCATGAGTTAAAATTCTAGACAAAAACACTCGCTTATGTTTGAGCACAAACAGTCTAGCGCCCTTTTATAATTTTCAACTCCACGACTTTGTGCAGCTTTCTGTTAGTCAAAGTAAACTGGAATTTAAAAAAGAGATTCTTGGAATAGTTTTTCCACGTATGAGCTGGAAAGCAGATATCGTGAAAATAACATGAAAATGCTGGAAAAACTAAGTAGGAGTGTTTAGTGACGCCGGGGAATATTGTTCTACAGTTCTACATTTCCACAGTTCCACGGCTTATCGTCTACACACAAGTCTACTGAATGGGAAACCTTTACTAGACAGTAGTAGTTTTCAAGGAGATGGCAGGAGCGAACTAAGAAATTAGGTATTTAAAATTATTTTTAATAAAGAAATAGGCGAAATTGTAAAAGAAAAACACTTGTATTTTACTACATGAGTTTATATTTAGACCTGAAGATGTGGTAAATGTCTTGCCACAAAGTGAATGCCACGAAACAATCAATAAAATAAAATAAATTGTCAATAAAACTAATTATTTAAGATGGATCATCAGTAAAAGAATTGTGTTGAATAAAGAAACAGTCGGCAAATCTAATTATTTAAGAAGGATTATCAATGAAAAATCATTTTAAATAAAGAAACAGTCGGTGAAACTAATTGCTTAAGAAGGATAATCAATGAAAAATCATTTTAAATAAATAAATAGTCGGTGGATACATGGAGTTGGCAAAAGAAGGATGAAAGTAGACTGAATGCAGTCGAAATGCGATCTCTCAGAAGAATGTGCGACAAAACGATGTATGATAGATGTGCGAATAGTGAAATAAGGAAAGAATGCAAAGCTGAGATAAGCATTATCGATAAAATTAAGAAAGGTGTGATGAGATGGTTTGGACATGTAGAACGAATGAGTGAGGAAAGAACGGTAAAACAAATTTATGAGGCGAATGTTAGTGGGAAAAGAAGCAGAGGAAGACCGAGAAAACATGGCACGATCAGGTATGCCAAATACTTGAAAGTGGTCAGGTTAGGAGTCGTAACAATCGGCGGGTATGTATGAGGAGATGCATGAACGTGGAAGAGGCGAAGAATGTTTGCAAGGACAGAGTGGTGTGGCGCTCTATTCTCTCTGTCTACCCCTGCGGGGAAGCGGCGTGATGGTTAGTTAGTTTTTTTTTTAAATAGTCGGTGAAACTAATTATTTAAGAAGCATTATGGACGACAATAATATTTCAATAGATGATGTTATTGTTGTATTACTTATTTAATAAGTACCAAGATTTATGATACCATTGATTTAAATTTGAGTGGCAACTCTAAAATTGTAAAAAAAAACACATAGACACATTTATGTGAAACTTTGTAAAGTCAAGTTCGTCCCTATTTTTTAGAGCTGTATAAAAATATCTCGCTTGAAATAAAAGTACATTGCGACAAGTACATTGTTTAGGTGTTCTCGGAAAACTCAAGAGCATTTTTTAAGTACAGGAAAAACAACGAAAAGTGCAGACTGCACTAGACACGCTGAAATTTAATTAACTGGTGATTTACAGCCGCAAAAGCAATCAGAAAAATGTAACTTAAAAAATACAATAAACGTACACAATGTTTGATACATAAAGAATGAAAAAAAAACGTAGGTTGAGATCACAACACAGGTAACTCCAAATTTTCACTCCAGCTTCACAAAAGATGAAAAAATACAAAGGAATAGAAGAAGAGGAAAACTAACTAACAAACCATCACAACAATCTTCTCTGTGTTATGCTAATATATGTTACCTTAACGCTAGCACGGAACTTACTAATCGTCTGGAGCGTCTTCAGAATCATGGTATTCGCTTTATTTTTAACTTAAGGAAATATGACCATGTTTCACCCTGTCGCACTGAATTAAAATGGCTTCATTTCAAACAACGCATAAATTCACAATCTCTCGCCCTACTATATAACATTCTTCACGACCCCAATGCACCAATTTATCTTGTAGAAAACTTCGTTTACCTTTCTGATCATGGTCTATCGCTTCGCTCTTCCCAAGAGAGAACACTCTCCATTCCTTGCCACAACACAGCATTCCTCAGTAATTCCTTTACTGTCCAAGCGGCTAGACTCTGGAATGAACTACCTCTACACGTAAAAAATGCACCTTCTATCTTAACCTTCAAAAAACGCCTGAAACGTCATTATCTTACCTTAGAACCCTAACTGTCTATCTCCTCCTCCCATGACCCCTCCTCTCTTTCTTAAACTTGCTACCTGATTCTACCTATTTATCATTAGAATCCTAGAATACTTTTTTGTCTAATTGTTAATAATTGTTTTTTAGTTTTTTGATAAAATCTATTACATCAGACAATAATATGTATTAACTTTTAAAAACGTCTGAGACATTACTATCTGTCATTAGTACCCTAACTGTCCATCAAACCTCCTCCCTCTACCTCCTTCCCTAAACTCCCTTCTTCCTTTGCCCTCCTTATTATCGTCTTTTGTTAATTTATGTTTCTTTTTAAATGTCAATTTGTAATTTATGTTTTTTTAAATGTTCAAGTACTATCTGCCCACTGATTGCAAACGGCTATATATGGTATCAAACGTTTTGATCAATATCACTAGTCCGTCTTTGGTCGGTTGGAAGATATTGCTTTTTAGCAATAAGCCCGCCAATGTACTTTTTATTTTCTGTACATGAAGTTTAAATAAATAAATAAATAAACATTTTGAGTGTGTCCAATTACTTGTTCACAAACCTGGATTATCTCCAAATGGGAATTATTTTTTACATTATTACATTATTGCCCTGTAAATGCCCATATTTCCATATTCTTCTTCATCTATGTTGAGATGTCAAAAATAATGTAACGAAGCATCACGCCGCTTCTCCGCAGAGGTAGGCAGAGAGAAAAGAACATCATAACAATCTGCCTTTGTAAACAATCCTCGCCCTTCCACATTCATGCATCTCGACATACATAAACGCCGATTATTTCGACTCCTGATTTGACCACCTTCAAGTATTTGAAACATCGTGCCAAGTTTCCCTCGGTCTTCCGATAATTCTATTGCTAACAACAATCGCCTCATAAATTTATTTTACTATACTTTTTTCGCTCATTCAATTCACACGCCCTAACCATCTCAACACACCTTTCTTAATTTAATCAATAATGCTTATTATTCTGCTTTGCATTCTTATCTTACATTACCAATCAAACATATTATATCATACATCAATTTGCCCATATTTGTCTGAGAGAACGCATTTCGACTGCATTCAGTCTACTTTCATCCTTATTTTGGTAACTCCGTGTTTCACATCCATACATTAGGGTTGGAAACAAGACATTTATAGATTTGGCGTTTAATTTGAAGAACTCCATTTTAATTTATGTATTAAATATTAAATGAAACACTGATTTTTTGAGTCTACTAAGTTTTATTTTATTATTCTCAATCATTTTCTAGATATAACTATAAAAAATAAAATAAGGAAGAGTTTATAAAAGTTCTAGCCTAAGTAGGACCATAAAATGCGGTGTTGCATAAGCCGTAACTATATTTCAGAATCACTTTGACGTTAGATAATTCCAAAAAAATGGCTAACGAATGATTAGACTCGAACTACGAATCACCCTGTGGAAGATTGTTAGCCGAAAAATTACGCTTTTTTGCATTATTTATAAAACATTGAAAATCTGAACATTAAAGTGTCATTAGAGAATGGAATTATTTATTATTATTTTATGCGAAGGTTGAGCGGCGCATTTGGTTAAAATGTGATGTTTTGTCTTGGAAATAATAAAGATTTCAATATATTCGTTCATTTTAGAGCCTGTAAACAACAAGTGTAATTACGTGTGCTTAAAGGTCGTCAGTCTCCGCAGTGCAGTGATTAGGGCATGGTACTCTAAGGAAAATATAGCGGATCCATTTCCTGGTTAGTTAAATAAGAAAATTTATGTACCCATATATTTTCACTAAGAGAATCGCGACCTACTTTTTTCATGCATATACCTCATTCCCCAACTCGTTATTAACTAACGATTCATAGAATAAAATAACTACTTTATTTGCTTGTTTAAATCAAACACAGACTTTTTGAGTCTATTAAGTAGTATTTCTTGAATGTTTTTCGCATATACTTTGTTTTAACCACTTTTTATTGGTACACTTTATCCAACCGTTTTCGACAAGAACCTTGTCATCATCAGGGTTTATGTACTAATTCTAAAACATTGAAATACTCATAGTTAGGTTATGATTTTAAATATGATTTTAAAAATGTCTTTTAAATAACGGGTATTAAGAAAATGATTTTTTAAAGGATAAACATTTTCGTATTTTACCGAATAAAAGTACATTTATTCATCTGCACGAGGTAAATAAAACGTTCGTGCGAAATCGATGCCCGGATGAAGTTTGAAAATGTTAACCCATTTTTTACAGAGTAAATATATTCGTATTTTACCGAATAAAAGTACATCTATTCATCTGCACGAGGTAAATAAACCGTTCGTGTGAAATCGATGCCCGGATGAAGTTTGAAAATGTTAACCCATTTTTTACTGAATAAACATATTCGTATTTTACCGAATAAAAGTACATCTATTCATCTGCACGAGGTAAATAAAACGTTCGTATGAAATCGATGCCCGGATGAAGTGCCCTGTGCAAAATTAAAGTTGGAAAAGAAAAAATATGAAAAAATAATCTCAATGAATAAAATAATCTACAATAACGGTTAAAATATATTTTGCTATGAATAAAAAAATAAATACAAAGCACTCAAATGAAATTCGAACACATTCGCAGGTATCAGATTTCAACAACCTCCCAAAGAAGAGAAACAAATATTTGAAATATATATTTTTAATATACTTTTTCGCGAAAGAAGTGCTTCCGAGAAAATGCCATTTTATTTTCCGTTATTAAATATTCTACCCTTGTTTTAATTATAAGGGAGGTTGTATCAACTAAGGCTTCTTAAACACGGGTGAAAAAAATTACATTAGGGTGGGAAATTGCTTTTTAACTTTCATTATGCACCGTTTTATTTTATTCTCAATTCTTTATTAGCTAATTTTTACTGGTAACACCCCATCCAAGGATAATATGAGATATGATATTCAAGGCAGTGGAGGGCGTTGAAGGTAGGGTAAAAACAGGTAATGTCTAACTTTAAGAATATTGGTACAGTCAATATTGATTGAAGACTAAAAGATTCACGTCGTAAATCTAATTATTTTGTTGTTCTTTTATGAGTATTCAATTTAATCTTTTTTTAAATATTAAAATCCCTAATAAAATAAAAATTGAAAAGTAAAAACAAACTTTATTTATAGGTGTAAAAAATCCTTCAAATTTCAGTGCATTATATCTTACATCATCTGCCCGTCAATTAGTAAATGCGTTTGTAATATCGAGAGTAGATTACTGTAACGGTATATACACGGGTCTACCAAACAATAAAATGATTCGACTGCAATCAGTGTTAAACGCAGCAGCGAGACTAATTTTTGGAATTTCTAAATTCAGTCACATCACTCCACTACTTCACAAACTCCACTGGTTACGCTTTCCCGAAAGGGTTGAGTATAAACTCTGCCTACTCATGTATAAATCAATACACAATATGGCTCCAGAGTATCTTAAGCAGCTGTGTATTCCATATTAATTGGTTGATAGACGTCTCACGCTTCGATCGGCTACAACATCTGCAATGGGCAAAGTTATCTTACCAGCTCGCAAATTTGGCGAGCGTGCCTTTGCTGTTGCAGGCCCGACGGCGTGGAATGCTCTTCCACCAATGGTTAGAAATAGTGAGAGTGAGATGATCTTTAGAAAAAGACTAAAAACACATTTGTTTGTTAATTCATTTCCACCATAATATTTTCCCCAATTCATTCACCGTTAAGCGCCCTTGAGGTATTTTTTTTACGAAAATGGCTTTATATAAGTTTTCCAAATTTATTATTATTATTATTATCATATTATGCAGTAATTACCACAACTAGGTAACTTCGTGTAAATCATAAAAAAATACTAAAAAAATAAAGAGTTTAAGTGACGTTTTATTTTTATTTTTAACCAACTAACTAACTAACCTCACGCCGATTCCTCACAGGGGTAGGCAGAGAGAATAAAAGGCCACACCAATCTATTTTTGCCAACAATCTATCATACATCGCATTTCGACTGCATCCAGTCTAATTGCATCTTTTTGCCAGCTCCATGCTTCCCTTCCATACATAAAGGTTTGGAACCAGGACTCCAATGTATACTGCCAGTTTAGCTTTCGTTTTTACACATTATCACTAATGTCAATAACTGGTCAAAATCATGAAACCAACGATAATCCTGTATCCCATACGTGACTGATAATAATGTGTTCTAAATATACAATAAAAAGAAAACACTTACATGTGACTATATTTGAGTATAGTAATGTGAACACATATGTGACTATTTCGAGAACTACAAAAGTTCTCGAAAAGTGTTTTACTTTTATTTTTCAATTATCATGTTATTTCACAAAGTTGATACTCAATAAATAAATAACTATTTTTTTTAAATTAATTACTTGAATATACCCCTCTTCGTGAGTTTTATTTATATATATATATATGACTAGTTTCGAAAACTTATAGATGTTTTCACCTTCTGGTAAAAATGAAAACATTTAAACAAAGTTTTAATTTTTACCAGAAGATGAAAACATTTGTAAGTTTTCGAAACTAGTCGTAAATATAAATAAAACTCATTAACTAGTATATTCCGGTGTTTAATTTTAAAAAAATAATTAACATGTCACTCCACAAAGTTAATGCCGAAATCAATAAATAATATAATGACTAACACGTATTGCATTTATGCCGTGAAGCCTTTATACATATAATACAAGCAAAACTAGATGCGTTTCTAATCGCAACTTTGAATTCAGTCTTTGAACAAAGGACTAATTTATTATTTTTAACCGTGCGTAATATTGTAAGAGTAGGTACTTTGAGAATTTCGGTATATGTGATTCCCAGCCACTCATTAATATGACATCACCGAATTTATTCTTATACCAGGAAAATGGTCGTTTAAAAGGATTACCAGACGCATTACATAAGACAGAATTGTCTCAGTCATGTGTCTCAAAACGAATCTGGAAAAGATCCGCACAAAATGTACATTACGTAACACATGATTATAAATTTGGATAATTTATACAGCGCTAGTTAACCAACTAGTTTCGGCAACAACCTGTTGCCCTCTTCAGGGTTTATTTTATGACTAAACATGTTTAGTCATAAAATAAACCCTGAAGAGGCCAAAAGGTTGTTGCCGAAACTAATTGCATTTTTATAAAAATGTGAGTGGATAAAAATCAAAGTCTTTTTATTTCTTAAAATAATTAAGCACGTTTTTAGTTTTTTTCCAAGGATCTTGAAGGATCCAAAGAAGAAAGAAGAAGAGTATAAAAAATGTAAATTAAATATTGCTTTGCTGTAGATCTGTAAATCAATTTCAAAGGAGCATTAAAGTTTGTATGTGAGAATCCTTTGTATTATAAATGGATGTCGTTTTACATTTACACATAAGCAGTTACTTACAACGAAGGAGCACTTGCGGAAATTGAAAAAAAAATACATACTAGTATGTATATGTAAGTACATATGTACAACAAGCACATAAACATTTTAATGCCCTGTAAATTTTAGGTTTATTTTTGACAAATAACGAATCACGTCTGAAATTGTGTAAAATATGTTATTTTTATCATTTCATTTTCATAAAACTTACTATACGCATCAAAAAATGTTTGATGGATGAAATTAAAAATTATTAATTTAAAAAAAAATACAAATTTACTCAACTACCATTTTTTGGACCAAAACGTCTGGATTACAGAAAGGAAGAAGTCAAGGATATTTTCTTCAAAAGGTACTTTTTATTATTCTTCTAACCCTTATCCGCACCCAATGGTGCATAGGGCACTGCGTCGTAGCGACACAGTTTTATCTTGATCGTTAATCGCATGAAAGCAAGGTGATCAGCTTTGCGCCTCTTGTACCAGTCTAGGGTGATATTAAACATATATGAGAATGAAAATCACCCATATTTATTTTGACCTCCCAGGGGATCGAAACTGGGACCTACAGCATGGTTGCCAAACGCGCTGACCACTATACTACGGAGGTGGACATTGAAGTGACTACCCAGCCATAACAATATGGTTAAGGTATGCAATCTTTGACCCTCAAGAAGTCATGCTTCCGAGAACGTTACAAGAGACAATTGATAAAAAGCGAATATTAAAGCTATATGTCTTAACAACTGAAAGATATCACCTTTTTACAAGAAACCACCAGACGTACAAGATAAATAAAAACTAACATATAAATATTCATACCCTAAGAAAGTAATGAGTGAAGTTATTATGCTAATGTAAAAACCAGGGCATCCATTACATACAGGAGATAACATTTTAACTACGTGATATACATAGCTTTGTTTTAAATTTCTAACGACTTTAGCTTCTTATAACGATTGTCATTCATTGTTAATTATTGTTTTAAAAAAAAACATTTATTTAAGTGATTATTTGTTTTCTGTTAAAATCAAATGTTTGTAGTTTATAGTAGCACTTTTAATATATATGTATATTTTTTAAATATCTTTTGTATTCTTTCCAGTACCCTTTATTATAAGCTAAAATAAAAATTTATACCATACACAGGTCATGTCTTTGTGGGATCTTTTATTTGTATTATTATAATATAATATTTATATTTTGTGTACTTGTAATTAAAAAATATTGAGAAATACAAAAAAAACTTTAGATAAACATCTTTCGTTTTTATATGAAAGAAGGTGGACGTCTGAGTATCCTAGGGCTTACCTGGCTTTTGATCAGCTTAAATGATTTCTTTATACACTTGTGTAACGTTCACCATTCTGCCTATTTTTGAATATCTACGAGAATATTGCATTATTTTTGGAACTTATAATGCAATGATTTTGCATCCTTTTCAAACATTAATAGCAATTCAATATATGTTAAAGTATAGCTACCAGTGAAAATTTTGTATACATACTTTCATACATAAAAACAGCATTTATCTGCATCCGATGGTACATAGGGCAATGCGTGAAAAAAACGATCTTTAACACATCCAGGTACCAGTCCAGAGTAATATTGAATAAGTATTAGAGTGAAAAATCACTTATATTTATTTGACCTCCCCCCCCTGGGAATCGATCCCGGGATCTCCAGTGCAGTAGCCAAGCGTCCTCACGATTACACTGTGTGAAGTATTTTCACTGTTATCGCAGCCCCGGTGTGTTTATAACTGAAAGATATCGTTTTTTATAGGAAGCTACCAGGTGAACATAAGAGGATAAAAACGAACTAATATATTAACATTAATGTCCCGAGAATGTAACGGGTCTAAAATCATCGCTTCGCTAACACCGTTAATTATTTGCTGAATCTTTGTATCAATGCTATGTACAAAACATTGGTATCCATGTGCCATTGATTATAACCGTAACGAAACGATACAGCAAAATAAAAATAGTGATATTTGCCAATTCAAACGGAGTAAGCTAAACAAATACTTTTTTTTGACATCTCAACATAGATGAAGAAGAATATGGAAGTCTGTGTAACGTGATAAATAACTCCTATAATTGGAGAAAATCCAGATTTGTGAACCGATTTGTGGAAAAACTCAAAATGTTGTAAATAAATACTTCACTAAGTTCTCAACTGGTGGAGTTACAATCAGCCATACTTCCAAACGTATCGAAAATTTTACACATATCGCTCACTCCTTTCAAGATTGTCATAGTAAAAAAAATTTTTTTTTCAGGAGAACGTTTTTGAAGTTTAAAAATATAATACAATTTATTAAAAATAAGTATCAAGCCACTTATTAAACTGTTTACTGGGCAACAGATATTTTTAGGTAAAACCTGAAGGTTTTTTCTCCATTTGAAAAATGTTAAGAATATTAAAAAAATAAACAATAACTTTTCTTCAAAATGCAAAAACAACACTTTATGCCCTGTAGCGGGTAAATATTAAGTTAAAAATATGCTGCTTTTGCTGGGATATAGTACATTTTATGGGCATTCCGAAAACATGCACAACTGAAAATTGACGATTTTTTTAATATATGACGTTCTTGAAAGGAGTGAGCGATATGTGGAAGGTTCTGATACCATTGCATATATACAAGTTTCAAGATTTAATGTAATATGGATGTTCAATAATGGATAGAATGATGAACGTTACACAAAAGTATAAAGCGACCGCTTAAGCCAGCCAGATGCCAATCCTGGGAAGCTCAGACCTTCATCTTCTTTCATAAAAAAGGAATTTTAGAATATTATTTATTGATTCGGCATTAACTTTGTGGAATGACGTTGATTTTAAAAAAAAATTAAATACTTGTAATAAACCATTTAATGAGTTTTATTTCATTAAACACGACTAGCTTCGAAAACTAACATATGTTTTCATCTACAGGTAAAAACTTTGACTGCCAATCAACATAAAAAAAAAATCACTTGAGATCTACCTAAGCTTCTTTCCCTAACCGTCAAAATATTTTAAATATTGTTTAGTAGATAGTGTTTTAGTATTAATCAGTCTTGATAAAGAAGCGCTTAGCTTCGAAACCGGTAGACATTACAATTAAGTTATAATAAAATATTTATAGTGATTTTAAAATAAAGTTACATTTGAGTTATAAAATTGAAAATCACAAAGTTATTGTTTCAAATATAGATTATATGAAATAAAACTCATTAAGTGGTTTATTATGGAATGATGGAAGTTTCATATCACGTTGAGACACCTATCAATTAAAAGCAACTAACGTTTCCAATGAAGGTCAGAACTCCTCGATTACGAGACAGCGAGCATTCTTGTAATACTGTCAACAGCTTATTTGCGTAATTACTGACACAGTAATCATAAAACAGGTTGTAAAAATAATCACTTTTACTGTTCATAGACTCGGATTTCGTGCTCCCCAACGCTAACGAAAAACGATACCACTTACTTAACTGGTTCAAAAGAAGAAGATTAGAGATGTGAGTAATTGGTGACTGCTACTGTTTCGGTTACCGAATTGAGATGGAATTCGTTACTTATTTTAGGTAAATATTTCTTTCCAGCTTAAACCTGTACTTAGTCGTCGAAACAAACCTTTCCTCAAAGAAGTATGGGCGTACATGAACGTCCGCGCTTATAACCTTAGCTCGGAGCATTTATTTCTGAAATAGCACTAGTACTGACATTTGTATTCGAATACTTAAATTACACATCAGATTATTTTTCTGTTTTATCCACGACATATTACTCAAAAAAAAGTTTGTGTGACTTTATCGTAATGACGCTGTCAAAGAAAACACAAGAAATATTGATCATTTTGATTTAACTTGTATTTGCTAGTGTAAATATGAATGGTAAATATTACACGTTTGTAATGTGATCACTCAACCAGTCCTTGGAAGGTCATAAGCCCTGTTAATATCCAGACTTGTCAAAAATATTTATTATTTTTTTCTTTAAAAAACAATAAACTTCCTTAATACAACAAAATAATTTCATTTATTGATTCGGCAGTCACTTTGTGGTAAAATCTATCCGCTAACCATCTAATATTTAGATTTAATAAAGAATGATCACAAATTTAACCACAAAACGAAGAAATCCTAAAAATAATTAAACGAAAAGCCTAATCTGCACCATTTTGAAACAATAGAAATTCATAAAAATATAAAAAGTAGTAAATCCATCATTAACAAAATGACAATGACTAAAGCCTCTCCCATATAGTCTATGTTCCCACAGATGAGAAATAAAAAAGATTTTAAAAAAATAAATAAATAAATAAAAATAAGCAACAGCTAGTACCCCCTCTTCAACCTTCAACGTCTCAAGGACCCAACTCTAAAATTTATAATTAGCTTCACATATGGTGTTTGAAAATGATGCGGAATGCATCGAAACACGTGTCACAGCAGATTTTAAGAAAAAGTGGTATTTACTAAGTAAAAGTTAAATAAATAAAAATAAAACAAAATAAACTAGTGGGTTTTAGAAGAGCGTTAATAAATCATATTCATAGTCGTTAAACCCGCACCCTTTGGCTTAAATAAGTCTAACCTCGTACATTAATTTTCCTTTTCTACATATTAATGGGATTAATGGAAAACTGAAACGGGTTATTTTACAATTTGCAGACAAAGAGTCGGGTAAGGCGGGCGGTTGGAAAGGTCGATACAATATCCATTAATGCAAGAATGTTTATTCTTTCTTGTTTTCTTTGTGCAAACGCTAAGCGGTATAATGCGAGAAGAATTGCGAAGAAATTGGGCCATTAGGAAGGGATGGAGGGGAAAAGCTAGAAGGGGATATAATACGTTTCCTAAACGCGTTCAGAACGCAACACGCGTGGATTGTGTTAGCGTTAAACGGGTGTGCGGTCGCATATCAATTCCGTTCAGAACACGAATGTAGTGTTATTTTTCGTTATTTTCATATCATCAGCTATCGGCGGTGCATAGGTTACACTAGAATGACTAGACGAATGAATCTTAGTCTTATCTTATCTTATGAATTTTATAATTTATTTTATATCATTTTGAGAATGTATAGAAAAGTTACATCAAGTTATAAACACATATAAGAGTATTATATAAAACAAATACTGTTACAATGACAAAATTACACATTTGTAAATTAGAAAAAGAGACGAAAAGGGGAAAGATCAAATCTCAAGTCAAAGACAAAACCTATGAAACGAGAGACACCACGATAGATTACAATGTTAATTGATGATCTCAGAGCTGACAATGAGTTGAATGTATACCAAAATTCCCAAATTCATAGCGAGTGTTTTTGCCTAGAATTTTCACTCATGAATTACATGAAATTATATTAACTTTAAACATAAAGAGTTAATCCACTCATGAGTAGGCATAGGCTCTAAAACTCAAAAAGTTGAAGCCTGAGTAGGGTCATAAGCGGTGTTGCATAAGCCGTAGCTAGATTTCAGAGTCACTTGATTGTCAGGTAAATTAAAAAAAAATCCTTTATTCATCGTTAGCCATTATTACACTCAAGTACTAATAGATGGAATCGTAACTAACTAACCATCACGCCGCTTCCCCGAAGGGGTAGGCAGAGATAATAGAACGCCACACCACTCTGTCTTTACAAACATTCTTCGCCTCTTCCACGTTCATGCATCTCCTCATACATACCCGCCGATTGTTACGACTCCATATTCATATCATATCCATATTCACTTCTTAATGTTGCGTTCTGCAACCTACAACGTTAAGTGAAAACACAAGGAGCGTTAATTTTTTTTTATAATTGAAATGGCGAAAGAAAAACATTTCGAATTATATTATTTACACTCGAGGATATTTTTTCAGTAAACGTTTTCATAATCTAATTTCATTTAAATAAGCTACATAAAGAAAATTAAAAAATATATTTCATTTTTGTTGTTAAACCGCCCAGGCAAAAATTTGTCTAAATTTCTACGTTAAAATATATAATAAGCATTTCTCCGCGGTATTTTTGCAGGGAAAATGAAAAACATTTGATTAATTTAATTAACCCCCAACGTTATGACAATCTCTGAAAAATGGCAACACCGCTAGCAAATGAGGCGTTGAAAAATCTGTGGAAAAAGAGTAGAATATTTCCTTTTTTTTTAATATTATTTTAAAAAATAAGCACTTGCATAATACCATTTAATGAGTTTTATTTCATTACACACGACAAGTTTCAATAACTACGGTTGCTCTCATCAACGGGTTTTTGTAATCACAGTTTTTTTTCCAAATATACGTATTTTATTTGACCGCTGACCGAGTTTCGTCGTTACCGACATCATCGACTGGTGGGAGGCTAGACAAAATTCTATGTTATATACACAACAAGGCAGGGGTTGAAACCCATGATTTTATATATTTTTTTAGGAAAAAAATAATTTAAATTGGATTAATTGAAGAATTGATAGCACAATATTTAAATTTAAATAGTTCAATATTTTGAAAGACAGATAGATGTGGCGTTTTATTTTTTCTCCCTACCCCTATGGAAAAGCGGCGCAGTGGTTAATTAGTTAGTTTTTTTTATTTTGAGTTTAATTGTACCAACCAAAGAATGGTAAAACATAAAAACACGAGCCCAATATAGTTGTAAATAGAAGCAGAGGAAGGCCGAGAGAAACTTGATACGATCGCGTATTTCTAATAATTGAAAGTGGAGTGGTTAGGAATAGGAATAATCGGCGGGTTCGTATGATCAGATGCTCATGCATCACCGCAGGGGTAGGCAGAGAAAATAGAACGCTACACCATTTAGCATTTGCAAACATTCTTCGTCTCTTTCACATTCAAAAGTGGAAGAAGCGAATAATATTTGCAATTGCAAATTGGTGTAGTATTATATTCTCTCTGCCTACCCCTGCGGAGTAGCAGGGCGGTGGTTAGTTAGTAAGTCTCTCTTTTTTTTATCGTACCAACCAAAGAACGGTAAAACATAAAATATATGAGGTTAATGTAATTGGAAATAGAAGCAGAGGAAGACCGAGAGAAACTTGACATGATCGAGTACTTCTCACACTTGAAATTGGACAGGTCAGGAGTCGGAATAATCGCCTGCCTTGTATGAGGAGATGCGTGAATGTGGAAGAGGCGAAGAATGCTTGCAAAGACTTATTGGTGTAGCGTCATATTCTCTCTACCTACGCCTACGAGAAAACAGCCTGATGGTTACTAAATTACTTTGTTAGTAGACACCTACCTCTACAGCAAACTGCCTTATCGGCAATCGATTAGCGATAATGTGATCCGTTTCGTTTCAAGGTATCGCGTTCAATGTAGACGTCAAATGCTCCAAGTTCCTGCAGAACAATTCATATCTCTCTCTCCTGTCAGAATTCAGCCTTCAGCCAGCCACGTAATTGGATGCGATCAAAAACTAAACTAGTTTACTGGGTTGGGGGGATTGTTCAAGCCCTCGACGAACGTCTAAAATTACTTGCCACACTATTATTTAAAGCAATACCCAAACTCCTTCAGCTCTTGTATTCATTATCGGGCTCTATGTAAATGTCGATAATACTCTTAGATACTCAAATTTTAATTTTAATTTTACCTGTTAAATACCACTTTTTCTTTAAATCTATTGTGACACGTGGTCAATGCATTCCGCATCATTTTCAAATACGATGTTAGAAAATTTTTTTTTAAGAAAGTGGTATTTACCAAGTAAATTTTACACGACGCTTCTTGCAGAGGTAAGCAGTGAAGATAGAGAGCCACACCACTCTACAATATTTTTTTTGTTATTTTTTTGTTCACAAATGATGGATTTGATCTACTTAGGAGTAATTCATTTCAAGATTTTTAAAATGATTTGATTATGATAAAGTGATCACTTAATCCAGCTACATTACAGGTCGTAAGATTTTTATATTCTCATCTTAATGCAATTCATCATCTATGTTGTTTTATTTTTATTTTATCATGAAAAGTAAATTAATATTCTTTCATGACTGCTATTTTCTTTGTATATTTTTACACGTTGATTTCAACAAAGTAACAAGGGTAAGCTGACGTAGTCGAGGAAAATCTACAAACGGTAAGCGGATTAAAATTTTCCACACTTTTACATTTTTCTAAGATTCTCGGGTGTTCGTATTGCTCCCTAACAAGCTCAGGGCAGCTACCCCATAGACATATGTTGTACATAATACAAAACGTGTATATAGTATTTCAACACGTATTCATTGCATTTCAATAAGATAACACTTTCCTCATTTTATTCAATATGTTATAAATAAAACTTTAAAGTTAAAATATCGAATTTAAAGAGATATCAACATAAAAATGAGTATTTTTAATTTAAAGAGGCGTGTTTCGATTCAGGATTCTTTTTTAAACACAGTATGTGAATATAAGGCTTAATATTTAGGGTCGTATCCTTCGGACGTTGAAGGATGAAAATGTGGTAGGAAGTGTTTTTTTTTTAAATATTTATTTATATATTTTTTTTAAATATTTTTTATCAGAAGGAATATGAGCAATAGGGGAGGCTTTAGTAATTGTCATATCGATAATTATGGGCATAATATTCTTTATAAATTTGTGTTTCAAAATGCTGCAGTTTATGACTTTTCGTCAATACTTTTTAGGATTTTGACGTTATTCTTGTCATATCGCTCACTCCTTTCAAGAACGTCATAAATCAAAAAACTTGATTTTTCAGTAGAACGTTTTTAAAGTTTAAAAATATAATACAATGTATTAAAAATAAATATCAAGCCACATACTGAACTTTTTACTGTGCAACAGATGTTTTTAGGTAAAGCCCGATGGTTTTTTCTCCATTTGAAAAATATTTAGTATTTTTAAAAATATAATTAAACAATACCTTTTCTTTAAAATGCAAAAACAACACTTTTTGCCCTGTAGCGGGTAAATATTAAGTTAAAAATATGCCTCTTTTGCTGGGATATAATACATTTTCTGGGCATTCCGAAAACATGCAAAACTGAAAATTGACGATTTTTGATTTATGACGTTCTTGAAAGGAGCGAGCGATATGTGTGATTGTTATCTAGGAATGAAATAGTGGTATTCGCCAAATAAATAGCACTATTTCATTTATAGATAACAATCCACAAAGTGACTGCCGAATGAAATTAAAAATACGTTATAATTGTAACTCGTCCGTTAGCATGGTATTGGAGGGGAGGACGGTTGGAGGCTCTCTCTGTACAGAAATCCCCGCCCTAATAAGCGTGAGAACCTTCGTAAAAAAAGCCTTCCCAAACCAGACTGGATATCATTCGTGATTTATGTGTGGAGCATCATAAACTTGTCACAGCGCGATATTTCATACTGCGCGGGTTCTGCGAAAAACGAATTTTACAAATTGCTAATATTCACGACTTTATGAAATTTTGCGAAAATTCTTTTTAAAATTAATGACGTTTTTAATTTCAACCTCCTTGCGCTCGCCTTTTCCTAGAGTATCTTCATTATTTTCAGTTAAAACGTGAATGAAAAAATGATTTGTACGTGGGTTTTTTTGAAACAATGGATTGATATTATTTTTTCTCTCTTTAATCAATACAGTTATTTTGGTTTTTAATTCAAAACTTGAGTACATTTCAGCATGCAACATTTGCAATATCTATTATTTATTGATCTAAACTAGTCGTGTGTAATGAAATAAAACTCGATAAGTGGTATCATACAAGTTTAATTTTTTTTAAATAACATCAATTATCATAACAATATCAATAATAGTTACTTTGTTCAAAATCTCGAATTTCTCAAAATTACTAACCGATTGCTTTGAAATTATGACACAACGTTGTATTCGAATACGCGAGTGTTTTTATATACCTTCGATAAATATTTTCACCCGTGACAGTTAAAAATATTTTTAAACAGGTTTTTTTTTACAGCAATGGCAGCGCCATCTGTTTAACATAACAGCAATACACGGAACACTAATCGCTGGCCACGCAGACAGCATGTTTCTTGACAGCTGCTAAAATATAGTATAGCCGCAAACATTGTGATATTAAACATATTTGAAGTGTGCGCTTTCTATATTTTTTCGTTATCCATTTAAACTAACTGAGTCGCAGCAACGCGTGCCCGGGTACAACCAGTATTCAATAATAATATATACATTTCTTCCCCAAGTTATTTTTAAGTAGGCTTATCGGCTAATAAATAAGGTTTTGAAAGCGACTAATTGAGTGATATCCTAAAATACAATATTAAATAAATAAGTAATACGACTACCGATGAGGTAAACTTAACGTTGGCGTAATCGAGAGTCAATTACTTAAACGTTATCCAATAACAATAAACATCGCTCTAGGCTTGGATTTTATATAGACTTGTATGTGCTTAGCACTTCAGTGAAGTGTGTTGATGGATACTCACATTCCTCTGTACCTAAAACCGGTTTTAAATCGCTAATCCGCGGTTTTATGTCAATTTCGAAATTTAAGGTAGGTTATTAGTTGCTATAACTCGTCTCGAATAACCTTGAATTGTTATGTAACACCATTGTAAGCCGTCGATGGTCGCGCGATACGTCCTATCTGACAAATTCTGACAAAAAAATACTACAGAGACTTTGTTACTTAAGAATTTGAGTAGCGTGGTTGTCAATCATGGGTGGGGTTCCATATTCTTCTTCATATATGTTGAGATGTCAAAAAACAATTTGTTAGTTATAATTTTTAAGTTTTTCTATATATATTTCTTTGACATCTCAACATAGATTAAGAAGAATATGAAATTCTGGGCATTTACGGGGCTTATGACCATCATAGACTGGTTTAAACGATCACTTTACACACGTGCAAAATTCACCATTTCTACCCATGATTGACAACCACACAACTCAAATTCTTGGAACTCCTAGATAGATATATGGACCAAACTCAAAAAAAATCGAACAATGTCAAAAAAATTATGTAAAAAAATAAACTTCTAACTGGAAATAATCCAGATTTGTGAACAAGTATTTGGACACACTCAACATGTTGTAAATTACTTTATCGTGATTTTGTAGACCGATATGAGAATATGGAAGTCTGTGTATTAATAGGACCTGTGGACTCTTTGGCTACTCTGATATGGCCTTCTATTTCGTGTGATTAAAAAAATCGGAATAAAAAATCAGCTTTCGTATGTTGGTGTCCGCAAAACCCCAAAAATAGTCGATGGATTGACATATTTTTTGAAAAAATGCGGCTTTGCGTTGTAGCAGATAAACTTATGTGACCTTTAGAAATGAGAAGGTACCCTCTTTACCTGATTTAAGTAATCAATGGTCTATATACCATTGGGTGAGGATAGCTCTTAGTGGGGGATGAGGAAGACTAATAATGACGTTTTCAATATACTTTTATTTAATGAAATTCAACGGAACGGCCTATGAAAGAAAGCCAAGGTGATGCTAATAGTGATATACTATATGTACATTATTTTTTATTGATTTTTTTAAACCTACGCAATGGTGTATTGCGATTCCAACGTCGATAAATTGATCGCAACTGATATTATTTTATATCCAAGTATGGGTAGATATAAATTTATATCACGATTTACCGTCAACTATCAATCATACTTCTCTTAGTTTAGGCGAGTATTAATTTATGACTGTTCGACACGATTCGGCAATCTAAGTGACTTGATGAGTCCATATAAAATGCACTATTTACATCACAAATTAGTAAAAAGGTATCTAGTACATATTTATCTTAATAATAATAATATTTTTATTTATCTACATCATTTAAAAATATTTTTCAGCAAAAAAAAAGATGAACACATCCTTTTTAATACTATTGTATTTATTCACTTTGCGGTTCTCGTTAAATTCTCCTTTTCACATTGCTTAAATTATTCATAGATTAAGAAGAGCGTTGAAACATATTTATATATCAATATAAATGGACACAAACTCAGATGTATAAACGAAAATTTGGACACACTCAAAATATTGTGAGTATATTATTTGAAATGATGTTTTCAAGCGTCCCCTAGTATGTAAAATAATTCGAAAAGAATGTTACGCACATTTTGTAAAAGTCTGCTTTTTGAAAAACTTAATCAACTCAATCATAGATGGTGCCGAGAACTAGCATATGAAAGAAGGTGTCAATTGAAGTATAAATACAACTTAGTGAATGTTACACGTGTATAAAGTGATTACTAAAACCATTTTTAGAATATATATATATATATATATATATATATATATATATATATATATATATATATATATATATATATATATATTCATATCAGCCCGTTGAGGTCCACTGCTGGACAAAGGCCTCCCCCTTCCGCCTCCACTCCTCCCGATCCTGCGCCGTCCCCATCCACTGTCTTCCAGCAAACTTCCTGATGTCGTCCACCCATCTCGTCGGTGGACGTCCTTGGGGCCTCTGGTTCCTCGGTCTCCACACCAGAACACGTTTCGTCCATCTGTCGTCGGTCATTCTGGCTATGTGACCGGCCCATTTCCACTTCAGCCAAGCAATTCGCTCTACCACGTCACAGACCTGTGTCTGGCGTCGGATCCAATCGTTCCTTTTTTTGTCTCTTAATGTTATTCCAAGCATAATTCGCTCCATGCTCCTCTGTGCAACTTGCAACTTATGGGAGGATTGCTTGGTCAGAGTCATTGTTTCCGCGCCATAGGTTAGGACGGGTAGAACGCATTGGTTAAACACTCTTGTCTTGAGTGAGTTGGGAATGGGGCTTCGGAATGTGGAATCAAGCTTTCCAAAAGCTACCCAAGAGAGATTTATTCTTCTATCCACCTCGCTGGTCTGGTTGTCTCTACCGATGGTGATTTTGTGACCAAGATAAACATAGCTTTCGACTTTTTCTATAGGTAGATTCCCATTGATGTTGACGTTTGTCATCAATTTAGTCTTTGCTATATTCATCTTGAGTCCAATTTTGGCAGATTCTACCTTTAGGTCTTCAATCATCCCAGTCATCTCATCAAGGCTCTCGGATATAAGGACAATATCATCTGCGAATCTTAGGTGGTGAAGCCGCTCCCCATCGATATTCAGGCCTTTTTGGTTCCAATCTAGACGCTTAAAAACATTTTCTAGAGTGAGTGTAAAGAGTTTTGGAGATATTGTGTCCCCTTGTCTTACGCCTCTCTGAATAGCGAACTTGTCCGTATTGTCGTGTAATTGGATTACTGACGTAGCGTTGCCATATATGTTTTTCAGGAGGGTCGCATATCTCTCATCTATTCTACTGTCTTTCAAAGCGTCCAAAATGGCCCACATCTCTACAGAATCGAAAGCCTTCTCATAGTCAACAAAAGTCACCACAAGTGGTCTTTTGTATTCGTTATACCTTTCTATCACCAGTTTAAGGGTCTGCAGATGGTCACTTGTGCTATATCCCGAGCGAAACCCAGCTTGTTCTCGTGGTTGGTAGAGGTCCAGCTTTGCTGTGATTCTGTTGACTATGATTTTTGTAAAAAGCTTGTAAAGATGTGAGAGGAGACTGATAGGCCTATAGTTCTCTAACTTTCTGGCATCGCCTTTCTTATGAAGAAGAATGATTATTGCATTACACCAATCTAATGGTATAGATCCCTCCTCTAGGCATTTGTTGAATAGGAGAGCCAAGATTTCCCTAAAATGTGGGCTGGTTGATTTGAGCATTTCGGGAATTATGTTATCTTCTCCTGGACTCTTCCTGTTTTTCATTTGCTTAAGTGCTTTATCTATTTCATCCACAATTATGTTAGGCAGATCCTCCGATCCGACATTGCAGATTGGACCTCTTCTCCTATAACTGTAGATGGTAGACTCAGCTGGTCTCGGGATTTTTGATTGGTAAAGAACCTTGTAAAATTTAAAAGCAATATTTAATTTTATATATATATATATACATATATATATATATATATATATATATATACATATATATATGTATATATATATATATATATATATATATATATATATATATATATATATATATATATGTATATACATATATATATACATATATATATATATATATATATATATATATATATATATATATATATATATATATATATATATATATATATATATATATATATAAAACATCCTGTTAATTTTTGTTAAGAACAAGTTATATTTCAACTTTTTTTAAAAATATTTGTTTGCACTATAAATATGTGTTTCAATTTGTTTGTATTTGGCTTCAAATAAAGTTTTTTCTTTTATTATTTCATCGTTTTTCTGTAAATATGGTTACCCACTGTACAACGATTAATAACGTCCATTAATATTAATATCAACACGATGTCGTCTGTCAAAGCTCGCTCTTGAGTCAGAAGGAAGGTGGCGGACAATATAAAAGATTATATCACCGTCATCATTCGTGATGATCACTGACGATTTAAGTCACTTGATATCCGTATTCACAAAGTACGTCAGTGTGTTATGAAGAAAAAATCACGTATGAATGTGTAATTTGCGAGTATAAACTCGCTTTAGTCTCCTGGACGACTCGCATTTATACTCGCTTGTCTCAAAGCGAGTATAAACATAAGCCGCGCGTGAATGCTACACACAAAGAGAATAGTGTGTACTTTATATTTAATATTTTCTATATTTTTTCCGCCTTCGTAGTGTAATAGTCAGCACGCTCAGCTACGCTCAGTATTGGAGGTCCCGGGTCGATTCCCAGAGGAGGGGTTTAATAAATGTAAGTGATTTTTTCACTCTAATATTTATTCAATAATACCCTAGACTGGTACCTAAAGATCGGAAGGCTGATCACCTTTCCTTCATGTTTTAACGAACAAGATAACACTGCGTTTATATGAAGCAGTGCCCTATGCACCATCGGGTGCGGATAAGGGTTGGAAGAAGAAGACGAAACTCAGTTTTAATCCCCTGCACGACTCATATTTATTTATACTCGCTTGTCTCATGGCGAGTATAAAGTTTTATAATAGATTTAGCGTTTCGAAAAATTCTATTTTGTCAGCATGTCGTAATTGCTCGCGATATATTGTTACTTTGTTTTTACATTTTACATTGTTTTCCGTCATGTCAAATAATCGTTTACCACGTTTGTAAAATAGGGCCATTATATGTGATGTCTACATCAAATACGTCCATCGTTATAGCCACGAATGGCGAATCTCATTCGTATTCAAAGCCACAAATTTCAACAAAAGGAAAACCACGCTAGATCGATCGGGACAAATAAATCAATAGATAAGTACATGAAAATTTAACATGTACAATAAAGTACAGCTCTTATTTGCAAAGCTGACAATAGCCGGACAAACAGCTCGCCTAGCATATTGGCCCAAACGTTGTTTTGTATTATTTGCCTACACAAAACAAATTAAGCCATAAATAAAATAATGTGTATTGTTGTGGATTAAACCGAAGTCGAAACAGATTAAATTAAACTAAAATCGTAAAATTAACCCCATTGTTGTGGATTTTACTAGAAGTTCGTGCCGGCAATATCTCAGGTTCAAGTATTATTTACTCGTCAAAAGAGAGGAAGTCGTGTTGACTTACACTAAACAGATCGTCAGCTCTAGTGTCTGCCATCGTTGTAGAAAGAGAAGAAAATGCTGGTACTTCAGGAGACAATCTAGTAGATGAGTACAGGGAACTTCCATCTGTCAAGAATTCCACGTGGTTGTTTGAACAACATTATCTAATCCAACACCTTGGCAAATTTAGAAGTGAGTGAGTCATCCAGGAGTCTGGACTGCTGGAAGACTATGGTGTATCTGGCACCCAAACTGTATAATATTGTACTCAATATAAAATTAGAATTAAATAGTATAAATTAAAGAAAAAACGTGACTACTTGTTATGGGATACGAGAAGTGTTTAAAGTTGGTCACCCCACCAAAATAAAGATAGTTTTTTGCAACATCTGTTTTTTATGTATTAATAATTTTACTACATTTAATCTCAGTATACTGTGATTTCCTCTAATATTTACTCATATGTTTATTTTTATTATATTTTTTTTATTTGTATACATTTATTTAAATCACAATTTATACATATTTGGAAAAAAAAATTGCAGAGACCCACGAGCCACCTTGTGTGTCTTGTCGGTGGAGTTCTTTTTTAATACATTTTTTACTGTTTTTAACGATTTTAACCTAATATAGACACAAAAAAGATAAAAAAATTAAGAATATAAACATTTTACAATTTACACAAAATGAACTCTTGATCATTTACCCATTCCTTTATTTTGCCTTTGTTCCATATTTTATTTTGACCTCTAACATCCGTCGGCAACAAATTAAAAATGTTCGGAACGATATATTACAGTGTTCGACTCCCATATATGAAACGTTCTTATTTATATTTTTTTGTTACTGTATTTTATTATTTTATGTAATTTACACTTCAGCATAAGGTTTGGTGTAACGAAATATAATAAAAAATTAAAAAATATGAAATTTACCTATAAAAAATATCGTTGTTATTCTTATAATTCATCTCATTTTATTTTTTGTTGTATTATTTTATTTTATGTCCGCCTCCGTGGTGTAATGGTCAGCGTGTTTAGCCACCGTACTGGAGGTCCCGGGTTCGATTCCCAGGGGAGGCAAAAATAAATATTAGTGATTTTACACTGTAATATTTATTTAATATTACCCTGGACTGGTTCCTGAAGCGCAAGAGTGATCACCTTGCCTTCATGTAAGTAATGATCAAGATAACACTGCGTCAATTCGATGCAGTGCCCTATGCACCATTGGGTGCGGATAAGGGTTATAATAATTATTTTATTTACATGTACGTTATGATATCAATAAAAATATAAGCTATTTGATTATTTTGAGGTTTCTCAGAACCTAGTATTGAGTTATCCAAAATAAATAAACAGAATCACAATAACAATTCATCATCCGTTACAAAAAATATTTATTTCAAAATTTTTCGCACTCCAATTTCCTTATTTTTTCCCATGAAGAGTGGGAAAATTTCGCTTACAAACGATGAAAAACGTAATGGCTTAAATCATAAGTACCTTTCCTGCTAGCGCGCCTCACCTTGAAAGAATTTTATTACAAATATCTCATTACGGCCCTTATAGTACAGAGGTGGAGTTCCTTTCATATTCCATGCATGAATTGCCTCCATACATCGTCCTCCGACTCGCACTCGCTCGCAGGACCCTAACAATATTTTATTATAAGGGTAGTCCTTAAATATGTAAGCACTTACTTCAAAAAAATAAATCTTAAATTAGTCTCGATAAAAGAAGGCTTTTATTGCAAAAAAATATTCAAATTTATGAAACTGCAGACTAGAATTAATTCTATTCATAATTTGATAATGTAAAGAAAGGCGTTTTACCAATTTCCTTACGTAATAAAAAAGGTTTTATTTAAGTACGTAAGTTTTCATGCAATTATATAAATATGTAAGAAGAGTATTATATATTTTTATCTCTTAATTATACCGTACGTTGCAGAAGCTTACGCATTGCATTAATCCTATGCGTTATTTTTTATTATTTTTTTATTTGAATGTTACACGTGTGTAATGTGATCAGTTAAACCAGGATATGACGGTCGTAAGCCCCGTTAATGCCCAGACGTCCATGTTCTTCTTCATCCTTGTTGAGACCTCAAAAAAATCATATAAAAATAACTCCTATAATTGGAGATAATCCAGATTTGTGAACGAGTATTTGGACACACTCAAAATGTCCGTTCTTTTTTGCACCTAAATGTAAATTACATATATGGAAACGAGATAAATCTTACACTCGAGATGCTTGTTTACATATTTGAATGATCTTACACTTTAAGTATCCATTCAGAAATCCTATCAATATCACACGTCAAGCGTTTGTACACATATCGGATGAATCTCACATTTGAGGTGCCGTCCGCACATTACATTTATCTAACTACACTTGAGGTATCTCTGCACACGTCCAATCAATCTTACACATAAGGTATCCATTCACATATCCTATCAATGTCACACGTCAAGCGATATTGCACATATCGGATGAATATCACATTTGAGGTGCCTCTTCACACGTCCAATCAATCTTACACTTAAGGTATCCATTCACATATCCTATCAATATCACGCGTCAAGCGCCTCTCACATATCGGATGAATCTCACATTTGAGATGCCGTTCGCACATTCTACCAATCTTACACCTGAGGTGCCTTTGTACCCGTGTTCTTTTTAAAGACTGATTAATCAGTCTTGAAAAGGCAGTGGTTAGCTTTGAAACCGAAAGACATTATAATTAATAATAATAAAATAATAATAAAACCCTTATCCGCACCCCAATGGTGCATAGGGCACTGCGTCATATAAACGCAGTGTTATATTGATCGTTTACACATGAAGGAAAGGTGATCAGCCTTCCGCTTCAGGTACCAGTCCAGGGTAATATTGAATAAATAGGACAGTGAAAAAATCACTTATATTTATTTTACCCCCCTTGGGAATCGAACCCGGGACCTCCAAAACGGTAGCCGAGCGTGCTGACCATTACACTACGGAGGCGGACAAAAATTAAGTTAAAATAAAATATTTATAATGATTTTAAAACAAAGTTAAATTTTTATTTGATATGTTATATTATTATTATTATTTTATTATTGTGTTGTTTAAGAAAAATAATAATTTGGGGGTGACTGGGAAAACGTTGAAGCACGTTTGTAGAGGACTTGGCTGGGAGCTCCCTTCTTATATTCTGTTTGTTATTTAGTTCGCTTAATAAATCTCCCGGGACGCCCTTAAACCGGTCGGAGCTGGATGCTGGGAGACCTTATAATAAATCTCCATGAAGACACAATTTGTAAGGATATTTTCATTCCGAGATATTTTGTTTACCTCAGATAAATGGATCAAGAGTTCAAAATAAAAACAGCGCAAACTTGAATTACAATAAGAGACGGATTTGAAAAGGTTGGGTATATAAATTCTTACTAAAACTCAAGATCAAACAAAATAATAATAAATAATATATAATAAATGATATTTTTACATACTCTCGTTGTTGCTGATAGATAATCTTGTCATTATGTTAGTAGGTAGGTACTCACCTGAAAAAATAAAAAATAAATTAGTTACATAATTTTTTTTTCTTGAATGTTTTTTGCAGATGCTTTTTGGCAAATTTTATGAACTTCATAAAAATAACACTTCGTTTTATTTTCTAAAGTTTATAAAACGTACATGTTGAGGCGTTTATTTACATATTTAACCCTGATGATGACAAATGACAAGGTTCTTGTCGAAACCGAGAAAAAAAGAAAAACAATAAAAAATTGGTTAAAAAAAAGTTGTTTTATTTTATAAACTTTAAAAATAGGCTAGTTGTGATGTGATGAATCTTGAGTCATTGAAAAATATTTTATAAAAACAAAAATATTTCACAATATTATTTATAATGTCGAAACACGTGTTGAGAGCGGAACACATTTGTTGTCCGCAAGGAAAGAATAACAGTAATCTGACTTTTATGTTATATTTATGGCTTTAAATATTTATAAAATACCTTGTTAACCTCTTTTTATTTCTTGGCCGTCATAACATTTATGGTAAATATTCTACAGCCTTATCGGTGCGGTTTATCCGACGAAAGATCCATTATTTCGGTATTAGAGTACGGATTCACTGATGCGGATCTTCTAAATGACCGGATCTTACCCACCTCTAATCCGAATAATGCTTTGTGGTATTATACATTAAAAAATATCATTTTCAGAAAACTACAAAAAAAATACAAATTTCATTTTCAAGTATAAAATATCTATTTTTAGGTTAGTTGTCTCTAGTAGTGTCACGCTATCAACAAGTAAGTACCTATACATAAGCGCATAAAACCCGGTTTTAAATTTCTTTGCTTACATTTTCTTCATGTTTTCGGACATAGCGGGAGATCGATTATATGGGATTTTTTTCACGATCCGTCCGGGATCCCGAAAATAGGGAATGCACTTTATAAAAAATGATTTCTTATTTACTCTTACACACAACTTTTTTTAAAATATCATTAGTGTACTGGCAAAAACGTTCACTCGAAAATATTCAATTTCGACTTGATGATGCAGTATTATAAAGTCTTCAACGTTCTATAAACTGCCAAATAAACCAAGTAGTTTAAAATGTCGTATTTATGTGGCTTTAAAAGTAAAATTCAACTTTATAGCGAGTATTTTATTCAGGTTAAAAGCTTTAAATAACATGGATTTTAGAGTTAACGTTTTTGCCAGTTTACCTACGATATGTCAAAAAGTCAGGTGTGAAAATATCCAACTTATGTTTTATGTTAACAAAGATATTAGGTTAAAAATGCCTTAGTTGCTATCTTGAATAATGTCAATTTTTAATTTAACGATTAAAATAGTTTACACCGAAGTTATAAGAAATTCTATGACTTAAGTTAAAATAAATATTCTAAGTTAAAAATGAAGGTAAAATTGATTAGGTACTGTATATTTGAATTAAGGATGAAAATTCACAGATTATTTAACCGGTAAAATTTGTGAATTAAAAGTGGAAAACGTCAGTTTTGTTTGCAATACACATTTATAAAAGATACAGCATGACTTCGTTGCTAACCTGTTCATGTTGTTTGCTAAAATTGTTTGTAAAAGACTTCTTATACAAAATGGTCACCCTATTGAGTAAAATCATAAAGTGGAAAAGGGCTGTAAGCTGTGATTATAAATACAAAGCCGGATTAAAACGTTTTCAACAAGTTGGTTTAAATTTGTTTTGGATTTTAAACTGTTTAAAACCACTTTTGGTGGTTTAAACATTCTGAAAACTGTGTTCAAAAAGCCAGTGATAGTTAAATAACTATTTATAATAATGTCGGTATTAATTTCTTCTGGATTTTTTTAGAAAAAACGATGACAGCTTCGAAGACGAACCACATAGCAGAGTTGTGTTTTATTACTGTTAAACATTCTTCTTACCCGTATCTGAACCTAATGGTGCATAGATCACTGCATCGCATTGACGCACTGTTATATTGGTCGTTGCTTACATGAAGATAATATGTACCAATATATTATGTATGATGTATATACAATGTGTCTCCGTAGTGTAAGGGTCAGCACGCTCGGCTACCGTTTTGGAGGTCCCGGGTTCGATTCCCAAGGGGGGTAAAATAAATATAAGTGATTTTTTCACTGTAATATTTATTCAATATTATTACTCTGGACTGGTACCTGAAGCGGAGGGCTGATCACCTTTCCTTCATGTGTAAACGATCAAGATACACTGCGTTTATATGACGCAGTGCCCTATGCATCATTGGGGTGCTGGATAAGGGTTTTATTATTATTATTATTATATACAATGTAATAGGTACCAATATATTTTAAAAAATACAAAATTATTTTAAGTCCACACATAAATTAATTTGGTAAATACCACTCTCCGATCTCGCTATCTCCTAAAATCTTTTATAAGTGTGCAACTTGTATAAATGCAACCGCATCATACGGTGTTTGAAAACGACGAGGAATTTAGAAAGAGTGGTTATTTACCAAGTGAAATTTTAATTTAAAAAAATGGAAATCTATTACCACAAAGTGATTGCTATATCAATTTATGAAATTACATATATTTATTTTGACTATCCCCTGGGTATCGAGCCCAGAACTTCCAGCAAACGCGCTTATCATCCTACTACAGAGGCGGACTTAAAAATAAAAATAAAGCTTAAAATAATCCTTGACGACTTTAATAGAACAGACCTATAAAACAGTTCATTTGGGGTTTTAAACCGCCACAGCCTGAGGTTTCCTTTTATATGTATGTAATGATAGTTAAATATTCATGTTTGGGATCCCTTGAATATATTTCGGGCGTCTATATTTGGCGTGAAAGGTGATTCACGTTATTTTTAGTGCCAAATTAAGAATTCACAGCCATGCCCCGATGTTCTGTGTCTGGGAAGTTTATATCCTTCGCGTTCGTCGTACGACCGGTCGTGAGGAAGTAGGCGCTAAAGTGTCGCAAACACGTCATTATTCGTTCCACAATAAAGCAATACGTCAATAACAATAACCCGTATGCTGACAAAAAAAGGAATTCAGCTCACCACCCAAGTATCCACCCTTCTTAATGATCCTAGTTCTAGAATTGCAGTCATAATATCTAAAATGATAAAGCTAAGCGCATTTAAAGTATGACTTTATAAACTAATTTTTATAATCATTTTTTTAATTTATATTTATTTTCGTACTCCTCCGTAGTGTAATGGTCAGCACGCTCGGCTGCCGTACTGGAGGCCCCGAGTTCGATTTCCAAAGGGGGGGTCAAATAAATATAAGTGATTTTTCACTCTTATTATTCAATATTACCAGAAGTGGAGGGCTTTTCCTTCATGTGTTAAGATATTTTTATCAACATTTTTATTGATATGTTAATAGGAATATGGAAGACTATTATAGGGCTGTCATTGACTGGTTTTTAATTCAAAACTCTGATACCCTTTTATCGTTTGGTTGGTAGTATAATGTAGTACAGTAATACGTGACAGTTAGAAAAATGGAATATATTATGAAATAATATCATTGTTTTGATGGAATACCCCGTAACACGTAATACGTGGGTATTTATATGATGCAGTGCCCTATGCACCATCGGGTGCAGATGCGTGTTTTTTATTATATTTTACATTATAAAATATTACTTTTTATTTTCTTCGTAAACAAAAACCGATGGCTGGCACAAGGCATTTCAATTGCATCACGTCGGCCACCACGTAAAGTGAAGTGAAGTAAAGTGTCAGCCACCGGTGGCCGACGAAACGCAAATGAAATGCCTTTGTCGGCCACCGGTGGATGACACTGGCAGTCCATGTAATCGCAATTGCTTAGCAGGTTAAACGTATTGTCCCAATAAAGCTGCTTATTGCCAACATGCCAACCTTTGCCCTGCGCGTCTAACGTTCGCTTCCGTAATTGCGTAAACACACATGACTGACATTAAGATCCAATTTACTGACGCGGTCTCTCGCATTATTAAATTTTAATATTAATTACGCATTATCATTTTATTCGAGAACAGCCCTTTATACAATTCACCCCCTCGAATGTTCTCAGGTGGTAATATTATCATAATTGGATGGATCGTTTCATAATTGCTTCCTCTTGATTTATTATAATTATTTATTTACAGCAATAATGATGATGAGATTTTGCTAAATTATTTACGAAATTAACTGTCGTATTAATATCGATTTTCATCAGGCTTTGTGGTGTAATGGTTAGCGTGTTTCGTTGCCGTGCTGGAGGTCCCGGTTCAATTCCCGGGGGAGGGGGGGTGAAAATAGATGTTAGCGATTCTACACTCTAATGTTTATTTAATATTACACTGGACTGGTCCTTGAAGCGCAGGAGCGATCACCTTGCCTTCATGTAAGTAACAATCAAGATAATACTGCGTCAATACTATGCAGTGCCCTATGCACCATTGGGTACGGGGATAAGGGTTAGAAGATTAATACGGATACGATTTACAAGGGAATGTAACTTTTTAAAATTAGCACTTAAATTGTTATAAAAGTATTGATACCTCAATATACAATAGATGTCGAAGAAGGAGATATACAAGTCTAAGCATTTACAGGACTTACGATCTGCCAAGTGGAGGTTTATGTGAGTACGTTGTGTGAGGTTCACCATTGCGGTAAAATCCAGGGAACTCGATAAAAAATCTGGACACTCGATCAAATACAACTGATTATTATGATATTTTATGATCAACATTTTGAGTGTGTCCAAATACTTGTTCACAAAATCTGGATTATCTCCAATTACAGGAGTTATTTTCATATTATTTTTTGACATCTCATCAAAGATGAAGAAGAATATGGAAGTCTGGGCATTTACGGGGCTTACGACCGTCATAGGCTGGTTTAAGTGATCACTTTACACACGTGTAACATTCACCAATTCTACCCATTATTGACAACCACACTACTCAAATTCTTGGAAGTTCTATATATATGAACCAATTTAGAAACCTTGTTCATTAAGATCCAATTTACTGACGCGGTCTCTCGCATTATTAAATTTTAATATTAATTACGCATTATCATTTTATTCGAGAACAGCCCTTTATACAATTATAAAAATAAAATAAAAATAAGCTTAATAAAAAGCTTCTTTACATCTCACCAATAGATGTCTCTAGTGAAGTTCTAGTGATTCATGAACAAGGTTTCTAAATTGGTTCATATATATAGAACTTCCAAGAATTTGAGTAGTGTGGTTGTCAATAATGGGTAGAATTGGTGAATGTTACACGTGTGTAAAGTGATCACTTAAACCAGCCTATGACGGTCGTAAGCCCCGTAAATGCCCAGACTTCCATATTCTTCTTCATCTTTGATGAGATGTCAAAAAATAATATTTTATAATATATAGTTTTATTATATGGGAAAGAAAATGGAGAAGAAATAGAAAGTTGATCAAGGAGAGTAGCAGATGAGTTTGCATAGCCCATATGTAAATCATTGTGTAAATTGTACGAGTCCATTTATTGATTCAAGTCACTTTATGTTAATATCTATACATTTTTAATTTGAATTTCCCTTAATTAATACCACTTTTTCTTAAAATCTGTAGTGACACTAAGCTTCACATACGGAGTTTGAAAACGATGCGGAAAAAAAACTTACTAACCATCACACCGCTTCCCCGCAAGGGTAGGCAGAGAGAATAGAACGCCACACCACTCTGTCTTTGCAAACATTCTTCGCCTCTTCCACGTTCATGCATCTCCTCATACATACCCGCCGATTGTTACGACTTCTAACCTGACCACTTTCAAGTATTTGGCATACCTGATCGTGCCATATTTTTCTCGGTCTTCCTCTGCTCCTTTTTCTGATTACTATAGTTCTTTCCTCAATCATTCGTTTTACATGTCCAAACCATCTCAACACACCAATTTTATCGATAATGCTTATCTCAGCTTTGCATTCATTTTCGGAATGCATCGAAAAACGTGTAACAATATATTTTAAATATCGCGGTATTTACCAAGTGAAATTTAATTTTAAAAATGTACAAGTCCATCAACAAACTAATGGAAAAAAAACATGGATCTAAAAATAAATATAATATTTATCCTTTTTGAAACAAAGTGATCTCCAGCGATCATTTCATGATTGATGGATCAATTAAAGTAGAGTTGGACCGGACCAATGGCAGCCCGAGAAAACGTATTATGCAAGTAGGTACCCACAGAGTAATTAATTCCGACAAAGGCCAAGTTAGTTAACTAGGGAACCGCACTACGGAGGAAGGTGGCAAATTTAAATTAGGATCGCGTCATTATCGGTTTTTAAATCGAATTAGGAATCATATAACCGTCGACTAGTACTAATTGTCAATGGGCAATTCGGATCAGGAATCAAATAGTATAAGTTTCATCTCCTAATTCGAAACGCTTTCATTTGTTTGAGGCTAGAAACGTTCTTACAATTTGCATATTTTAATGTTGGAATGAAATTCCGTTTTATATTCATTTTTTTTATAAATACTGGCGTTGAATATTGAATATATTACTTTTGCCAATGTCAAGTTAATTAAATAATATTATTTTATTATAAATTATGATAAACTTATTATTAAACTATAAATTGATTCTGTTCAATTTTTAAAAAAATAACTAAAAGATAGTATATAATTGGGATTCTGCTCGCTAGGATTATTAGTTGTATGACTGGTTTGAAATTCAAAATTTGAAAAAAAAAATTTCGCTAAAAACATTGTTATGTTTTTTTTTTTGGCTTCTCAACATAAATGAAGAAGAATGTAGAAGTCTGGGCATTTATATGCCTTACGACCGTCATTAGCTTAATATTTTTTTGGAACTTCTAGATATATTGATCAAACTCGTAACACAGCATGTCCGACTTCACAACAGCCATCTACGGTGGGACGAGGAAAGCTTTTATTAAGCGGAGACTTTTCATTTGTATGTGAGAGTTATCTCCGAATCCAGGATTATATTCACATGGTTGAGAAATGTTTGAAAACATGATTTTTTTATTTTAGGTTATAATTTGACCAGTTTATTTATTTACAACATTTTGAGTGATTTTACGTAAACTAATGCAAATAATATCAAAATATTGTCCTTATGGTGTCATCCATAAGGACAATATTTTGGGATAAATAGTTATAAATTTATGAAGTGTTATATATATTTTAACAGTATCTCACTGTATGAATCCTCACTCCCCGTCAAACTATTTTAATGATAATATTATTTTCTCTTATTTCCTCATAACAACTAATAATTGCACATTATTTTTATACCATGGATGCTGTTGACATTTGTAAAGGAAAACTAGCTCAGCTACATTGTAATGTACGTTCCTGGTTTTAACTTTGTTTGTTATGTAAGCAATTAAAATAAAATAATTAAAATACCATTTTTCATTGGAATGAAAAATTAAGAATGGTGTGTTGAGATGGTTTGGGCATGTGAATCCAATGAATTGAATTGGTGGTGGATTAACAAACTTGTATTTATTTACATTGGCAGTGACGGGGATATTGAAAGCTCTTAATTGTAAATTCACAGTAAAAACGGTATACAATTTTGTTTCACAATTTCAATCAATTTCGCATCTTATTTTTTTTAAATCTTTGTAAGAGAAGGTCTGTCAGGAAGCCTAGATGCTTCTGTATCAGATCTGGGAATGCGGTGGGACAGCGTTCAATATATCCTTACGCAACCCTACTCGATTGAAAACTCTACACGCCACTGAGTATGTACACGGTATTACTGTATATAATTTTGCAACGTGCTTGCGTAAATATAATGTACGTACATGTTACATACAAGTAAAATATGTACGTGAACCTTGCACCTACGTTTTAATTATCGTAAACATAGTCATAACACTTGAACTCTCTTAAGTGGTACACAACTCGCCTTGCAAATGAAGAGATGTTTATCTACGTCGTGCAAGAACTACGCTCGGCACAAATTGCAGCATCTTGCGACCAGGAAAATGAGAAAAATCATGTTTATTTTATGTTTTACTTAGTAAATACCACTATTTCTTAAAATCCATAGTGACACGTGTTTCGATGCATTCCGCATCATTTTCAAAAACCGTATGTGAAGCTAATTCTAAATTTTACAGTTGGTTGAAGGTTGAAGAGGGAATAGGAGCTGATCTAATTTTTATTTCTATTCATTATGTTTTATTCTATATGCCCGATTTTTATAATGAAAATATATTGACAACGTTTTGAGGGTTTCCAAATAATTGTTCACAAATCTGAATTATCTCCAATCATAAGAGTTATTTTTCATATTATTTTTTGACATCTCATCAAAGATGATGAGAAGAATATGGAAGTCTGGGCATTTACCGTAAATAAATTAACTGGTCAAATTATACGCTTAAAATAATAAAAATGAAAACGATATTTTCTAGCGTTCCTCATGATGTATGTGATTGTAATCCAGGATTCGGACCTCACATACTAAAAAGATTTTCTGCTTAATAAAAAAGCTTCTTTTCATTTCACTAATAGATGTCTCTAGTGAAGTTCTAGCGATTCAAGAACAGTGTTTCGAAATTGGTTCATAAACTTAGATAGAACTTCCAAGAATTTGAGTAGTGTGGTTATCAATAATGGGTAGATTTGGTGAATGTTACACGTGTGTAAAGTGACCACTTAAACTAGCCTATGACGGTCGTCAGCCCCGTAAATGCCCAGACTTCCATATTCTTTTTCATCTTTGATGAGATGTCAAAAAACAATATGAAAATATAATGTTTTTTGTTGTTTTTTTTTAGAATTTATGTTTGGAAAAATATTTAATTAAATAAATATGCAAAAAGTCCTAACCTTTCAATAACTCTTTTCTTTTCGAACCCGATATGATTTATTTCGATTAAAAAAAACTTATTTATTCAATACAAAAACGGTGTTTAAAGAAAAAAATCAATTACGTCAAATGTTACCTGGGTTAAACGAAAATTATGTTGCGATTTATCGTATGCTGGGCCTTAAAAAGCTCAAATTTATTGTAACCTTCTTGTTTTCTCCAAGAAACAGATGTTTAGCCTTTCAAGGAAATTCAAACTAAATAAACTGTTTATGCAAAAAAATGTGAATAACACATATAAATAAATGATAATATTATCTGACGTGGGTGTACGCACAAAAAAAAGCAATTTGCACAAATTATCTAAGATTTATCAAAATATTAAAAAGATATTCCAGTATCAAATAATACATTTTTAAGAATTTAAACGCCGACTCAACCAGTAATAATACGATAGTTTTATATTTTATTTTTAAAAAAAAGTCTTATTTATTGCAGAAAAAAACCTAGCAATGATAAAAATTACCATCGAAATAAATTCATTTGAATAATTCCGATATTTGAATTCATATAAAGTTACGATTCGCATTTTATGCAAAAAGCCTTTGAAATAAAGCATTTTTATATCGTAAGTAGCTACCAACGCCCACATTTTTTTTACTTACAGACATGGATTGCTCAGTACGCGCTAGCTGCGTATTATTATTCACATATTTACATAAACTGTTTATTTCATTACAAATTACGGCTGTTTGAATTTTCTTACAAGGCGAAACATCCGTTTATTGGAGAAAATAAGAAAGTCGAAATATACCATCGAAGGATACGGCAGTACACAATGGAGTCCTGGTTCCAACCCTAATGTATGTTTGTAAACATGGAGTTGGCAAAAGAAGGATTAAGGTAGACTGAATGCAGTCGAATTGCGATCTCTCAGAAGAATGTGCGACAAAACGATGTATGATAGATGTTCGAATAGTGAAATAAGGAAGGAATGCAATGATAAGATAAGCTTTATCGATAAAAATTAATAAAAGTGTGTTGATTGAGATGGTTTGGACATGTGGAACGAATGAGTGAGGAAAGAAAGGTAAAACAAATTTATGAGGCGAACGTAATTGGAAAAAGGAGCAGAGAAAGACTGAGAAAAACCTGACACGTCAGGTATGCCAAATAATTGAAAGCGGTAATGTTAGGAGTCGAAGTAATCGACGGGTATGTATGAGGAAATGCATGAACGTGGAAGAGGCGAAGAATGTTTACAAAGACAGAGTGATGTGGCGTTCTATTCTCTTTACGAAATAAATATATGGTTTTGAAAAGAAAAGAGTTAATTGAAAGGTAAGCAGTTAAAAAAATATATAAATATATTTTTTCTATACATATTCTAAAAAACGAAATGTATCCAATATACATTATTTAAAAATGATCGGGCGTGGACACACGTGCAGCCTTTACCGCGTCTGAACGCATTCTGATATGAACGTTTGAGACAAGCTCGAGATCTCGGCCTTAAATAAGCATCCACTATTTCAATAATGTATTTGCAAAGTTTAAAAATTACTTAATATACAATACTTGTTCTACCGAATGCTTACATTACACATAGTACGAGTACATTTTTCGTTATCAGTAAGCATTGTTTGTGTATTACAGTTCACATACATAGTAAATAATAAATATGTCTTGCATTGTCGGTACCCACCGCTGCGCAGAGATATGCACTCAAAAGATAAAAAGATTAAAAGTACAATACATATGTATGCATACACGCCTATGTTCGCATAGGGTGTCCCTTTTTCTATGGAATACTAAAATACCAAGTTTTCCTCGGTCTTGCTCTGCTTCGATTGCTTGCAATTAGTCAGGTCAGGAGTAAGAATAATGGGCGGGTACAGGCTCGGCAACACGCTCGGCAACCGTACTGGAGGTTCCGGGTTCGATTTCCAGGGGGGTCAAATAAATATAGTGATTTTTTCACTCTAATATTTATCCAATATTGCCCTGAACCGGAGGGCTGATCACCTCTCCTTGGTGTATTTCTGATCAAGATAACACTGCGTTTATGTGATGTGCCCTATGCATCATCGGATCCGGATGAGAGTTTAAAGAATATGTATGAGGAGATGCACGAATGTGGGAGAGGCGAAGATTGTTTGCAAAGACAGATTTGCGTGGCGTTCTATTCTCCCTGCCTACGCGACATTACGGTTAGTTAGTTAGTTATTAAAATACCAAACACTGATATCAAAAAGTGAAATAATCTTGTAGTAAAGTAAAATAAATGCATTTTTCACGTATACATTAATAAAAAAATTCACATATTTCGTGAGACACCCTGTATACCGTTATCAGTGGAAAATTATCATACAAGGAAGTTAAAAAGAATTTGGTGGATTATGTCTTATGATAAAGAAAAAAATGGTTTCAAATTTGTGTTTTCTTAAAACGTTTATTATAGCATACCATTTGCTTGCTGGAGACATTTTTTTTTAACTTTTGAAACATATTTTCAAAGATATATATACATAGAACCATAACGTCAAAAAAGCGTTAAACAAAATTATACACACATGTATATCAAGTTTGGTCAAAGAATCTGAGTACTACGCAATAACCCAGTATAATCTGCTTCTTTTATCCACAAAGTCATTAAATTACAAAACTATGTATAAAATATTAAAGCTTTGTTATGACATTTCATGGTAGAACTTGCTTTTATATAATAAACCAACAACTATTACGCTATTTTCAATTTGAACAGAGAAAAAAACTATGTAGGTAGTTGTTGTTTTTTTTTATATATGTATAAAGGAGCTATTAATATTTCGATAACGGAGGTGCTTAGTTTTGAAATAGATCGTATCATTCGGCCTTGTAATCCATGATTTTACTGCTCATGATAGACAAAAAACTAAAAATAGCTTTATGATAAGTATTGTAAAATGTGCCCGTGGCACGCGAAAACTTGGTGAGGACACATTATTGTAACTCTAAATTGTAAATACGAGTAAGTGTAAAATTGTCTCAATCATTCTAATGAGTTATTTAAATTATTGTACTAATTTTGGGACAGTGCTTATATAAGGTAACTATAAAAAAAAACAAGTAATACAAAGTAAATATGTAAATGTATTAAGTTTCAGAGAATACAGGACTTCCCCATACTAATGAGCAGTAGAAGAGGTCCTCAACCAACGTTTCCAGATTTAACTATATGTTATTTAAATTCACATTCAAAATCCATTTCTAACATAAAATTATATCAAATCATGCCTAAAACCTTTACCATAACTTGTAATTATTTTTTTATAATACAATACTTAAACTCATTCAATTTAAAATCATATTGTCAGAAAAAAATATATGAAATCATGGTTTTCAACTTCTGCCTTGTTCTGTGCATAACATCGAATTTTGTTTAGCCTTACACAAGACGAAACTCGGTTGCTGGTCAAATAAAATTAATGTGGAAAAAACAACATACATAGTTGTTATTTTATTCAATAAAAAGTAAAGGAAAAAATAAAGAACAAAGTAATACATGACATACTCGTATATAGAAGAAATAGAACAGGTTTAGAATTAAATTTAAAAAAATATATATAATAATGTTGAATGCATCGAAACACGTGTCACAGCAGTTTATTATATTAGTTACATATACATATTATATTAGCTTGTTGTACACTTGTTTCATCAGACAAATAACGATTATTCATAATTTATGAATCCACTGCACTTACAAGCATATTTTAAAGCATTGAACCTTTACATAATAAACATTCATTGTAGCAAATGAAGTATATTTACACAAACTATTTAGTGAAATTTCTCTTTGTTACGTTTTACATAGATGTAGGGTTGCCGCATGCCACTCTAAAATAATTTCAGTATAGACAAAATTGTTCCGAAAATAAAAGAAGATGAGTTAATTCAAGTACAATGGAGTACACCGCACCTGACACTGCTTGCAGTATACACAGACATGGAATGGACCCCCAGAATTTAACAGGGGGACTCTACAATAAATTATACTACAATTGTGGAGGTCCTCACCTAAAAGTTTCATTTCCAATACTGCACAAAAAATCCTTTAAATGCAAAACTGTTTTGAAAAAAAACAAAGTCCCAAAATTGTATAATGTATAAGAGTTTGAAAATGTATGATGAGATGCCTGAATGTATGAAGAATGAAATTTTTTATTTTTTATTTTTAGATTACTTAGGTGGAAACCTATAATTGGAATTGTTATTTTTTTGTATTTTATCATATTATGTTATTTTTGTCGAAATATTCTGTTGGTTCAATAAATAAATAAATAAGAAATAAAAAAAGAGTCTGAAAGAATTAAAAATAGATGTTTTGTTTACAGTAAGATATTATTATGTATATGATGTAAATGAAGTGTAAAAAATAGTTTGTATTAAATGTAATATAAGCTACCTAAATAAATAAATAAACAAATAAATAAAAATTAATCATATTTTCGATATTAATGACCGGGGGTTAGTTGAGACCCTGAAAAAGAAGACTATGAATACCGCAGACAATTTCCGACAAAAGAGAACATACATAGCATAGCATTGAAATAGTTGATGAATAAATAAAACCACTCTTGTTCTTCCATTACGGTGGATCGTCACCAATTCGCCTCTGTCAGATTTTCCCCCAGAAAATTTTTCCACAAAATATGGTCAGATTTTACAAAATAAAATTTTCATCCACCTAGCACGGACCTGCGCAAATTGCGCCCCGTCAAAATACCGTGGTCCGGGTCTTATATTTCCACAATGACAACTCAAAAAACATGCTAACTTGGACCATGTTATGCTGAAACTATCAAACCCACTATTTGCAAAATTTGATTTTTTAATAAATACTACTTCATCAATGGTATTTTTTTTAATTCACTGAAGACATCCCAAAGACATCCCAAAAGATCAACACAATATTTTTGGGATGTGTTCGACTTTGAACTAGAGGAAGAAAAAAACAACTTTGCTGAAACCTTCCAAGATGGTTGGATGTGTTCATTCTATCATTTTTCTAATTTTCCTTAAACCATCCAACCAATGAAATTACAAACTGTGGCCTTATTGACAAAATAATCAAAAAAATTAATATGACAATTTTAATAATTAATTAATTAATATGAAAATTTAATTTAACACGTTGACCCAGGAAGACCACCTAAACGGTGGAAAGACAGCTGGTCTTCCACCTCCCAGGAGCGGACTCCGAGAACAACAGGACACAGTCCTAGCTAAAGAAAGAGAAAAAGATTCCATAATAAAGACAAAATGTCATATACGCCAGTGTTCCGCAAAGTGTGTGCCGCGGCACACTGGGTTACCGTGGTGAGAGTCGGCGGAAAAAAGTCTAGTTTTGTGAAGATAACACTTACAACTTACAAATTTTGATTGCCGGTGCTCAGTACACAGGCTCACATTTCGCATTAAACATAATATGTTAAATATGTTTGCGAATTATATCATTTTCATAATAAATCAATGTTAAATAAGCTTTATTTTTTTCATATTATTTGTTGACACCTCATCAAATATGGAGAAGAATATGGAAGTCTGGGCATTTACGGGGCTGACGACCGTCATGGCCTGGTTTAAGTGTTCAATTTTCACACGTGTAAAATTCACCAATTCTACCCATTATTGACAACCACACTACTCAAAGTTCTATAAATATGAACCAATTTTGAAACATTGTTCTTGAATCACTAGAACTTCACTAAAGACATCTATTGGTGAGATGAAAAGATTTATTTTTTCTTTGGTGTACCTCTAAAATTTCTTGATTTGGCAGGTGTACTTTGAACAGAAGTTTGCGGAACACTGATATACGCTTATATTACTCATAAACGTTTGGGCATTTTTTTGCTTGCTATGTGAACGTTTTCCGTTCAATGTGCAAAGTATTATCGGTACTTAGTAAGCGGAATTATAGATAATATCGTAAACAATACAACATTCTTAATTGATTTGTCTATCTGAACTCGCAGTTGGAGTGATCGATAAAAAGACACTGAAATTATCTTCCAAGGTTCAAACATCGTTACAAAGTGACAATTTTACATTGAGTGTATGACTAATAGTGAATTTCGTTGATAATTATCAGAGGTTTTTGAAATTTTGATCATTTTTTCTCGAATTACAAATGACTTATGCAGTATTGAGACTCTCATCACATTGCAATCGCTCCGCACAGAATATGAATAATGATGATTTAAATATAAAAATAAAACACTTGTATAAGACCACTTTTTGAGTTTATTAATGTAAACACGTTTCGAGAACTACAGATGTTCTCCTCAACCGGTGCCATTGCTAAGTAATAAAACAATGCGAATGCAGTTCTCAAAACTAGACGTGTTTATATTAATAAACAAGTGATTTATTTTTATATTTAAATCATCATTATACATATTCTACGTGGAATTATGCTATGCAATGAGGGTCAACAGATCAGTTTAGTCAACAGATCGGACATTAGTTTGAAAATGCCATAACGAGGCGAAACAATTGTCACAATTTTTATGTGTTTTTATTGATTGAATACAATTTGGTAGACTTTAGAATCCAGGGCTTGATTTTAATATTCGTATATATTTTAATTAGTTTTATATTTTTTAAAGTGCGCTTTATTACCAGCATGTCTACGTCTCATTACATTGCGTTTGTCGATATGTTCTGCCTTTCTTCCTCCAAAAACGATATGTCATCTAACATCACCTACGAATCGTTAAAAGTGCCACATTACTATTAATTTTAACAGTATGGCGTTGCCGTAATGCGATCACTTTTTAAATGAAAGGACGGGTTTCAGAATAACCATAATATGGTGTTTAAAATGATGGGAAACGTGTCGAAACACGTGTCGGAATAAATATTAAGAAAAAGTGGTATTTACCAAGTAAAACATAAAATAATAAAATATTGTGTAATAACATAAAATAATAAGATTGTCCGCCTCCGTAGTGTAATGGTCAGCACGCTCGGCTACCGTTCTGGAGGTCCCGGGTTCGATTCCCAAGGGGGGTAAAATAAATATTAGTGATTTTTTCACTGTCATATTTATTCAATATTACCCTGGACTGGTACCTGAAGCGGAGGGCTGATCACCTTTCCTTCGTGTGTAAACGATCAAGATAACACTGCGTTTACATGACGCAGTGCCCTATGCACCATTGGGGTGCGGATAAGGGTTTTATTATTATTATTTACAAGATTTTACTGTAATGTTCAACGCTCTTGAGGCCATGGGAATCAACGGATAGAATTATATTAATTTATTATTTTTACGTTACTTATTTATTCAGTTTGTAAATATTTAGTTACAGACCACTAAATTAATTACGGTCGTATTTTTCGTAATGGTTTTCTTCTTTAACAAAAAGACGTATCGGAATTCATCAATAAGAATTCCTAGCATGGGTTTGGCTCTGTTCCTTATATAACGGGCAGAAAATATTAAGAGGGGAGTTTCAAAAACCTTGTTCAGGCAGTTCAGCCATTTTTCACTTAAATTTTTTTTTTCATTGCATAAATACTATAATTTGTTCACGATATTTTGAGTGTGTCCAAATACTTGTTCACAAATTTCAGACGTTTCCCAGTATGCAAAAATAATCCAAGGTTTGGATCATGCATACATCCAAATAATATGGTCTACGCTAAACAAAAGCTTTCTCAATCCAAAACAGATGGCTGTTGTGAACTCATATGTACTGTGTCATGAGATTAATAATATATCTAAGAGATCCACAAATTCGAGTAGTGTGGTTGTCAATCATGGGTAGAATGGTGAATGTTGCACGTTTGTAAAGAGATCACTTAACCAAGAAAGCTTTTAAAAATAAATAAAAATAACTCCTAATTGGAGATAATCCAGATTTGTGAAGAAGTATTTGGACACATTCAAAATGTTGTAAGTTTTACTTGGTAAATACTACATTTTCTTAAAACCTATTGTGACCGTGTTTCGATGCATTCCGCATTATTTTCAAATACCGAAATGCATGGAAATACATACATCAAAACACGTGTCACAAAATATTTTAGTAAATAGTGGTATTTACTAGGTAAAACTTGAATTAAAACTGAACATATATTACAACAAAGTCACTGCCGAATCAAAAAAGCCAATTATTGAATTTGATGATTGTTTACTATTTTTTTAAATGTTGTAAGTTTTATTTACTTATTTATTTATTTGAACTTTTTGTACAATATGTGTGTACATTGGCGGGCTTATTGCTATAAAGCAATATCTTCCAACCAACCAAAAAAACAGACTAGTGTGAACGATCTAGGCTTGTACCTTTTGATGTCTGTTAGAAATTAGTGGGGAGATAATGCTTGAACAGGTTAAGACAAGGATAAGAAAAAAGAAAAACAAAGAAACATAAGAGAGCATAATTACAAATTAAGAATTTAAACAGGGTAACATGAATAGAAAAACAAAATGACGATAGAGTAAGGAAGGAATGGGAAAAGGGTGTGGTATTTACTTGGTAAATACCACAATTTTTTAAAACCTATTGTGACACGAGTTTCGATACATTCCGCATAATTTTCAAACACCGAAATGCATCAAATCACGAGTCACAAAATATTTTAATATTTAGTGGTATTTACATGTTAAAATTTTAATTAAAACTGTATATATTTTACAAAAAGGTGACTGCCGAATCGAGTAAAGATATTTTTTGTATTTGATAATTGTTTAATAAAATAATGACTCACTCCTTAAGATATTTCTAAGTTTCATCGGAAACTAAGCCATAAAAATATTTCTCTATTCCGTACTGTAGTGTGGCATCTTAACAGGGCCTTATTTCAATTCTACAAATCAAGGTTAATTTCATTAAAAGGCTTTTTTAGGTCCTCTGTTTCCAGCTTATTATAAATACGGGGTGTGTTGTACTCACCAAGTGTGACGTCATTATCTGTCTCACCGCAAGAGTTGGAACAGCAAAACTTGAAACCTATGTTATTGCGGTTTCGCGTTCCCTATTGACCTATTCGAAGCGGATAATTGACGGCTGAGGAAATTATCACGCTTTGGTTTTAACGGGCTTAGCTACCAACTTTCCAAAACCATGCACATGCGTAGTGATTAAATTTTCGCCAACTAACTGGATTGCTATATTCGATAAGTGAATCTCGCTAGTGAAAATAATTGGTGTTTCAGAACTTCATAAATATAGTACAAAATCAAAAAATCGTTCTATATTTTTTCAATTTCAATTTCAATTTATTCAATAATTAATATATACATTACAAACTAACATTTAAGGCGTATACATTTTTAAAAACAACAAATTAAAAGTAAGCAAGAAGACTCTTGTTAAATGTGTAGAAGAATCCCGTTTCGGAAGACTCCTTCAGACACATGGAACAGATCAATATCCAATGTGATATTGTTCAACATAGCGGTAGCTCCTTCTACAGGCATAACCATTGGCAGGTTGGTCCTGTGTATAGGAATGTGAAATACTATATGTAGAGTACGTTAAATTCATTTTGACATCTCAACATAGATGAAGAAGAATATGGAAGTCTGGCTATTTACAGGGCTTATGACCTGTCATTTTGACGGGCTGGTTTAAGTGATCACCTTACACACGTGATTCTACCCATGATTCTACATGATTGACAACCACACTACTCAAATTCTTGGAAGTTCTATATACAATATATGATCCAATATTGAAACATCGTACAAGAATCACTAGAATTTCACTAGAGACATCTACTGTGAGATGATAGAAGCTTTTTATGAAAAATAACTCTTTTATTTGGAGATAATCCAGATTTGTGAACAAGTATTTGGACACACTCAAAATGTTGCATTTAAAATTTTAACTTTTAAATTTGAACCTACTATTAAATTTAACTTTTAAATTTAATAGTAGGTTCTACAAAACCATTAATATACCAAAGTGTATTTCTTAATGATTTGAACCTTGAATTTTTCGTTGAGAAAAAGAAAGAGCTAATCGCTTAAACAAATTTAACGACCAGCACAAAAATGGGCGGAAGTCCGAGAAAATCACACAGCGCCAAACCAAGTGGGGACCAGGTACGGAGTAATAAATCATAAAATAACAAAGGAGAAACTTATTCAAAAAAGAGAGTTCCCTTCAATTAAGGAGAAATATTCAAATCAACCTCGTAGCTGAAATGTCGGTGTTTGAATTTAAACACTACTGCTTTTCCATAAACGGTCGATTCAAATAATATGTACAAGAATGATTAAATATCCGTTTGCACGCGACGTCTTGATATTTAATACGCAAAACTAAATTTTAGGTTTTTAAAGTAAAAAATCAACATTTCGGTCATGAAATATTCATACTACTTGGCTGGCAGGAGTGAAATTTGTTCATTTAATAATTTGGCTAAATTGTCTAGTGTCATATTGGTCCAAGTCCATCAAAACAATTGTTTCAAACAGCATCATCATACCGGTAAGAGTAAAATTTCTTAGTGCAAGTTCGAAGTTATAACATCATTGAAAATAATCATTTATTGGCTACGAATAATAGTTATATAAAAAAGATATATCGCTCACTCCTTTCAAGAACGTCATAAATCAAAAAACTTGATTTTTCAGGAGAAAGTTTTTAAAGATTAAAAATATAACACAATGTATTAAAAATATATATCAAGCCACTTATTAAAGTTTTTGATGTGCAGCAGATCTTTTTAGGTAAAACCTGAAGGTTTTTTCTCCATTTGAAAAATATTTAATATATTTAAAAAAATAATTAAACAATACTTTTCTTCAAAATACAAAAACAACACTGGCCTGTAGCGGGTAAATATTAAGTTAAAAATATGCCTCTTTTACTGGGATATAGTACATTTTCTGAGCATTCCGAAAACATGCACAACTGAAAATTGACGATTTTTTATTTATGACGTTCTTGAAAGGAGTGAGCGATATGAGTGTCCACTTGCAAACCACGTTATTTTAAAAATTAAGTTTTTTATCCAATATCGACAACCGGTAGAATATTAAATCGTCTACCGATTTGAGTTTTTTTAGTGATTTTTTAAAGTAAACTGTCGATAGGTATTGATTTTTTTATTCAATGTTATTCCTAACTTAACGAGCTTTGGCAGATTATGTTAAACATAGACGTTTATATTTTAAACCTTCTACCGTGGTTTGCAAGTGGACTACTCAAATTACATATTATTTATTAACACTCTCCTTATCATTCATCGTTCACTTTGTGTAATATCCTTCAAAAACACTACTTCATTAATACCGGTTTCGGATAAATCATTCCATCATGAGGTCAAATGAAGACTGATGATGGAACGATTATTCTGAAACCGTTAGTCACGAATCAGTGTTTATTTAAGTTATATTACACAATGTTAACGATGAATGATAAGGAGAGTGTTATATCACTATACCATAAAGTTAACAATTCTTTTGATATCACCAAGTACTATAACAATATACCTATATAAAATATAAATATAAAACCCTTATCCGCACCCCAATGGTGCATAGGGCACTGCGTCATATAAACGCAGTGTTATCTTAATCGTTTTACACGTGAAGGAAAGGTGATCAGCCCTCCGCTTCAGGTACCAGTCCAGGGTGATATTGAATAAATAGTACAGTAAAAAAATCACTTATATTTATTTGACCCCCCCTGGTAATCGAACCCAGAACTTATAATTTAAGTTAGAAATAACCTTCGTTAAAAGAATATAAGTTCTTAAATAACCTTCCTACAGATATAAAAAATTGAAGATATTAAAATATTAAAAAATAAATTAAATGAATTATATACATGTTAATAAAAAAATATAATTATAATATAAATAAATTATATTACCAACAAACATAAACAATAAATAATAAGTGTAAATCGCTCTTCAAGCACAAGAGCTTAGACTCTTAATTGGAGAGAACTGAGTTATTAAATTTAAAATTGTAAAAGTAAAAATGTCTAGAAAATGAATTAAAATTATAAAAAATAACTTTTGTAACTATATTAAATAACAAAATACATCGAAAACAAGGTTAGTAAATATTTACTAATTTTTTAGTTAAAATAACCGGGTGTTCTCGATTCGCAATGAATAGTATGTATGGTATACCATACAGCGGGTAAGAGCTCCAGCCGGGTGTATAATTTGCAAATACGCTACCCGACTCGAGAAAGCTTGAAATCATCGCGGAAAGCGTCGCCCCTAGGTCTTTGATTAATCGAAAATTACATATATCACACTCAGTCGTGCACTGATTTTCGTAATTGCATCGAGCCTGGATTATTTGAGGCAACGTTATACTTAGGGAGTGGCTGACAATTAGTTTGTTCTACTAATTAAGAACTTGGATCTCTCCCAAGTTTATATTGTAATCCGCGGTCTAGGGATAATAGCTTAATCCTAGACAAACTCGGTAAAACGTCCTACGGAATAATATTTATTACCATTTGTTCAGTGGACGGTTAAGCCATAACTAACGATTAATCGCTACTTTAATTCATTATTAATAAATTACGGTATACTAGGAGAATGATTACAATTTTCTCTATTTTATACCTCATTCTCTCAGCGAACGTATAATGTACTGGGAAAACAAACCGAAAATTGGTGTGTGGTTATATACTAATATTACTAGCATTTTTTTGTAAAAAAATATATAAAAATGGCTAATCACAAAGTTAATGCCGTAAATATTAATAATATTATATGATAGATGTTCGAGTGGTGATATGAGGAAAGAATGCAAGATTTAGAAAAGCATTATCGACAAAAATTAAGGAAGGTTTGTTCAGACGTTTTGGCATGTGAATCGAATGAGGGATGAAAGAACAGTATAAATAAAATATAAGGCGAATGTAGTTGGAAATAAAATCAGAAGAAGACCGAGAAAAACTTGGCACGATCAAATATTTCAAATACGTAAAATGATTAGGTCAGGAGTTGGAATAATCGACGGGTATGTATAAGGAGGTGCATGAATGTGGAAGGGGCAAAGATTGTTTGCAAAGACTGATTGGTATGGCGTTCTATTATTTCTGCCTACCCCTGCGGCGTGATGATGAGTAGAAATTTACTAGAGTTGAAATGGCCATTTCAAAATGTACTAAATCTAATTATTTAACCTTCATTTGACACATGTTCAAATCATCACTTACGAGTTGAAAGGGGTCGTTTTAGGCACTGATATTTGAGTGAAACAAACTTCATTTAAGTACTATATATTTTTTTATAATTTACCCATTTGCCCAGAGTTATTTGACTGTTGACACGATAATTGGACAACTCGTGTCAATTCCTCCAATTTCATCTACTTATCTTCAGAATAAATTTTGTAGTCTTCCCTTTCCATCTCTACCAAAAATCTGATCAGAGCTTGTCACTGATATTAAAAGTTTAATTTTTAGGACCTTTGTGACACACTGAATTGGGTATTTCCCAGAAAATTTCAAAGGTTTCTAAAAGTTTTGAAATCATGAAAAATTTTTTGGACTCAATCGCTTTAACTGTTCAATTGTTATGATCAAATATATTATGTTAAAATGGGTTTTTATACCGTGCCTGATGTTTTTGGCGTGTTTTCTTAATTTTCCATTTTTTCTGATCCAAAGCAACGCGTAGGTAACAATTTGATGATGATTTTTTTAAATGTAGATCGAATAATCTCTATAATATTTTCCTTGATTTCACATCTTATGTTTTTCTCTCCGTCTCATCTTTTTTTTAAATCATTATTATAATGTATTTTAACAATATTCATATAATTAATTATGTCGAAATAATTCACAAATGTACCTATCAAAAACCTCACCGATTGAGAAGGATTGAATGAAGGATTAGTGCAATATGTGAACGTTACACAAATGTGTGATCGCTTAAGGCAACCAAGCGACAGGTCAAGCGACAAGCCAACCAACCAAGCCCTAAGATGCTCAGACTTCCATCTAAAAAAATGGAAGAACGATACATATTTCATATAAAAAAACTTCATACTTATGTATTTTGTTTAGACCCAAAATCACTCGTAAACGAGTGAAGGCATAAGAAAAAAGCTATAAGAAAGGAAAAATTAATTATAACCGTATGTAAAATATGTTACAAAAATGCCGACGTATTGCATAAACAATAAAAAATATATTAAAACACTTGATAGGTCTTAAAACACATTTTCAACAATAAACATTGCACAAAATCGGAGTGTATTGTTTGATGTACATATGGATATGTACCAGTACATGTATGAACTCTGAACAACTGTACACATAAAGTCTTTTTCATACAATTCTCACAAGACAATGAGCCCTGTGACAAGTATCGTAGGCCAGTCAGCTCCCTCTAGATTTTGACACATCAACATTGATGAAGAAGAATATGGTTATTTAGAAGGCTTATGACCTGTCATAGACAAGTTAAGTAGTCACTTTACACACGTGTAACATTCCCCATTCTACCCATGATTGACAACCACACTAAACAATTTTTTGGAACTGCTACATGTATCATAAATCTCATGACGCTTTACGTATTAGTTCACTGGAGCCACCTATGGTTGGATTATGTAAGCTTTTTTTACTAAGCAGAGACCTTTCTATTAATCCATCTTTCATATTTTTTACAACGTTTTGAGTGTGTCCAAATACTTGTTCACAAATCTGGGTTTTCTCCACTTAAAGAGTTATTTTTTTAAAGAGTACTAGAGTACTAAAGAGTACACTTAAAGAGTTACATCACAACATTGATTGAGAAGAACATGGAAGTCTTGGTATTTACAGAGCTTATGACTTGTCATGTCATGAGAATTCCATATCCTTCGTTATCGATGTCAAAATGTAAAATTAGCTCCTTAGTGGAAAAACCAGGATTTGTGAACAATTTGAACACACTAATAAAAATGTTTTGTCCGCCTACGTAGTGTAATGGTCAGCAAGCTCGGCTACCGTTCTGGAGGTCCCGGGTTCGATTCCCAGGGGGGGTCAAATAAATATAAGTGATTTTTTTCTTTCTAATATTTATTCAATATTACCCAGGACTGGTACGTGAAGCGGAGGACTGATCACCTTTCCTTCGTGTGTTAACGATCAAGATAACACTGTGTTTGTATAATGCAGTCCCCCATGCACCATTGGGGTGCGGATAAGGGTTTGAAATGAAAATAAATATATATTTCAGTGAATAAGAAAATTGAAGTGAAATAAGGTAATAGAATGTAGCATTTTGTAAAATGATAATAAAGTATTATTTTGAGAAATAAAAAGACTTTGTTTTTTTATCTACTCATATTGGATGTCATGTGAGTGGATCAAAAAACAAAGTCTTTTTATTTCTCAAAATAATGTATCAAGATGATCCACAAAGTTAATGCTTTCAATATTCACAAGATAATAAAATACCCAATTTAGTAGTGATTCGCCCGAAATGTGTGAACACGCCCACCTTCCTACGTCTGAAAAAATATTTCTATTACATTTAACTTTTTTAAGGCCGTTTAACCTTTTACTGAAGGTCCAAATGTTTTTCCCTTCTTGTAGTGATGTAATTGTATTATTATTTGTTGTTTTTCTTGCGATGTTTCGGAAGTCTCTCCAGTGGGAATAATGCCTCCTCCGAAATGGAACCGGCCTTCCTTTTGTTACGTTTGGCGATGGAAAATACTCGAATTTTCTTATGTAGAATGAAAATTATTTATAAACTTTCAAGTACATACCCACGGGGAGAACGTTAACGTTGTAAAAACATAAAAAGCGAAAAATGTTCCGGACCATCAAGTTGTTATAAGTTCCCTTATAAGTTTTTTTAGACTTTGCATAAACCGTGAATTATTACTACTGTATATTCACCCTTAATTAAGGCCGAAAGTTTTCTTTTGTCGCGAAAATATAAACTTACTTGAATCGTTCAGGTATGAAATTAAATACACTTTTCTGGGTTATTTTCTCAGAGCAATTTTACATACTCGTATCTGTTACGAGAGATTTTTATAGTAAATATTTGAAGCATGACCTATTTTTGAAGTAAATGCACTGCTGACAATTTTAGTCACTGGCCACCTCTGATTTTTAATACACATCAGAAGTGTATTATTTTAAACTGTAGGCAGACAGGATGGAACTCCACACTCTTTGTCCTGACATACACTCCTAGCTTCCTTCACATCCATACATCTAGTCGTACATTCCCTCCAATTACGCAGATTTTGACACCACCAGATTTTAGGTTCTGATTGATCTGATCGTGCCAAGTCTTTTTCGGCCATCCGTTCTGTCCTTCCGCTCTCATTCGCCACATATATTTCTTGGTCATTCTATCGTTATCCATTCGTTCCACATAAGAATGTATATCAATGTCCATACCACCTTAAAGAACACTTCTTAATATTTTCAACTATCCCTTGTTCAGCCTTTCATTCCTTTCTTATATCTTCATGATATTCGACACATTCGTCTGAGGGAGCGCATTTGAACATTATTTTATTTTAAATATTATTAAACATACAATACTACAATTTTTTAAGTAAATTAACTGCTGCCAATTTTACTCGCCGCTTTTGTTCGTTAAACACATCAGAAGTGTTTTAATCTAAATATTTTAGTATTATTTTTTGACATCTCATCAAAGATGAAGAAGAATATGGAAGTCTGGGCATTTACGGGGCTTACGACCGTCATAGGCTGGTTTGAGTGATCACTTTACACACGTGTAACATTCACCAATTCTACCCATTATTGACAACCACACTACTCAAATTCTTGGAAGTTCTATATATATGAACCAATTTAGAAACCTTGTTCATGAATCACTAAAACTTCACTAGAGACATCTATTGGTGAGATGTAAAGAAGCTTTTTATTAAGCAGAAACTCTTATATTAGTATGTGAGATCCGAATCCCGGATTATAATCACACACATGAGAAACGCCAGAAAATACCATTTTCATTTTTATTATTAAGCTTATAATTTGACCAGATAATTTATTTACAACATTTTGAGTGTGTCCAAATACTTGTTCACAAAATCTGGATTATCTCCAATTACAGGAGTTATTTTCATATTATATAATATGAAAATAACTCCTGTAATTGGAGATAATCCAGATTTTGTGAACAAGTATTTGGACACACTCAAAATAAATATTTTAGCTTTATATTAAACGACCCTTTTAACCGTTTCAAACGAGTAATAGATAGATAATACAAAAAAAACAAAGGTAAGTTGAATAAATTTCGCTTTCATTTGTAGCTTTCAAATATGTCGCTCATCCCTTCCTCAAAAACAAATCTCAAAGCTTTTCATGATCCAGGGAATGCGTTGACACTTGAGTGGGTAAAATCCAGACAACCCGAGTGATGGGAATATCATAACCGGTTATCATAACCGAATGATACGGAAGGCTTTTTTCAAAGCGAATGAATATTTTTACGAAATACTTAGTTATATTCATAAAATATTCTTTCAAGGAGCTGGGCACATCTAAAATTATAAGGCGTGTAAAATTTTTAATTTACGTAAGATTTTTTAATTCAATATTTAAAAGCGTCATTTAGCAGAAATGGGACACAAATAAAAACGTATGCTTATGACGATTCAATAGAAGTTTCAATAGATTCCGTAAAACAATTTTTGAAATGAGCTCTTACTAATTTTGTTTTTCTGTTGAAAATAATAAAAATGGCAAACTCAAAAAAAAACGCAAATTTTTTGATTGTTACTTTTATAAATTCAACATAAATTAAACAAAATTAATCAACATCCTATTTATACTGTCTTGAAACCGTTTTCTAACATAGTAATACACAAGGGCGGTTGTTACAGCTATGATAGAGAACTAAATACTCACTACTGTGCCCTTCAAAAATAATATACAATTTACTATCGGGATCAAAGTGCTCATAAAATCATATAAAATCATTAAATCCTGTAATTTTTGAACAAGTATTTGGACACACTCAAAATGTTGCAAATAAATTATCTGGCCAAATTATAAGCTAAAATAATAAAAATGAAAATGATATTTTCTGGCGTTTCTCATGTGTACGATAATAATCCAGGATTAGGACCTCACATACTAATAGAGTTTCTGCTTAATAAAAAGCTTCTTTACATCTCACCAATAGATGTCTCTACTGAAGTTCTAGTAATTCAAGAACAAGGTTTCTAATTCATATATATATATATATAGAACTTGTGTGGTTGTCAAAATGGGTAGAATTGGTGAATGTTACACGTGTGTAAAGTGATCCTTAAACCAGCCTACGACGCTCGTCAGCCCCGTAAAAGCCCAGAATTCCATATTCTTCATCTTTGATGAGATGTCAAAAATAATATAAAAATCATTAAAACTTACTTATCAACGTAAATCAGAAAGCAAACTTTAAAAACTAAAAATATAAATTTAAGTATTTTTTGATGTCTTAAATCAGAATTCAATCACTAAACAGAAACCCTACAAAAATGTTGACTTGTGTTACCCGCGTCCTTAACTGACACATGTGGTTCAAATATTCAGCATGTCCCATCGGCCACGACCCAGCGAGCTAGACACGCCAGCCGTGACGACATCCGACACAATGTCCAGCTCTGGACAGACGAGAACTCAACAAAGTGGACTAAAAAGTCCCGATAACATAAAAACGAGTGGAATGTCACAAATCTATTTCGACAAAGGGCGTTTAATTTACTAAGTATTAATTAGGATTACAAGCTTTCGGAGAGTGAGTTCTGAATGGATCGTTAACGCCAGTGGTCAGTATGCTTTGCAGAGTTTAACGATAGTTTAATCTGGGATACTAAGCCTAGACTCTAGGCTCTAGGACCTGGTTTAGCAGTGTTAATCAAATAATTCACATTGTTTAGTTCCTACGTAATAATATTATATCCTGGCATCTACAAAACTACTATTTCAGTAGAGCTTTCTAACACAAGTTACGAGTATGTGGGTTTACTAAACACCGGCACTGCTAGCAACTACTGCCCTTTTTTAGGATTTTAGTTAATTTTGAAAATTATATTAAAATTATATGTTTTTGGGATAATTTATAAAGGATTCGATAAAAAAAACCCCAAGGGATTAAAACGGTAACCTGTTACATTATATTAGATAGTTAAAGTTTTTTACTAACATTTCTTGGTGGAACTGCATTTTATACAATAAAATGACAACTATGTACTTTTTTCCACATTAATTGTATTTGACCAGCAACCGGGTTTCGTCGTAACCGACACCAGTCTGATGATGTCGGTTACGACGAAAACCAGTTGCTGGTCAAATTAAATTCACGTGGAAAAAATTACATAGTTGATACTTTCTCAAAATGTTTTGAGTGTGTCCAAATTACCATTCACAAATACAATAATAATAGCCAATTTATGAAGTGCCGTTTTTGTGAGAAGTCAATATGATTGGGGTTCCAATTATATTTTATTTATGAATTTTGTGTATATTTCAAAACATTTTTCGTTTATTTGACTTTTTTATTTGGCTGAGTACGTGTTTTGTGGTAATATCCGCAGCATGCAGAGCAAGTGGACACATTAGTGTTTGCTCCAATGTGTGTCAATCGTTTTGAAACATTTAATAATTTTTGTAACCACTCATTCCCCTAAATTATTGTCACCGTTTCCCATGGTAGCTCTCGCGATTAGAATATATTCCCAGCATTTTGTGTGGTCCGGCGCCGAAGAGATTCGTAAATCATTTGAAGTGTTAAAACTAGAGCCGTATGAAGCGCCATAAATTTAATATAATTTTTAATTTTAAGTATTGTACTTTATATACCAAAGGGTCCTTAATCATCAAGGATTTTGTTTATTTACTAGCTGTGCTTGGCCTAATGGAAGAGAAAGAAAATGGAAAGCAGGCATTTCTATTATCTACAACATTTTGAGTGTGTCCAAACACTTTTTCAAAATCTTTCCTCAATCCAACATAGATGGCTGTTGTGATCTCACGTGAACTGTGTCATGAGATTGATCAATATATCTAGGAGTTCCAAAAATTTGAGTAGAGTGGTTGTCAATCATGGGTGGAAAAAGTGAATATTGCAAGTGTGTAATGTGATCACATTATCAGTCTATGACAGGTCATAAGCCCAGTAAATACCGAGACTAACATTTTTTTCTTCATCTATATTGAGATGTCAACATTTCTATTTTGTTTAATTTCATAATGCTTGTGGGTAAAAAATATTTTAGCAATTTTTATTAATTGATTCAGCAGTCACTTTGTGGTAAAATCTATCCGTTTTTATATTAAAGTTTTACTTAATAAATACCACTATTTCTTGAAATCTACTGTGACACGTGTTTCGATGCATTCCGCATCATTTTCAAACAATACTGTGTTTGAATACTGTATTTACTAAGTAAAACATTAATTTAAAAATTTATAGATTTTACCACAAAGTGACTGCCGATTAAAAATATCTTAGCAGTTATTAATAAGTACGATGTCCATCATGAGCAAGCTTTAGTCTCGCGTGTGTTGCTGTTACGTTCAACACATGGCGCTGCCATAGCTGTCAAAAATATGTTGAATAAAACATGTTACAGGTAAAATTTTACCTGTTACAGATTACAAAAAAACTCGTTTTTCATTAAATAATTCGACAGTCGCTTTTTAGTCATATCTATCCATTTCTAATTTAAATTTCACTTGGTAAATACCACTTTTTCTTAAAATCCATTGTGACATGTGTTTCGATGCATTCAGCATCATTTTCAAACACTGTATATTTCAATTAATGAAATTAAAATATTTATGCTGCAGAAAGTGGAATTTTGAGGAATATAGTATTTTCACGTGTCGTAAATTATTGTCCGCCTCCGTAGTGTAATGGTCAGCACGCTAGGCTAGCGTTCTGGAGGTCCCAGGTTCGATTCCCAAATGGGTTAAATAAATATAAGTGATTTTTTCACTGTCATATTTATTCAATATTACCCTGGACTGGTACCTGAAGCGGAGGGCTGATCACCTTTCCTTCATGTGTAAACGATCAAGATAACACTGCGTTTATATGACGCAGTGCCCTATGCACCATTGGGGTGCGGATAAGGGTTTTATTATATATTTTATAAATTATTATAATGATTACTATAGATTATTCAGTTTTAGTTTCTTCTTAGGTAAAATATTGTTTGTAAGATTCAATGCATTTATTTTAACCTTCCCGACAATGTATGCGGATATTAAGGTAGATATTCCAATCAGTAAACAAACGACTCTAAAATTACAGTGAAGACGCTAATGGAAGACGGTGAAATTACGGTGTAAGTCATACGAATGGAAAATTACACGGGGAGAATGTAGTTACATTACTGAACATTACATATTAAGCATACATTATAACGCAATCAAAGTGAAACCACAATGTAATAGTAATTTGGAGGTTGGTGAAACATTATTCGAAAATAGTTGGCAAATATCTTTCATTTATGTATTTATTTTAAATCAAACACAGATTTTTTGAGTCTACTAAGTTGTATTTTATTAACAAAAAACACATAAAAAATTATATTGCGACAATTGTTTCGCCTTGTTAGGGCATTATCAAACGAATGTGAAGATCAACTAATAATATGATAAACTAATAATTACATCTACATATAAAAATTCTTAAAAATAATATTACCAACAATTGTATTGAGCTTTAAAATATTAATTCTCAATATGGCCATGTCAATAAATTCTTCCTTTCCCAGAAAATAAATATAAACCTACATCCCCCATTAGCTACTGTTGTCTCCCATAAATTATTGCTGCACGTGTTAAAACTGTCACTTAGAATTGTATAGCTACATAAGGACCGTAGTCCATTTGATCTTCACATTCGTTTGATAATGCCCTAACAAGGCGAAACAATTGTCACAGTATAATTTTTATGTGTTTTTTGTTAATAAAATACAACTTAGTAGACTCAAAAAAAATCTGTGTTTGATTTAAAATAAATACATAAATTAAAATGGAGTTCTACAAATTAAACGCCAAGTCAATAAATAAATATCTTTCACCAGATTTTTCAGAAATAGTTCTGAAACTGTATAATATTCAAGTGTATAAACATTTTTTCAGGCACCTACACACTCGTTTTTTTACTACTTCTACTACTACCATCACGCCGTTTCTCCGCAGGGGTAGGCAGAGAGGATGGAACGCCACACTCTTCTGTCCTGACATACACTCCTTGCCTCATTCACATCCATACATCTAGTCATACATACCCTCCGATTACGCAGACTTTTGACAACGCCAGATTTTAGGTTCTGATTGATCTGATCGTGCCAAGTCTTTTTCGGTCGTCCTCGTTCTGTTTTCCCTCTCACATTCGCCACATATATTTTCTTAGTCATTCTCTCGCTATCTATTCGCTCCACATGTCCATACCATCGCAAAGAACTCTACCTTATCTTTTCAATTATTACTCGTTCAGCCTTACATTCCTTTCTTATTTCTTCGTTTTTAATTCTGTCATACAATGATTTTCCACACATTCGTCTGAGGGAGCGCATTTCAACAGCGTTCACTCTGCTTTCATCGTTTTCTCTCGTTTTTTGTATAATAATAATAAATTTGGATAATTTATTTAGCGTTATTTTCGTAAAATACTATCTCAAGGGCGCTTCACTGAGAATGAATTGGGGAGAAGAAGATATTGGAAATGATTTAGCGATCAAATGTGTTTTAAGTTTTTTTTTCTAAAGATCATCTCACTCTCACTATTTCAAACAACTGGTGGAAGAGTAATCCACACCATCGGTCACGCAACAGCAAAGGCACGCTAGCCAAATTTTGTTTGTTTGTGCATTGGACGCATCTCTCATACTAAAAATGAAACATCTATAACATTGTCACTTTATTATCCTGGTGTTCAAATCAATATTTTGAGTGAATAATGTTTAATATAATTTCTCATACATTTATATTTTTTTACCCCGATGTCTATACCTAGCCCCCAACTCACTCTGGATCCCAACTGTGACTTATGCAACACCGCTTATGCAAACCTGACTTGTTCAAACTTTCAAAGGAAATGCAAGGACATTATTAGCAATATGTAGTGCTTTATGGATACCTTACATTCAACATATTTTTCATCAATGAATAAATTCCTTATTATGAGTGAAATAAAGTTTTATTTAGTGCATCCGTAATTTAATAAAGGACTAAAATTATAATAAAGGTACCTACTAGAAATGCAAACAGATTTGGCTAAAGAATTTTTTTAATCATTATAATTTGTCCGCCTCCGTAGTGTAATGGTCAGCATGCTCGCCTACCGTTCTGGAGGTCCCGGGTTCGATTCCCAGGGGGGTTTAATAAATATAAGTGATTTTTTCACTCTAATATTCATTCAATATTACACTGGACTGGTACCTGAAGTGGAGGGCTGATCACCTTTCCTTCGTGTGTAATCGATCGAGATAACACTGCGTTTATATGAAGCAGTGCCCTATGCACCATTGGGGTGCGGTAAGGGATTTATTATTATTATTATTATTATAATGTGTACCTATACATATTTGGCTCTTTAGCTAATAGGTTTGCCGACCACTAGTACACGGCTGTCCAAACTTAAAACACAGTAAGGGACATTTTTTTTGTAGTATGTTTTTTTTGCATTTTTGGACTAAGCAGAATCTACTTAGTTAAAAAAATGTCCCTTACTGTGTTTTGAGTTTGGACAGCCATACAGGCTATACAACTTATAAAGTTAAAGCCTGAGTAGGGTCATGTCAAGCCGTAGCCAGATTTCATAGTCACTTGGACTAAAGGTAAAAAAAATACATTTTCAAGCACATATATACCATGGAGAATAAACATTGATGTATAATTGTTAAATGATGTCACAAATTCTCTTTGAAATTTGAAATACATACCGGTGTAATTTCCTAGGAGAAATACACAAATTTAAAATGGAAATGCGCGATACAGGATCCGAGGATCCGCTTAATCTCTTTTGACTGTTAAACTTTTAACATGTTTTGTGAATGCATACACATTTCGTCTTGTTTTTTCTAAATTAAATTTCCAAGTAAAATTTCGAGGGCGACACGCTCCGACGGACATTCAACAGTAGCGTACAAAAAATACAAATAAAGCAATTAACATCCACGGTAATAAATTTGGATGAAGTGTTGTTGAATTCATGTGGCACTATACTTACAGTCGAGCATGTAGGAACTCAACAGATTGATTGTGATATTGTGCCTTTCATAGTTTATGGATGAAATATTTATTGGGTCGATGGAATCGAAACTCGAGTAGCGATATCAGGGGTGTGCAACCATCAACAATATAAACATGACAAAGAAGGATACAAGTTGAATGTGCAGCAAAACGATGTATGGTAGATATTCGAATGGTGAAATAAGGAAAGAATGTAATGCTGAGACAAGCATTATGGATCAAATTAAGAGGCGTGTCGAGATGGTTTGAATATGTAGAACAAATGAGTGAGGAAAGAACGATAAAATAAATTTAGGAGGCGAATACAGTTGAAAAAAGGAGCAGAGGAAGACCGAGGAAAACTTGATATGATCAGATATATCAAATGCTTGGAAGCGGTCGGGTCAGGGGTCGAAATAATCGGCGGGCGTTTATGAGAAGATACATGAATGTGGAATATAATACAAGAATGTTTGCAAAGACAGAGCAGAGTGGCGTTATATTCTCTTCGCGTACTCCTGCGGGGAAGCGGTGTGATGGTTAGTTCGTTAAATTTCACTTAGTGAATACCAGTTTATTTTAAAAATTATTGTGAACCGTGTTTCGATGGCTTCAGTGTTTAAAAATGATGCGGAATGTATCGAAACACGCGTCCCGATGGATTTTAAGAAATAGTGGCATTTACCAAGATAAAACCACAAAGTTGCTTGCGAATCAAATAATGAATAAAAAAATTATTTATATTGCGTATATCATCAGTTGAGAATTTGTGAAGCATTGATTTTTTTAATTAAAATATTTGCTTAACTAAAAAAAAAGGAAAATTGTGCATATTTTTACGATACGATAGTTTTTTATCCCTGAAATAGACGATTGATTCTATGAACAGTATAAACATTGTATATCAATCGTCGTATAAACTGTAAAGAGTTTAGGAAGTACTTGACAATTATTGCGAGTTTTATTTTATTTTATTATTTATTACTTTATCATACACTAAACATTTCTCGATCTTTATGGTCGTATTAAAATCGTAGTTATTTCTCAAATATTCTTAACCATTCACAGACTGTTTATGATTGAACGTATCCCTTTATATTAGATCAATCCTAACATTCTTTCAAAAGAATACTATATGAGTTAAGCTTAAAGGGAACATTTGTAGGGGTTAGCGCGTTTGACTACTATGTGTGCGGCCCCGGGTTAGATTCCAGGGGGGTCAGGTTAGTAACCTAATTACGTATACGATTACTGACACTGTTTTAACTGCAGGTCATGTTTGTACCTGATCCGAAAATTTTATACATATGTATGTATACGCAAAAAAAATATTATGTTAATGAATTTATAAATGATTGTTTAGGTGTATATCGCTCACTCCTTTCAAGAACGTCATACATCAAAAATCGACAGTTTTCAGTCGTTCATGTTTTCGGAATCCCCAGAAAATGTACTATATCCCAGCAAAAGCGGCATATTTTTAACTTAATATTTACCCGCTATAGGGCAGAAAGTGTTGTTTTTTGCATTTTGAAGAAAAGGTATTGTTTAATAATTTTTTTTAACATACTAAATATTTTTCAAATGGAGAAAAAACCTTCAGGTTTTACCTAAAAAGATCTGTTGCACAGTAAAAAGTTCGATAAATGGCTTGATATTTATTTTAAATTTATTATATTTTTAAACATTAAAAACGTTCTCCTGAAACATCAAATTTTTGAATTTATGACATTCTTGAAAGGAGTGAGCGATATGTTTGTATATATATATATATATATATATATATATATTCATATTCTTCTTTTCCATTTAACCATACTGATTCACAGCATTATTTGAAATATTTTAAAGTGGTTTTTGAAGTCACATTTTAGATTTCGGTTATTGTTGTATAGTTGTTGATACTTATATTATAATTTAGTTTTGTTTATTGTTATATGGTTGTTGTACTTCATTTTAAATTTGAATTATTTTTCAGAACAGTCTTCTGTCATCGTTTATACAAAATATCGACCGGAAAAATTGTATACCATAATTCCACATTTTTCCACTGAAAATGTATCAAGATTGGACGCCCGATTTCTTTCATAAAATTTTATGAAATCGTGTCAAGTCACACTACGAAAATCACATACGCTGTTTAATTAAATGCACGTACACTTCACACGGCATAATGACCCAAAAAATCAGGCCACGTGGGTAGCAGGTAACAAGTACGCTCGCCACTGATTCTGATAAAACACGTGTGTTGGCTTTACAAACCGACATATATATATATATATATATATATATATATATATATATATATATATATATATATATATATATATATATATATATATATATATATAGAGCTTCCAAGATTTTGTGTAGTGCGGTGTAAATTGATCGCTTAAACAAGCCTATGACGGTCATAAGCCTCGTAAATGCCCAGACTTTCATATTCTTCTTCATCTATGTTGAGATGTCAAAGAATAATAATAAAAAAATAAGAAAATAATAATAAGAAAAATTCATCATTCTAATACATAAGGACATAGTAAAATACACGTGGAGCCGATAAACACAACTAAGCTTAGAGTAAGGTACTTATAATATGTTGTTTATACCCAAATTATAAAAAATAGAACCTATATAAAATAGAACCCAGTAAGGGATTATCGATAATGCTTATCTCAGCCTTGTATTCTTTCCTTATTTCGCCATTCAAGCATCGTGCGTGCATTGTTTTGCATCATATTCGTCTGAGAGTTTTATGTGCGCATAATTTTTATTAAGAAATGCGATAATTTTATGTGCGGAAAAATTCTCAAACATAAACGTAACCCCTAAAACGCATTAAGCTATCGTAGATTACAAAGTTGACACGATGCACAATGTTTATTGTTTGTTTGCGCACACTTACAACTTACAAATGAGTAAACATTCATATCTGCGCACAGTTCACATGTGCTCAACCAAACCGTATTATAGTTAAAAGTACACATAGCCGTCTCTCTCCCACCGCCCTTGCGCGCGTGGGGCAGACGAGGACAGCGATACACACCTGACTAGTGTGTCGGTTTGTAAAGCCAACACACGTGTTTTATCAGAATCAGTGGCGAGCGTACTTGTTACCTGCTACCCACGTGGCCTGATTTTTTGGGTCATTATGCCGTGTGAAGTGTACGTGCATTTAATTAAACAGCGTATGTGATTTTCGTAGTGTGACTTGACACGATTTCATAAAATTTTATGAAAGAAATCGGGCGTCCAATCTTGATACATTTTCAGTGGAAAAATGTGGAATTATGGTATACAATTTTTCCGGTCGATATTTTGTATAAACGATGACAGAAGACTGTTCTGAAAAATAATTCAAATTTAAAATGAAGTACAACAACCATATAACAATAAACAAAACTAAATTATAATATAAGTATCAACAACTATACAACAATAACCGAAATCTAAAATGTGACTTCAAAAACCACTTTAAAATATTTCAAATAATGCTGTGAATCAGTATGGTTAAATGGAAAAGAAGAATATGAATATATATATATATATATATATATATATATATATATATATATATATATATATATATATATATATATATATATATATATATATATATATATATATATATATATATATATATATATATATATATATATATATATATATATATATATATATATATATATATACAAACATATCGCTCACTCCTTTCAAGAATGTCATAAATTCAAAAATTTGATGTTTCAGGAGAACGTTTTTAATGTTTAAAAATATAATAAATTTAAAATAAATATCAAGCCATTTATCGAACTTTTTACTGTGCAACAGATCTTTTTAGGTAAAACCTGAAGGTTTTTTCTCCATTTGAAAAATATTTAGTATGTTAAAAAAAATTATTAAACAATACCTTTTCTTCAAAATGCAAAAAACAACACTTTCTGCCCTATAGCGGGTAAATATTAAGTTAAAAATATGCCGCTTTTGCTGGGATATAGTACATTTTCTGGGGATTCCGAAAACATGAACGACTGAAAACTGTCGATTTTTGATGTATGACGTTCTTGAAAGGAGTGAGCGATATACACCTAAACAATCATTTATAAATTCATTAACATAATATTTTTTTTGCGTATACATACATATGTATAAAATTTTCGGATCAGGTACAAACATGACCTGCAGTTAAAACAGTGTCAGTAATCGTATACGTAATTAGGTTACTAACCTGACCCCCCTGGAATCTAACCCGGGGCCGCACACATAGTAGTCAAACGCGCTAACCCCTACAAATGTTCCCTTTAAGCTTAACTCATATAGTATTCTTTTGAAAGAATGTTAGGATTGATCTAATATAAAGGGATACGTTCAATCATAAACAGTCTGTGAATGGTTAAGAATATTTGAGAAATAACTACGATTTTAATACGACCATAAAGATCGAGAAATGTTTAGTGTATGATAAAGTAATAAATAATAAAATAAAATAAAACTCGCAATAATTGTCAAGTACTTCCTAAACTCTTTACAGTTTATACGACGATTGATATACAATGTTTATACTGTTCATAGAATCAATCGTCTATTTCAGGGATAAAAAACTATCGTATCGTAAAAATATGCACAATTTTCCTTTTTTTTTAGTTAAGCAAATATTTTAATTAAAAAAATCAATGCTTCACAAATTCTCAACTGATGATATACGCAATATAAATAATTTTTTTATTCATTATTTGATTCGCAAGCAACTTTGTGGTTTTATCTTGGTAAATGCCACTATTTCTTAAAATCCATCGGGACGCGTGTTTCGATACATTCCGCATCATTTTTAAACACTGAAGCCATCGAAACACGGTTCACAATAATTTTTAAAATAAACTGGTATTCACTAAGTGAAATTTAACGAACTAACCATCACACCGCTTCCCCGCAGGAGTACGCGAAGAGAATATAACGCCACTCTGCTCTGTCTTTGCAAACATTCTTGTATTATATTCCACATTCATGTATCTTCTCATAAACGCCCGCCGATTATTTCGACCCCTGACCCGACCGCTTCCAAGCATTTGATATATCTGATCATATCAAGTTTTCCTCGGTCTTCCTCTGCTCCTTTTTTCAACTGTATTCGCCTCCTAAATTTATTTTATCGTTCTTTCCTCACTCATTTGTTCTACATATTCAAACCATCTCGACACGCCTCTTAATTTGATCCATAATGCTTGTCTCAGCATTACATTCTTTCCTTATTTCACCATTCGAATATCTACCATACATCGTTTTGCTGCACATTCAACTTGTATCCTTCTTTGTCATGTTTATATTGTTGATGGTTGCACACCCCTGATATCGCTACTCGAGTTTCGATTCCATCGACCCAATAAATATTTCATCCATAAACTATGAAAGGCACAATATCACAATCAATCTGTTGAGTTCCTACATGCTCGACTGTAAGTATAGTGCCACATGAATTCAACAACACTTCATCCAAATTTATTACCGTGGATGTTAATTGCTTTATTTGTATTTTTTGTACGCTACTGTTGAATGTCCGTCGGAGCGTGTCGCCCTCGAAATTTTACTTGGAAATTTAATTTAGAAAAAACAAGACGAAATGTGTATGCATTCACAAAACATGTTAAAAGTTTAACAGTCAAAAGAGATTAAGCGGATCCTCGGATCCTGTATCGCGCATTTCCATTTTAAATTTGTGTATTTCTCCTAGGAAATTACACCGGTATGTATTTCAAATTTCAAAGAGAATTTGTGACATCATTTAACAATTATACATCAATGTTTATTCTCCATGGTATATATGTGCTTGAAAATGTATTTTTTTTACCTTTAGTCCAAGTGACTATGAAATCTGGCTACGGCTTGACATGACCCTACTCAGGCTTTAACTTTATAAGTTGTATAGCCTGTATGGCTGTCCAAACTCAAAACACAGTAAGGGACATTTTTTTAACTAAGTAGATTCTGCTTAGTCCAAAAATGCAAAAAAAACATACTACAAAAAAAATGTCCCTTACTGTGTTTTAAGTTTGGACAGCCGTGTACTAGTGGTCGGCAAACCTATTAGCTAAAGAGCCAAATATGTATAGGTACACATTATAATAATAATAATAATAATAAATCCCTTACCGCACCCCAATGGTGCATAGGGCACTGCTTCATATAAACGCAGTGTTATCTCGATCGATTACACACGAAGGAAAGGTGATCAGCCCTCCACTTCAGGTACCAGTCCAGTGTAATATTGAATGAATATTAGAGTGAAAAAATCACTTATATTTATTAAACCCCCCTGGGAATCGAACCCGGGACCTCCAGAACGGTAGGCGAGCATGCTGACCATTACACTACGGAGGCGGACAAATTATAATGATTAAAAAAATTCTTTAGCCAAATCTGTTTGCATTTCTAGTAGGTACCTTTATTATAATTTTAGTCCTTTATTAAATTACGGATGCACTAAATAAAACTTTATTTCACTCATAATAAGGAATTTATTCATCTACAAAAGTCTGGGCATTTACGAGGCTTATGACCGTCATAGGCTTGTTTAAGCGATCAATTTACACCGCACTACACAAAATCTTGGAAGCTCTATATATATATATATATATATATATATATATATATATATATATATATATATATATATATATATATATATATATATATATATATATATATATATATATATATATATATATATATATATATATATATATATATATATATATATATATATATATATATATATATATATATATATATATATATATATATATATATATATATATATATATATATATATATATATATATATATATATATATATATATATATATATATATATATATATATATATATATATATATATATATATATATATATATATATATATATATATATATATATATATATATATATATATATATATATATATATATATATACATATACATATACATATACATATACATATACATATACATATACATATACATATACATATACATATACATATACATATACATATACATATACATATACATATACATATACATATACATATACATATACATATACATATACATATACATATACATATACATATACATATACATATACATATACATATACATATACATATACATATACATATACATATACATATACATATACATATACATATACATATACATATACATATACATATACATATACATATACATATACATATACATATACATATACATATACATATACATATACATATACATATACATATACATATACATATACATATACATATACATATACATATACATATACATATACATATACATATACATATACATATACATATACATATACATATACATATACATATACATATACATATACATATACATATACATATACATATACATATACATATACATATACATATACATATACATATACATATACATATACATATACATATATATATATATATATATATATATATATATATATATATATATATATATATATATATATATATATATATATATATATATATATATATATATATATATATATATATATATATATATATATATATATATATATATATATATATATATATATATATATATATATATATATATATATATATATATATATATATATATATATATATATATATATAGAGCTTCCAAGATTTTGTGTAGTGCGGTGTAAATTGATCGCTTAAACAAGCCTATGACGGTCATAAGCCTCGTAAATGCCCAGACTTTTGTAGATGAATAAATTCCTTATTATGAGTGAAATACATTTAATATTTACAATATTTTGAGTGTGTCCAAATACTTGTTCACAAATCTGGATTATCTCCAATTATAATTGAAGAAGAATAATTTAGACACGCTCAAAATGTTGTAAATAAATTTATCTGTTAAAAAATTATTTTGAAGTGCTCGTTGACGATATTCTGCCTTGAAGGGCTGGATACATATTATATGCCCTTCTATCATTCCGCACCCTCGATCACCCCCATCTAGCGTGCCTCGATAAGTGGCGGCACTTATTGCAGCTCTCTGTATAGACTTTACATTATGCACGGCCAATTGGCTCCAATTATGCCGACGCCGACGGGGCGGGCTCTGTCACTGACGCAGACGAGATGAACAGCCTCTTCGACTCCTGGCGTCCTGGTTATGTGGTCCCTACATCCCTTATCGCCGAAACTTCACCCAGACGTCGGGAAAACCACATGGTATATACGAACTTTTGCATGGATAAAGCCAATATTGCAAACGTAACTTATGATGCGGAATTGACTATGGAAAAATATGGTCGCAAAATAGTTACTTAGGAAAAATACACCCTTCTTTTACATGTCGATCACTCCTTTCAACAACGTCATATATCAAAAAACTTGGGTTTTCAGGAGAGTTTAAAAATATAATAAAATGTATTAAAAATAAATATCAAGCCATTTATTGAACTTTTTGCTGTGCAACAGATCTTTTTAGGTAAAACATGAATGTTTTTTCTCCATTTGAAAAATATTTATTATATTTAAAAAAAATCATTCATTTTATTTAAAACGCGAAAACAACACTTTCTGCCCTGTAGCGGGTAAAAGAAATACATTTTCTTCAAAATGCAAAAATAAATATTATGTTAAAAATATGTCGTTTTTGCTGGGATACAGTACATTTTCCGGGCATTCCGAAAACATGCACAACTGAAAATTGTCGTGATTTTTGATATATGACGTTGTTGAAAGGAGAGACCATTTTTTCTCTTTTTTTGCATTTCACAATAGATTATAATTATATGTACAATTTTTAAATTATTTTAATACAACAACAACAAAAATGTCCCAACAAAGTCAAGGCATGTGTGTGGGTATACATTTTATTTTAGGTTATAATAAAGGGTATAATTGGTATTTGAAGCAATAACTTTGTGATTTTCCGTTTTATAATTAAAATATAACTTTCTTTTAAAATCACTATAAATATTTTATTAAAACTTAATTATAATGTCTACCGGTTTCGAAGCTAACCGCTTCTTTTTCAAGACTGATTCATACTAAAAACACTATCTACTTAAACGAAATTCTAAATATTTTTGCGGTTAGGCAAAAGAGTTTGGGTAGATCTCAAATGGGTTATTTTTTGAGTTGATTAGCAGTCACAGTCAAAAGGGATCAGCGATATTGAGTGAATGGAAACATATTTAATAACGGACGAAAAAATTGTTTTCTCGTGTATTTATTAGTTGTAAATTATTATTTATTGCTTTTTCAATTTCAAATATTTTCTGAGTTATCTAACTTAAGTCCTCTGTTGCATATACGTAATTTACTTTGTCCTTTACTTTTATCAAATGTGTGATTATTTTCTATTAGATGATTGGCTAATTCAGAATAATAATTAATTTTTTAGACATATTGTATGCTTTCCATTAATTGATTCGGCAGTCACTTTGTGGTTAAATCTATCCATTTTTAATCAATGTTTTACATACAATATTTCAAGTGTGTCCAAATACTTGTTCACAAATTTGGAAAAAACTAGTCAAATTATAAGCTTAAATAATAAAAATGAAATTGATATTTTCCGGCATTTCTCATATGCGTGATTATAATCCAGGATTCGGACCTCACATACTAATAAAAGAGTTTCTGCTCAGAAAAAAGCTTCTTTTCATCTCACCAATAGATGTCTCTAGTGAAGTTCTAGTGATTCAAGACGAATGTTTAAAAATTGGTTCATATATATAGAACTTCCAAGAATTTGAGTAGTGTGGTTGTCATAATGGGTAGAATTGGTGAATGTTACACGTGTGTAAAGTAATCACTTTTAAACCAACCTATGACGGTCGTCAGCCCCGTAAATGCACAGACTTTTATATTCTCCTTCATCTTTGATGAGATGTCAAAAAATAATGTTTTACTTAGTAAATACCACTATTTCTTAAGATCTACTGTGACACGTGTCTTGTACGCTCTTTGGCTTTGCTCTTTGTGAGGATTTGATTTTTTCTAAGAAATATGTACAATAGGTGATCTGGTCAGTCTGAGTTTGGTTTTGATCGCATGGCAACCGAATATTCCTACACCATGGGTTACGGGGAAGGGTGGAGGTCACGTTCCGCCGACATCTGGTGCCTCTGGCCGCCTCCGGAATGGCAAGAGGTTCGATTCCCGCCCCGGCATTTTATTAAACCGATATGAGGGCGGAGATATTGCAGATAGGAATAATTTGAACATGTGACGACGGAGTTTACCAATATAATTTAGTGTAATTGGATATCACGCTCGAAAAGGGTATGTACGTTAGTCCTATCTTTTCAGCAGCTCGGGGAAAAAAGACATTACTATTATGTAGGGGAGGAAATGGAGAAGGAAAAGCAGAGAGTTCAGTTTCGAAAATCAGTGTCTATTATGGTAAAGTTATTTCTTTTAAATTAAGTTTTACTTGGTAAATACTACAATTTATTTATAACGCGATTCGTTGCATTTCGCGTCATTTTCAAATACCGTCTGAAAATGAAAGGGAATGAATCGAAACACGCTTCACAACGGATTTTAAGAAATAATGGTATGTATATACTAAGTAAAACTTAAATTAATAATTGGACAGATATTATCACAAAGTGACAATGTCTATCAATTTAAGCCTAATTCAATTAATGAAAAAATGTTATTTTGTTGGTAATAGTGTTCCTATCACTGCAGTGATAGAAATATAGAATACAATGAAGTAAAATTTTAATTACTTACATGGAAACATATTACATATGTCGCTCACTCCTTTCAAGAACGTCATATTTCAAAAATTGACAATTTTCAGTTGTGCATGTTTTCGGAATGCCCAGAAAATGTACTATATCAAAGCAAAAGCGGCATATTTTTAACATAATATTTACCCGCTACAGGGCAGAATGTTTTGAAGAAACGGTATTGTTTGATTATTTTTTTAAATATACTTACTTAATATTGTCAAACGGATAAAAATCATTCAGATTTTACCTGAAAAGATCTGTTGAACAGTAAAAAGATCAAAAAGTGGCTTGATATTTATTTTCAATACATTTCATTAATTTTTTTTACTTTAAAAACGATCTCCTGAAAAATCAAGTTTGTTGATTTATGACATTGTTGAAAGGAGTGAGCGATATCTGTCCTCACTAGGTATAGAAAATACATGAAAATATACACATTCACATACTTATATACCACACACATTTATATATATATATATATATATATATATATATATATATATATATATATATATATATATATATATATATATATATATATATATATATATATATATATATATATATATATATATATATATATATATATATATATATATATATATATATATATATATATATATAATATATATATATATATATATATATATATATATATATATATATATATATATATATATATATATATATATATATATATATATAAATATATATGTATATATATATATATATATATATATATAAATATATATATATATAAATATATATGTATATATATATATATATATATATATATATATATATATATATATATATATGTATATATATATATATATATATATATATATATATATATATATATATATATATATATATGTATATATATATATATATATATATATATATATATATATATATATATTTATATATATATATATATATATATATTTATATGTATATATATATATATATATATATATATATATATATATATATATATATGTATATATATATTTATATATATATATATATATATATATATATATATATATATATATATATATATATATATATACATATATATATATATATATATATATATATATATATATATATATATATATATATATACATATATATATATATATATATATATATATATATATATATATATACATATATCCACATATATGCTCTATCTTATATTAATTATTACAGAAAACCCATGAGAAGAAATTTGTCGGGAGGAAAAAACAAATCACAGCCTTTCTGCCCAGAGAACTGTTTACGATCCGCCACCCCCGAGGGTCCCTTACGGCCGACAGGACCCGGGGGTGGCGGGAGGGTCGGAACATGGAACTAACAACAGGTACTTGTACAAAAAAGGGAAATAAAATCTAATACACGGGAATGCAACGGAGAAATGCCACAGAGGAAATAATCGAAGAGAAAATAAAACTGACTAAGAAAGGAACGGACAGAAAATATACTGGCAAACAGCACTGACCACTGTGACTCAATTTAGTAGGTCAAGATACACATCCTCATTATTAGCACAATAGTTTTATTTTTTTATTACTAGGGTACCTAGTTAAAATGGAGGATAGAGCGCTATCCTGCTTGGTTTCATATATAGATTTAGATAACGATTTCGTTTTTTTTCAAACCAGTACTTATCGGCGGACAACAATTTATTATTTTAGCAATCATTAAAGGAACATATCACATTTTTTTTATTAAAAGCGGAAATTTTTGTTATTTAATATGGCTTAACCCCCCCCCCTCCTCTATTTATTACCCTACAAACCTCAAAATATACCTAAATAATTATTATTTCTCGTTAGATTTACTATTTACTTGTAGATGAAAACATCTATAGTTTTCGAAACTAGTCGTGTGTAATGAAATAAAACTCATTAAGTGGTTTTGTAGAAGTGTTAATTTTTTAAATAATTTAATTCATTGCGTAATTTATCGAATTAATTACAAACTGAAGTTTATATCCAACGAATAGCACTGTGACAGCTGTCAAAGTGCATTTTTAGATGATAGCAAAAAAATCAAATGGTCTACGGGGCGAAAAAGTTTGAGAAACTATGACCTAGACTCTCTTTTATATGGACCATTCGTCACAATGTCAAATATTAAGGGGATTCCTGAATACGTGCCATTGGCAGCAGTCCTCAAACTGGGAGGACTTTAATCTGCAGTCAAGAGGAACAATTTAGAGAAACAATATTAATTTCCCGAAGAATAACAATTAACAAACATTATAAAGAGAATACCTGGACCATTAAGGGAGAGCCTTAACAAAGGTTGGCGAACAATGGGTTCTGTGAGGGATCGGAGGATACACTAATCCAAGGGTGGCTAACCCGCGGCCCGCGGTCATGTATGAAGAATATATTTTTAAACCAGCGATATATCTGTGATAGGAACACGGTTTGATACATCAACAAATTTTATGCCCTCAAGTATTCGGCTGTCCAAATTTAAAACACAGTAAGGGACATTTTTTGTAGTAGGTTTTTTTTTGCATTTTTGGAGTAAGTAGACTCTACTTAATCCATAGATGCAAAAAAAACCTACTACAAAAAAATGTCCCTTACTGTGTTTTAAATTTGGACAGCCGTATTATCTATGGGTCAATTCATGCATGTTGTTATAAAAACAGTGAACTATCTGTTTGCACGCTCTTCAGGATGCTGGCGATGGCCAATTCAAGGCAATCTCAAAATCTCGAAAACCAGTTAAGGTGTGCAAGTTCAATTATTGAAATAGATTTAGAAAAATTAAGTGAGCGAAAAGAAACTCAAATCTCGCACTAAGTGGTCATTGATAAATTGGTTTAATTTCAAATAAAATTGTTAATATTAGTTAATATATGGGTCATAATTAATAATTTGGATTCTAAAAAAATTCATAATTTTTATTACTACAGAAATACAGTTTTGTTGGTTCAATGAGTATTTTCTTATTTTTTGATTTTTCGTTTTATATTAAAATCAAATATTTGTAGTTTATACTAGCACTTTTAATCTTATTTTATTTCGGATAGTATCTTTTGCTATAAATAATTTGCCAATCATATCATGGAAACTAACCACTCATTTGACTCTCATACACTTAAATTATTACACTCTGTTACAAATAAAGGTCAGGTCATGAATAATTTAGAAAATTTAGAAATACATAAAAATTTAAATTCAGATAAAACAATAATTAATAATGTACTGTTTCAAAATACGTCACCATTATTATCAATGTTTCCTTTTACAAAAGATGTTGTTCCTTACCCCCCCCCCCCCTACCTATATTTATAAACCTATATATACACCTAAATATATTTTTATTCGTTAGTTTTAATTTGTGCCAGAAGATGAAAACAATTGTCGTTTTCGAAACTAGTCGTAAATAAAAATAAAACTCAATTCAGTGGATTATTCAAGTGTTTAATTTAATTAAAATAATCATGTCATTCCACAAAGTTAATGCCGAATCAATAAATAATATAGTATCTTTTGCATTCTTGCCTTTTATTATACCTAAAATATAATGTAAACCCACACACAAGCCACGCCTTTTTGGGACATTTTTTTGTACTAATATTTAATATTTTTTTTGTACTAGTAATTATAATATATTGGGAAATGCAAAAGATTTTAATATAATGAAAGAAAGAACATCTGGCCGTAGTAATGTTTTTCTTTCTTCACAATTAGCCTGATTGTACTTTCTGATCACCCCTGTATTGAAATTATTTAAAACTAACTAACTAACTAACTAACCATCACGCCGCTTCCCCGCAGGGGTAGGCAGAGAGAATCGAACGCCACACCACTCTATCTTTGCAAACATTCTTAGCCTTTTCTACATTCATGCATCTCCTCATACATACTCGACGATTATTACGACTCCTGGCCCAGGCGCTTTCAAGTATTTGACATACCTGATTGTGCCAAGTTTTCCTCGGTCTTCCTTTGCTACTTTTTTCAACTACATTCGCTTCATAAAATTGTTTAACCGTTCTTTCCTCACTCATACGTTCCACATGTCCAAACCATCTCAACACACCTTTCTTAATTTTATCGATAATGCTTATCTCAGCCTTGCATTCTTTCCTTATTTCATCATTCGAACATCTATCAAACATCGTTTTGCCACACATTCGTCTCTGAGGAATCACATTTCAACTGCATTCAGTCTGCTTTCATCCTTCTTTTGCCAGCTCCATGCTTCCATTCATAAGGGTTGGAACCAGAACTCCGTTGTGTACTGCCAGTTTAGCTTTCGCTGATAGGTTTTTATTTGCTAAAACTGATTTTAGTGCACCATTCACCCTGTTCCCAGCCTTCACTCTCCTTTCTATGTCTTTATCAATCAATTATTTATAATACCTACTTACAAAAAAAATAAGCATGAAATTCGTTGTTAAAAAAAAAATAAATCTAATGTCTGTTTGTGGCCTTTGGGAAAATTTTAGGTCATCGATGCGGCCCGGGGTGCAATCAGGGTTGGCCAGGCCTGCACTAATCCGTTATAAGTGCGCCCTTCATCTGTATTGAAGTAGGCTATTTGGGATTTTCCAGGGGTGTGGCGCGAGTGGCTGGAGGAAGGACGTGCAGGGGGGTAATGAGTGGAATCGTCATCTGCTGTAGCAGTTAGCATAATATCATAATATATCCGATTAGATAAGCATTCGTGAAAAAGTAATATGACCATATTGTAGCCTGTAGCCGTGCGTATCGACAAGGCGAAAAAACATAGCCGTGCGCCATTTTCGTACTTACAACGTCAAGGGCGCTCCGTCGTTGTATTAAAAGTACGATACATTGTTTAGTATTGAAAAAAAATCAGTAATAAAAGTCGAAGGTTATCCTTCTTTTGGGTAAAGCGTCGGATTAGTGTGGAGTTCTTCCACTCATGGCAACTTAAGGCCCAGTATTCGTCAAATCGCAAGTTAATTATCTTCAAACCATGGTGACATTAAACGTAATTGATTATTTTCTTAAAACACCGTTTTAGTATTGAAAAAAAAATACTTCGAAATAAACATATGGTTTAAAAAAAAGAGTTATTCAAAGGTAAGGAGTTAAAAAACGTTTTTTCTTCTTCAATGTATTGTATATTATTGAAAAAAAAAACAAATTCCAAAAAATTGTGCGCAGACAACACGTCTGGCTTCTCGAGCAGCCGATCGCGTATTCAATTTGTACGTTTGAGATCTCACCCTTACGAAAAACATTTTGTTTGTCCGCCAAAACTCTTGCTCGTAATATTTTATTATTTATTATAATATCCTAATGAGTACGGTTAATATACTTGCTGTAAAAACAAAAACCAGATGGGTATGTATGTAGTTACAATGTGGTCATATATGATATGATATATTCGTAACAGTTACTCAACCCCGCACTTTTTTTGACACTTGAAAAACAGCTCTATTTAAAATTACAGAAAAAAATAATTACATATCTCGAAACAAAAGGATACGCCATTATGATTAATTAGAAGTTTTTTTTTTCAATTACACATTTATAATTACATACATATCGCTCACTCCTTTCAAGAACGTCATAAATCAAAAAACTTGATTTTACAGGAGAACGTTTTTAAACTTTAAAAATATAATACAATATATTAAAAATAAATATCAAGTCACTTTCTGAACTTTTTACTGTGCAACAGATCTTTTTAGGTAAAACCGGAAGATTTTTTTCTCCATTTAAAAAATATTTAGTTATTCTTAAAAAAAATAATAAAACAATACCTTTGCTTCAAAATGCAAAAACAGCTCTTTCTGCCCTGTAGCGGATAAATATTAAGTTAAAAATATACCTCTTTTGCTGGGATAAAGTACATTTTCTGGGCATTCCAAAAAGATGCACAACTGAAAATAGACGATTTTTTATTTATGACGTTCTTGAAAGGAGTGAGCGATATATCAAGGCGGGATCGATAGCCCGCAAAATTTTATTTAGACTCGGGTAACATTTGACGTAATTGATTTTTTTTCATAAAACACCGTTTTTGTATTGAAAAAATAAGATTTTCTTCGAATTAAATATTTGATTTTGAAAAGAAAAGAGTTATTGAAAAGTATGGACAACATTTTGAGTGTGCCAAATACTTGTTCACAAATATGGATTATCTCCAATTATAGGAGTATTTTTCATTTTATTTTTATTTATTTGTTTATTTATTTATTTATATTTTCTGGCGTTTCTCATGTGTGTGATTATAATCCAGGTTTCGGACCTCACATACTAATAAAAGAGTTTCTGCTCGATAAAAAGCTTCTTTTTATCTCACCAATAGATGTCTCTAGTGAAGTTCTAGTGATTCAAGATCAATGTTTCAAAATTGGTTCATTATATATAGAAATTCCAAGAATTTGAGGTGTGGTTGTCAATAATGGGTAGAATTGGTGTACGTTACACGTGTGTAAAGTGATCACTTAAACCAGCCCATGACTGTCGTCAGCCCCGTAAATGCCCAGACTTAAATTCTTCATCATCTTTGATGAGATTTAAATAAAAAATAATATGAAAGGTATGAAGTTAAAAATAAAATCAAATTTCATTACATTATTCTAAAAAATATATTATACGCAGACAATAAAGTGTGGCTACTATTGCAGCCGATCGCGTACATATTTGTTTCAAATTAAAACTCATTTTTTAAATACAAAAACGATGTTTCAATAATAATAATAAATAAATAAACAATAACGTTTATTGTTACCCGGGTTTTAAAAAAAATAAGCTGCTGACTATCGCGTTAAAAAATTACTAAATGAGTAGTCAAAACCATGTCTCCATGTTTGTCATTTTTGACATTGATATTCTCTTGAAACACCGTTCTGTAAAATTTGATTACAGCGTTATTATAATTTTTTATAGACCTAGTCGAATGAGTTATAAAAATAATAATAAAGATTATAACGTATTTTTTACATTGTGAGCGCCTTGACCTTACGTTTTTACAGATAACGCAACATCAAGGTTTGGCAATATTGCCCATAAAAAGACCCAGTGGACCTAACAATGGGACCACTCTCTGACTAGGCAAAATTGAATACAACATACGATGATTGTGACTTAACACTTGAATGCTAGACTATCGTAAAAATTACGACGGCAAAATGACGATTCCTGAGAAAAAAATATGTTTGCGTTGTTTCTGCGCCCCCTGCTTCACAGTAACTTCCTAATGTCTTCTTTATCTTCTTCTTTTTTTTATTTTTATGTTCTTTTTTTTATTTATTTCGTTGTAATCTTGCACACTTTACCTTAAGGTTTGACATAAATGTATATATATCGCTCACTCCTTTCAACAACGTCATACATAAAAAAACTTGATTTTTCAGGAGATCGTTTTTGAAGTTTAAGAATATAATAAAATGTATTAAAAATAAATATCAAGCCACTTATTGAACTTTTTCATTGTGCAACAGACCTTTTTAGGTAAAACCTGAAGGGTTTATCTTCATTTGAAAAATATGTAGTATATTTAAAAAAAATAATTAAACAATACCTTTTCTTCAAAATGCAAAAACATCACTTTCTGCCCTGTGGCGGGTAAATATTAAGTTAAAAATATGCCGCTTTTGCTGGGGTATAGCACATTTTCTGGGCATTCCGAAAACATGCACAATTGAAAATTGACGATTTTTGATAAATGACGTTGTTGAAAGGAGTGAGCGATATGTGAGTATATGTATGTATGAACGTATATATGTTTATCTTTATACATCTTCGATTTGTCTTCTTTTTATTTCTTTTAATATTTTTTTACGTTATATTCTTACTTTTTATATTTTCAAATTGTATTTTATAAAATGTATATATATCATATGGACTTTGAACCTTAGAGGCTTGCACCTTGTCCTTTCGTTTATTGGATGCCATAGAGACCCTACCAGAAATTATTCAAACATTAACTAATTAATTATAATCCAAACGACACTCGGTCTAAGTGTCGTTAAAGGATTAGAACCATGCTGGATTTCGTTCAAACGTTTTTCTTGCCGAAATATTTGTCAGTGGGCAAAAACGCGTCAACAAAGGCCTCCATACATAAACAGTTAGACATTCATCAAAGTTAATTACTTAGTAATTTGATTCTACAGAATTATAAGCGATTCTTGGGAGACCATTTTTTATGACTTGTTGGATGTGTGGTCCGACTGTAGATTAAAAATACAAGCATAATAAGTTGCAATATTTATTTTTGAATTTTTCACCATGCTCACAGAGTGATACATTTAAAATTTATACAAACATTTATTGTAACTGTTTTATCCTTTACGATACAGCGCATTGAGAAACAATGTGTAATTTATAGTACATATAATACATTAAGTACATATACTATGTATTTCACTCTCAATTTAACCGTCCTGAAGGATTCTAGTTCGATTTTCGGGAAGTAAAAATAAATAAAATTTAATAGAAATTAAAATCAATACAGCCCAAATTTGTGAACAAGTGTTTGAACATACTCAAAATATTTCAAATAAAATAATATGGTCAAATTATAAGGTGCATAAAAAAATAATCATGTTTTCAGACGTTTCCCATAAAAGCCTTCCCAATCCAACCATAGATGGCTCTAGTGAACTCATATGTGCAGTGTTATGAGATTAACGATATACATATGTGTGAGTTCCAAAAATTGAGAAGTGTGTTTAATCATGGGTAGAATAGTGAACCTTACACATGTATAAAGTGATCACTCAATTCAGCCTGTGAAAGATCGTAAGCCGCTGTAAATACCCAGACCTCCATATTCTTCTTCACCTATGTTGAGATATCAAGATTTAATCTAAATAAATATTATAAATATTATTATAATAATTATAAATATTATTTCATAAAATCTATTGTAGACACGTGTTTCGATGCATTCAGCTTCATTATCAAACACCGCATTCAGATTCATTTTGAAAACTTTCGATTTTTAAATAAGCCCGCCAATATCATTCGAAAGCGGGAGAATGATAGCTTTTTAATTCGAGTTTTCGAAAAATGCGCGGTATTTTTTAGTTCCGTTTCGCGTTCGCTACATTAAGCTCGCCGAGAGGGTTAACGGCATTTTTCGTGCGAACGGATTTCGGCAAAAAGTGGCTTCTCTTTTGATACATTTTAAAATGTGGATGACACAGAAAGATAACGGCTAAAGTGGCTCAGTTAAATTGTGTATTAACAAGTTAACACATTCTAGAATGGCCATTTGGTACATGTGTGTAGGTACGTGTAATGTACGTACAGTAAAACCTCGATATAACGGACTATTTGGAGGGAGGGATTGTTCGTTAAATTCGTTAGTTTTATAAAAATAAGTTTAAAATATAATTTATATTTGAAGCAATATCTTTGTGATTTTCCATTTTGTAATTTGTAATGATTAAAGAAAACACTTGTTTTTTAGCACTTGAGTTTTATTATAGACTACATGTTTCAGAAGTTGAACTTCCATCATTCAGGTCTGTATAATAACTAATATATAAAATATAAAATTGTTCTATAAATAAGGAGAGGGGAAAGTAAGGGGAAGGGGTTAGTCAAGGGGCGGAGTTTGAAAACAAAGGAAAAATGGAAAGCAAAGGTGAAGAATTTTGAAACAATATATTATTTAATAAATTATTATTAGAATTTAGAATTTGTAATTTGTAATTAAAATTTGTTTTAATATTACTGTAAATATTTTATTATAACTTAATTTGAATGTCTACCGGTTTCGAAGCTAGCTGCTTCTTTTTCAAGACTGATTAATACCAGTCTTGAAAAAGAAGCGGTGAGCTTCAAAACCGGTTGACTTATAATTAAGTTATACTAAAAAATACATAGTGATTTTGAAACAAAGTTATATTTCAATTATAAATGTTTGAAATAAATCAAAAAACATTTTTTTGTAAATATGAGCAACGTTTTTTTTTTAAATTAACGACTCAACATAGATGAAAAGTATATGATAGTCTGGGCCTTTACGGGGCTTACGAACGTCATAGGCTGGTTAATCGGTTTATCAGTGATCACTTTACACACGTGTAACATTCACCAATTCTACCCACTAGTGACAACCACACTACTCAAATTCTTGGAACTTCTAATCATATTGATTTTGTTGAAAAATAAATTAAAAATAACTCCTTATTGGAGATAATCCAGATTTGTAAACAAGTATTTGGACACACTCAAAATGTTGTTAACACTGTATTTAGACATAAGTAAACAATTACAAATTCAATTCAAACCCTTATCCACACCCCAATGATGCATAGGGCACTGCATCACATAAACACAGTGTTATCTTGATCGTTAACACACGAAGGAAAGGTGATCAGCCCTCCGCTTCAGGTACCAGTCCAGGGTAATATTGAATAAATATTATAGTGAAAAAATCACATAAACTCTAACAAAATTCTAATTATGTTTATGGACACTCGACTCGTCGTGAAGTGACGTTGCTGTTTGATATCGACGAGCTTGGTTTTGGTAATCCTGCTTTGAAAAAGGAATCAAGCTTTGTTTGCGCTTTTGAAGTTTGTTGTTTTTTTTTTATAATCAACCCTTAAAAACAAAAGTGTGTATAATATACTCGAACTTCGTTATCTGACGACTAGTCAATGTTTTGCCCGGATTTTCGTCCGTTATATCTGAAGTTCGTTAAATAGAGCAGTGTTGAGCAAAGTGTGTGCCGCGGCACACTGGTGCACCGTGGTGACTAGTTGGTGTGCCGCAGAAAAAGTCTGGTTTTGTGAAAATAACACAATTTCTCCAATTTTTTTATTGCCTGTGCTCTGCTAAGTAGGCTCATATTTCGCTTTAAACATAATATGTCAAATATGTTACCATGATATGGTAATATGCACCTCTGAAATTTCTTAATTAGGTAGGTGTGCCTTGAATAGAAAAAGAAAAAGTTTCGGAACACTGAAATAGAGGTCCGTTATATGTAGGTTTTACTGTACGTGTAATGTACATACGTATGTAAATTTAAAATGTGTACATCTTGTAACAACATATGAAAAGGCAATATATTAATATAGGTTATTTATTACATGACAGGTTTGCCGACATGAGCTTACTATCATATCGAATAAATTAAATTCATTGATTGATTCGGCAGTCACTTTGTGGTAATATCTATTCGATTTACGTTTAACTTTTAGTCGAATACCACTATATATTTAAATCTACTGAGACACGTGTTTCGATCATCATTATACGATGTTTGATAATGATGTTGAACGCAACGAAACACGTGTCAAAATATTTATTTTTAAATATTGGTATTTATCAAATATGTATGTATATACGGTGTTTGATAATGATGAATACATCGAAATATGTGTCACAATAGATATTAAGGCTAACTCGCATTAATAAAACTCAGTTGGCTTCCGGCAACGTATAGAGCCGGTCGTTGGGTCACACCTAATTTTTTTGTAGAATACATATTGTTTTTTTTTTGTTTTTTATATATAAAATACAAAAATGGTATATAAAAATTACAACGATAAAAATACTGCAGATGTTACCTGGGTTTACAGAAATGTTGCTATTCAACGAATACTAGGCCTTGAGAAATAGCGGTATTTACCGATCAAAATTTTAATTAAAAATAAATGTATGTATATTAGCACTTAATGAAAATGTTTATTTAATTTAAGATATAATATGGTAAATAGATCGAATATTTAATTTCGGAGAGGTCAATAGTCAACTAGATAAGTACATGTGCTTACTTAATATTATTTTATTAGAATTGACAATGTACTTCAGGCTATAATGACCGTGACCCCACAATGTGTGGTAAATCACTATCTAACTTGATAAAACCAATATGTATTGGTCAAAAAGGGACTCACAAATTTTATTAGTCTACTATTTTTTACTCTAATTTTATTAGTCAAAAATAGTACCGTTCCACACTTAGGGTACTTTTGGAATACTCTTTGGGCACTCTTAGGGCACTCTTATGATATTCTTAAGGCACTATTAGGGCACTTTTGTGGTTCTCTTAGGGCACTCTATTGATACTTTTAGGGCGCTTTTGTGGTACTCTTAGGGCATTTATAGTGAACTCATAGGGCACTCATGCATTCTTGTGATACTCTTAGGGCGCTATTAGGGCACTTTTATAGATCTCTTAGGACATTTATAGGGACCTCATAGGGCACTGCTATGGCACTCTTATGGCACTCTTAGGGCACTGCATCGGATCGACACGGTGTTAATTTAATCTGTAACTACACCAAGGCCCTGTGATCTAGATTCATGAAACAGGAATCAATGTATTTTCTGTTTTAAAACATTCTTAACTTTGTGGTATGGTAATATAACACTCTCCTTATCATTCTACTTCACGACTACCGGTTTTGGAATAACCATTCCTTCATCAGGTCTCCCTTCCAGTCTATATTTGACCTATAGGCCATAGTAGTCGTAAAGTAGAGTTTTAAGTTGCATTACACAAAGCAAACGATGAATGATAAGGAGAGTGTTGGAATCAATGTATTTAGGATAGGTAGGTGACGTAAGTTCAGGAGCTTTTAAGGAAGGAAATCACTGCTTTATGGAAAAGGAAATGGAGAAAGGTTTAAGTTTTATCATGTTTGTTTTAGTAATTAAAATTTCATTAATTTTAAACCATTCAATATTTATAGATTTTGTAATTGGTCATATATCGAATATCATCATGTAAAAAATAAAACTTTAAAAAATTGTTTTTATTTTGATTTTTTTTAAAAGTCATATTTATATTTGTATGAGCTAGGAACCGAATCCACGTATCTATATCTCGAGTCTAGAGTCTGCATCACATCCACAATTCGTAAAATAATTACCTACCTACATAAGATATTTTTTAATGTACACAAAACAGTACCTACGTATGTTTTTATGTCACAAAATCAATGTCCAACTAATATTTATTATTACAAATGTTTTCCTTAAACTCACCATTTTTTGTCATTTTTTTTATAAAAAGTAAATCTATGGTTGATTTTTTTAAAAGATAAACCCATAATTTACGGATCTATAGATCAAAACAAATCATGTATAACTTTTTACAAATCACTTTTAAACTTTGATGTCCGTATGTTTTTGATATTCATTATTTTTAGTATATGAATTTTGAGTTTTTTTTATCAATAAATAATGTTTCAAATGAATGAAGATTGTAAAAAATATACTCCAGATATATTCTCATTAATCTAAATTGAAATGTGTGGTCCAAATTGACCCATACACGTAATATTTATGGGCGAAAATATTTTAAGTAACAAAGTTTATTGTAAGTAACAAAGTACATATCAAATTAGATTGGGTCTTAGTTGCAAAAATATCAGAACTTTTGTGCGTGTTTCGATACTTTTTATAAATTAAAATAACAGTTCGGACGAAACCTTAAACTAAAACGTACGTAAACCCCCAATAATGCTAGAGTGATAATGTTAAAAAGTTAAAATTATCAAATTAAATTTTTTAAAATATGAATAACTCCGTAAAATTCACTTACATTAAAATATCTCTAATTCACTATTTTTTCTAACTAACATCGAAAAGCGCGAAAATTGTCAATAATGCATGTTGTAATAATTGTGCAAACCTGTGAATGAAGCGCCAAAATGATCAATGAAAGCGTAATCTTGGATTCAAATATCATAAATCGATTGAATTTTCAACATTGAACACGTGTGAAATGTAAATAATGCTTCAAGTGATAAATTGTACAAATAATTGTATTGACTTAAGTGCAAAAGTAATTAATGAAGCGTAAAATTACTTACATTAAAATGTCACAAATCCTTTAAATTTTGAGCACTTTCAATGTCACAATTTAAAGGAAAAATTCACACTTTAAATAAATACAAAACTTTTCAAATTGGAGCACAACTGTCAAATGATTACAGCACAGTTTTGACAACATCAACAGGTAAAAGTACGCAAAATTGTGGATAATATTTTAGACAACAGTTCGAAGGGTATTTTCCCTAAAGGTTTTTCATAAAAACACGGTTGAATCGTTGAGATATTCACGAGATTTTAAAATATCACCACAATAATGCCGGGAACTCGAATAACTTTGACGAAATTTCGCTAGAGCGCCACCGCGGGAACACACGACGCAAGACGAAGTTGCGCTGGAAACTGAACTTTTGTAAAAATAGACACCTACAGCGCCGTGTAAATTCCACTTTGTAGAACGAGATAGAAAGACCGTCGACACGCCTGCGCGCATTATTCATTTAAAAAAAAAACAATTCCAACCGAAATCAACATAATCATTCATAATTCCTACCGTTGATATAATTATAAAGGCATTATTCGAATAATTTTCAAATTTGGATTACGTATTAGCATCTATAATGGAAATTTTTATTTGGTTCGAAACTCGATTTCAAAGTTCAAATTGAATAAAATTGTATCTGCGTTATTCGTAATCGTTAGGGGTCCGATTTTGACTATTTTTATCCACAAAAAGTAATTGAGTTATTCGAGTTTATAAATTATGTGTTATCATTATTTTTATGTTATTAATATTAGTTATGGGTTTGATTTTTACTATATTTTAGCCACAATCATTGATTGTGATATGTATTCTATTCTTGTAACGTTTTAACTCTTATTCACAGTCCTACATATTGGTCAGTTTATTATGTATTCCTTACCCCATAAGAGTTGATTGAACAAAATCTAACATTGCTTATATAAGGAGTAACTTACTATAAGGAGTCCTTAGACTTATATTTGGATGTACAAATAATGTATTAGAATATACACTTGGGTCTGTTTTTATGCAGATCTTTTTAATGAGATTTTGAAGTTATGCGATTTTCAAATGTAATGGAACCTATCCCTTATTTTTGTATGTAGTTCAAGTCTTTTTTTTATGCGAACTCAACGAACGACTGGCACAAAGTTAACCTCAAATCTTACATCGTATTAAAGAGATACTTTATTGGAAAACACATAAAAAGCACTTGTAATTTGGATTGAAAATGTATCTCAAAAACTATTTCCCATATGTGGATATTTAATTAAGGGAAAAAGCTCTTCTGTTTATATTTTTATAATTTTTTAAACTTTTTTTATGCGTCTTTTGGTACATTCTATCATATTAATTTGAAGTCATGCGGTTTTTAAAAATAATGGAACCTCTCCCCCAGTTTTGTATGTAGTTAGGTCTTTTTCATCTATCGATCTATCGCATAAAAAGAGACCCAAGTGTATAGTTATTAAAATAATTAAAACATTTTTTACTTTTGCCTATAATAATAAAATATCCGTTGACATTTTCATAGGTATAAACTAATTATACGTGCAAAAATATTAGTACCAACTAGTGCCTAAGAAAAAAAATTAATTTTTTATTCCGTATTCAATTTGTCACCAGTGCAACCGCGCCCAGATGATGCATAGGGTACCGCATCGCACCGACGCAATGTTACATGAAGGCAAGTCGGTAAGTAAATATTTTGGGGAAAACAGGTGATGTGAGTGAAGATCAGGGTAAAAAAAACATCACTGATATATCGGAAAGGAAATGGAGGATAAATGAAGAAATGAAGATAAGGCACGCAGAATAGCAGTAATAGCTTGGGCACTCTAAATTGCATTTTACTTTACCATAAGTGTAATTTTGGTTACAAACTTTGTCAAAAAATAGTTCCAAGGTAAATTATCGTCGTCATTGCCGATAAAATAAGAAAGGCGTTTGAGTGTAAATTACAAATTACAGTGGAATCTCCCATAACGAGCATAATTCGTTCCAGAATCTTACTCGTTGAGCGAAACCCGGCTCACAAGTGAATGTCGTGAAAAAGGGTCTTGTCCTTTAGCCGCTTGTGCACTACACAGAATTTTACCGTCCGGCAGTCCGGTTTTGAAAAATGAAAGCGACTACGACATTAGCTCGTTATGCGAAATGCTTTTTCACATATTTTTTCTCGTTATGCGAATTACTTGTTATGAGAGGTGCTCGTTATAAGAGGTTCCACTGTACTTGAAGCTCGACCCTTTCGATGAGTTGGTCACTCAATGCCAAGGGTACCTACCTGGCTATCAAGCCAAAAGCGACACGACACAAGAGTATTTGAAAGCTGTGTGTGAAGTACTTATTTACCCCGTCGAAAATTAATAAGCTAGACAAAATTAATAAGTAAATTAAAAATCGTAATACGCTGAATACGGCAAACTGTAAAAAATACGCAATAGATTCGAACGAACTAGCCCTATAAAATATTTTGCCTAATACTTACAGCATATTACCTGCCTTAAATTTTGGATGGACTTCATACTAGCGACATCTGTTGGCAAACTAAAAGTCTAATATCCTCAAAATATCAGATTTATTTACTTTTTTTACTGACATCTATGGAATTTCATCAAAGTTATATGGTAGTACAAATATTGATTGTTTTTATTCACTGACCATAGATGACTCGATGTCTTTATCAGATACGAATAATATATTGTTTTCTTTGAATCCTTATCCGTACCCAATGGTGCATAGGGCATTGCATCGCATGTTATTTTAATGGTTAATTATCTAAAGAAATCAGACCTACACTTCAGGTACCAGTCAATGTAAATATCACATCTTCTTTTTTGGCATCTCAACATAGATGAAGAAGAATATGGAAGTCTGGGTACTTACAGGCCATACGACTCGTCATAGGTAACCATATCATTCACACCTCTTTTCATGTGTGAGTTCTCGGCAGCATCTACGGTTGATTTGAGTGAGCTTTTTATTTAGCACCCTTATTTTAATTATTGTCAAAATCCTTCCTGAATTATTTCACATACCAGGAGATGCCTGAAAACATAATTTTCTACTTATTAATTTATATGTACCTTATAATTTGACCAGCTATTTTATTCACAACATTTTGGGCATGTCCAAATCCTTGTTTGCCTATCTGGGTTTTCCACTAAGGAGTTAGCTTTATATTTTGACATCTTAACAAAGATGAAGAATATATCTGTTTATATGTGGACCGTATTTGATTTCTTGTTATCGAAGGGTAGTTAAACAAATTTAATATTTTACCTATTTTATTATGATTAATTAATAGTCCGCCTCCGTAGTGTATTGGTCGGCATGCTCAGCTACCGTACTGGATGTCCCGGGTTCGATACCCATGGAGGGGGGGTCAAATAAATATATGTGATTTTCACTCTAATATTTATTCAATACTACCGTGGACTGGTACCTGAATCGGAGGGCTGATCACCTTTCCTTTAACTAACTAACTAACTAACTAACCATCACGCCACTTCCCCGCAGGGGTAGGCAGAGAGAATAGAGCGCCACACCACTCTGTCCTTGCAAACATTCTTCGCCTCTTCCACGTTCATGCATCTCCTCATACGTACCCGCCGATTGTTACGACTCCTAACCTGACCACTTTCAAGTATTTGGCATACCCGATCGTGCCATGTTTTTCTCGGTCTTCCTCTGCTTCTTTTCCCGCTAACATTTGCCTCATAAATTTGTTTCCTTTATATGTTAACAATCAAGATAGCACTGCGTTTATATGATGCAGTGCCCTATGCACCATCAGGTGCGGATAAGGGTTTGAAGAATAAGAATTAACTATGCTTTAATTCTGTCATGGTATGAATTCAATGGCAGTTTCACTGCAATAACTGTTATCAATAACAAAAGACAATGGGAACGTAAAAGTTAGTGACCAATGTTACATTTATTTATTTTAATCCTTCTGGAAATCGAATCCGGAACATCCTGCCCGGTAGCCCAACAAAGAAGAAGAATTATAAATCCTATCTTCTTCTTCCTCTCTTAATCAGGACTCCGGTCTTGTTCTTCTGGGATAACGAGTTAAGGGATTATTGTATGGTCCATCTTTTTGACATGATCCCAGTACCATCTTCTTTGCTTGCTCCATCTCATTATATCTTCAACATTATCCAGTCACGAAGAGTTTTGCCTAATATAGGTTGCAGTGTTTTCATTTCGGACGGAATCATAAATGAGTGAGGATAAAATATGACTAAATTGTGGGAATCCTAAATAACTTTAGCTTATCAGATTAAAATGATAAATATTATGCTGGTAATATCAGATAAGAATGTGATTCATACTGACTGAATATTATATTCACGCACGAAATAAATATGACAGTACTATGGAATATATGTAACAAATCAATTCAAAGTAAACAATACCTTTTAAAAAAGATTTTTTAGTTCAAATTGTAGTCAATGATTTGACCGATATTTCAGTGAATGTTGTAGCAGATACAAGAAAAAATACAATACATCTTTAAGGTAAGTTATCAAACATATTTTTTTTATAAATCTGTATGGCCTTAAAGTCTTTTTTCACTCATTTGCAAAATTGTAGTGTGAAATCTTTAGTTCCATCTTCTTTTTGTGTAACTCCACATTGAATGCTTACAATCATCATGGTTATCTGTATATTGTCTGCAGCCACTCTAAATAGCTACTTAATGCTACTGTAGAACCACCCTAACAAGTTGCTAAGTTAGAATATACATTAACCTTCCACATTGCTTTGTAATATAATACATATTACTTCTTATTTCTCTTTTCCATTCCTCTTCTGCTTGTGCCCTGTCAGGTCCTCCTAACGTCGGCAATTACGCTGTCAAAATCTTCGCGGTCCTGCGCCGTCTAGAACAACTCCTCCAACTTTCCTTATCCTGGTTCAGTCATGAATGTTGCTCAGCCACGATTTTTGCTTTCTGCCAGCTCCTTACCGTTCTTTTTTTATTGTTTCCTTTTATGTACATGTAAACAGAGTGCATAGACCACCTTATTGGATTGACGCAGTGTAAACATAATCACTAACAGCAAGAAGGCAAGTTGATCAGTTCCGAACATCAAATTTATAGATACATAAGTGTTGATGTGATTCTTTTTTTAGATGGGAAATTGGGACAAGCTTTATAGATCATTTAGTGGATTTTTGTTCTTTCTAGCTAGTTCTATATGTTTTTATTTGAATCTGTGTTGGGAACAGGAGGGATAATCTAGTGTGGGCCAATCAGGAACTTCTCAGCATTTGCTCATTGCTGGGAGGAAACCACGTAAAACTCCTCAGGAGAAGGCGAACTGTTGATTGTCATCAGCAGACCTTCCGTTCCACTAGAAGAGGGTTCGGCATTTTGTGTTGATGTAATACAGGTGTTGCGAGTGGAGGATATTATAGCTTTATGAGAAAGGATATGAGTGGGAAATTAAATCATAAATTTTTACAGCACTCAGGGTTACATACAGGGTTGAATTTGTTCATGCTTTTTTGTATAGTAGTGTACTCTACAAATATGTACAAGTCTGTTGAAGAGTACTTAAAGCTGTGCCTTTGTAGTCTTAGTTGATGATATGTAGTTGTGATATTATGTTGAGATGGTTTGGACATGTGAAATAATTAAATTATAAATTAAACACTTGTTTTTTACCACTTGAGTATACTCAAGTGGCAAAAAAAAGTGTTGTATTTATATTTTTTTTTAATTTGATGCTGAGTCTTTTTATAAATCTAATCTTAATTATTTATTATTTAAAAAAAAATAGTGTTATATCATTGTACTATTTGCGCATGTTAGATTTAAGATTATATTAATATCAATTAAGAACCTTTACATGTCTTTGTATTGTATTATGTGGGCAAAATAGCTTATTCCTATCTGTAAAATATTTTTCTCTGTCGGATTTTAGTCTCATGTTGGTGTTGTAAATTTCAGGTTTCACCAATTTCCATTTCAAAACATTCCAATTTTGGTGAGAAAATTTGTCACTGCAGGAAATAGTCATCAACAAGTGGAAACCAAACAGCCTGAATACTGCTCAGGTGAGTAATATAAACAAACACATAGATTTATTTGGTTTAGGAAAATCGGAAATCAACTAATTCGAAAAACAATTTTACCAATCAGTTCTTGTGCTCGTCAATGCAATACAATTTCCTTGAGCCAAGTCAAGCTCGGGCTAGATTGGATTCACTCCACATGTCCATACCACCTTAAAGAACTCTTCTTAATCTTTTCAACTATCCCTAATTCATTACTTTGGATCTGCAAAATGAGTATGATAAGGTTGATAGGATGAAACTATGGAGCTTGATGGTAAAATACAGAGTAAACAATAAATTCATATAAGTAGTTGCTTCCCTCTACGAGGGCAGTAAAGCCAGATGAAAAAAATATTTAGATATATATAAATATATATATATATATATATATATATATATATATATATATATATATATATATATATATATATATATATATATATATATATATATATATATATATATATATATATATATATATATATATATATATATATATATATATATATATATATATATATATATATATATATATATACCCAACGCTTAAGGATGTAAAGATTCCACATAGCTCTGTAGTTTATTTTGTGGATTCTTAAGTCAGAGGCTTATGGTTTGACTCCCAACTGACCACAATTGTGTTCCTTTTTCCAAACACAAGCAGCTTAATGAGTATTTTATTGTTACTTTTTACATTGGTGGTGTGTATTGTAGGTGTACTGGCAAAAAACGTTAACTCGAAAATATGCTATTTTGCCTGAATGATGTAGTATTATAATTTTTTACAAACTGTTGTTATATAACGTTCTATAAACTGTTAAAAGTTTAGAAAGTAGTTTGAAATGTCTTATTTATGCGGTTTTAAAAGTAAATTCAACTTTAAGTTTAATAGCGGGTATTTTATTCAGGCTAAAAGCTTTAACTTTAAACAGAGATTATTCAAACAGGAATTTAAAGGTGAGGACTGACCTCCACATTTCGTCGTAACGTAACATTCGCGGCGAGCATCCCACTTCGGATGGATATACGAATGCTTGCATTGTAACGTGTTACGTTACGACAAAATTACTCCGGTCAGTCCCCATCTTTAGAGTTAATGTTTTTTGCCAGTATACCCACGATATGATAAAAACACAACATTTGGGTTTCTTATTTTTAAAAAATCTTATTCATATCTTGTTTCCATGATTTCAGTTAATGTGAGAGGAGCAAATAGAAAGATGGGAAACTGTTTACATCCACACCACCCGCCACACCATCCGCCACACCATCACATACATCATCCCCCACATCACGGTGGTATACATATTGGAGGGCATCATGGGGGACACAATTGGGGACACCATGGATGGCATCACGGAGGGCATCATGGGGGACACCATGGAGGACATCACTGGGGGCATCATGGGGGGCATCACGGAGGGCATCATGGGGGACACCATGGAGGACACCACTGGGGGCATCATGGGGGGCATCACGGAGGGCATCATAGATTTTAACACCATGGCCTGCCGAGTCATATGCTGCGATGAAAAATAATGATGGAACAACCAAATTACTTTAATTTATTACTTGGAGTTTATTTTAATCTACATTATATTAATTTTAAATAAGTGTTTAATAATCAATTAATCTACAACATTTTGAGTGTGTTCGAATACTTCTTGAATGTTGGACATCTCAATGAATCAATACTTTTCTTAGTAAATAAGTTGTTTCTTAAGGTGAAGACTGACCGGAGCATTTCGTCGTAACATAATGCCGTAACATCGCTCGCGGCGAGCATCACCGAGCATCCGAAACTATGGATAAAGCGCTTGGCTCGCTGTACTGACTGCCTGAATGCTCGCATTGTAACGTGTTATGTTATGACGAAATGCTCCGGTCAGTCTCCACCTTTATAAGTCTGATGTCACAAAGCGATGTTAAAATGGTGATTTGAACTAAACTATTTGAATTAAAGTAAATGGTTAATTTATTGCATTATTTTTAACATCTTAACATAGATGAAGAAGAAAATTTAATTCTAGGCATTTATTTTGTGACCGTCGTAGGCTGGTTTAAGTGTTCACTTTACACATGTGTAATATTCACTAATTCTACCCATGATTGACAACCATACTACTCAAATTCTTGAAACTTCTAGATGTATTGATCAAACTCGTAACATAGTATACGCGAGTTCACTAGAGACATCTATGGTGGGATGAGGAAAGCTTTTTACTAAGCGGAGACTCTTTCATTTGTATATTACCAGTTTGATCAATATATCTAGAAGTTTCAAGATTTTCAGTAGTGTGGTTGTCAATCATAAGTAGAATTAGTGAATGTTACATGTGTATAAAGTGATCACTTAAACCAGCCTACGACGATCGTAAACTCTGTAAATACCAGACTTCCAATTCTGCTTCATTTATGTTGAGATGTCAAAAATAATTTGTGAAGGATTTGGACACACTCAAAAATTGTGATATTTTTTTAGTTTTTTTAAAAAAAAAAACTGATAAATTTTTAATCATCTATATTTTTTGCACTTTCTCCATGGTTTTGTTCGTTAAAGAAATGTCAGATGTCAGTTTGACAATTGGTTATCTTATTAGTGAAAATATATATTTTTTATACTTTTTCCGATTCCTGACCAATATTGGATGAAAATACAGATTGGTGTGGCGTTCTAATCTCTCTGCCTACCCCTGTTGGGAAGCAGCGTGATGGTTAAGTTAGTTAGTTGAATAACATTGGTAATATTTTTTTAAATTAATAAGATAAGGAAAAATAAAACTCTGTTTAAAATTCCAAATATGTTTTATTTCATAAATTATTGTTATTCACATTGTTATAACAAGTAAATATCCATAAACAAATTAGGATTATTATCTTTTTTTTTCGAGGTTATTATGCCATTTATACTCTTATTTTTCGAAAGTAAACAATTATGGGGCTATATGTTAAAAATATAACATTTATCAACCGAAATGTCTATCTAACTATGCAGTTTATTTAACTGTGCAGTCTATTTAACTAAACATTGTTACAGAAAAGCCTCTGTGTCATATATGTAGCATTTTTAATTAGAAATGATTCCAACCCCACCTTATTCCAAACAATATGTTATTTTCAGATTGTTACTGAATTCAAAATTACCTTTTACAAATAACATATCTAATATCTCTGTTTTGTTTTGATTAGTTACAAATTATAATTAAAATAATGTGCCCTCACTGGGTTTTCACCTGCCTTGGTGACGTTGTTCCTGATAGAAGGACCTGCAACCTGAGTACGAGGAGAGATGACCCCAATAGTCTACAATGGTGATAAGTTGCGATGGAGCCAAGAAGAGGATTAAGATTACTGACCTGTAGAGTGTCGTGTCATTTAACGGATATGTCAAACATTCAAATTGTTCGACTTTAGAGATTCTACTGTGTTTCATATCCTAACATGCAATAGCAATTTTTTTTAACACACCAAGGACGGGAAAGGTATTTCTACCTGTTCAGTCAATTGATGCTTAAGGACGGGAAGTGTTTTTCACCTTCTGCATCGGCCTGATTTAAAGTCGAGAAAGAAGGAATTATTTAATGTTTTTTATGTAAATATTATGTACCAATCTCTTTGTTAAGGTCTAAACTATATGTACACAATTATTAAATCCTGTCACAAAAAAAACACTTGTCCGAAATGTGTTAAGATCACATCATTTAAGTCAGTGTTCCGCAAACTTTTTCTATTCAAGGTACACCTACCAAATGAAGAAATTTCAGAGGTGCATATTTACCATATTTTGGTAACATATTTAACACATTATGTTCAATGCGAAACGTGAGCCTACTTAACCGAGCGCAGGCAGTAAAAATTTGGAGCAATTGGAGTTATTTTCACAAAATTTCCGCGGCACACCAACTAGTTACCACGGTACACCAGTGTGCCGCAGCACACACTTTGCGGAACAATGATTTAAGTGATATGTGGTTAATTTTTCTAATTTTTAATGGTGTCCCCCATGATGTCCGCCGTGATGGAATCCGAAACTGGGCATGTGGAACGAGCCCAAATGGGGCAAGTGCGGCAGTCCAATGTGAATCCCATGGTGTGGAGTGTGATGGGGCACCGTGTAGATGAGTGGTGCATAGGTCACGGGCGGGTAGTACGCCGGGGGTGGGGAATAGTTAGTCGGGGGATAGTTCTGCACCTGAACAGACGGAACATAAGGGTTGTAAGGTGTCCCCATTTTGATCAGTTTTCCAAAAATCTGGAAACAAAACAACCTTTTAATTAAAAACAAAATACTAAGCTTATTTGGGTGTTTTATTTAAATTGCGCTCGTACTGGAATAACGAGAACAAAAAACAGACTAAACTATTAACTAGACAATGACTACAACTATAAATAAATTAAAGACCATCTATAACCAAACACATTCGCCTCATAAAATTGTTTTACTATTCTTTCTTCACTCATTTGACTCTCACGCCCAAATTTTATCAACACACCTTTCTTAATTTTATTGATAATGCAAATTCGAACATCTATCATAAATCATTTTGCCGCACGTTTGTCAAACCATGACTGAGGAAAACTTGGCATGATCCAGTATCTCAAATACTTGAGTGTGGTCAGATCAGAAAGTGGAATAATCAGCGGATATGTATGAAGAGATGCATGTATGTGGAAGACGCTGAGTTTGTTTGCAAAGTCAGATGTTGATGTGGAGCTCTATTTTCTCTGCCTATCTCTGTGGTGAAGTGGCGTGATGGTCAGTTTGTTAGTTATTTTAGTTACAAACTGAAGATATTTTTCTTCTGTCCCCTACATGCACCCAAGTGGTGCATAAGACACTGCATAGATCATTATTGTATGAAGAGCGGATGATGAGTCCTGCTCTCCAGATTCGTGGATACAGGAGTGGAATATGTTTGATGGGGGATGCATCAATATTATGCATGAGAATGAAGAGTGATACTTTTGAGAAAGGCATTTTTAAAACTGTGGCTTTTAATAATTATTTAAAAAATTGGCATTGATCATATCTTTAGCCTATCTTAGTCATTTCCATGAAACATCTTAACACATTGTTTGCGAGAAATGCTTAAAAGCGTCTTTTTAGTACTGTTATTAGAGAGCGGGAAACGTTCTATTCGCTTACTTTTGGTAGGACGCGAGAGATGCCAAAAAACATGTTCAGATGGGAATTGGGTTTGCGGTCACTTGTGATTAGTATACTGAGGTTCGGGCGACAGACTGTCTGATTATAATTATGGTCGGGGTTGAAAAACTGCCTGGAAACAATGTGTTAAGTAACGGCGGCGGCTGTTATGGTCAAAAATTTAATTTTTACCGCTTTGCGACCATATAACTGCCACTGCAACCAAAAATTTTACAAGGATTGCACCGAGTTTTATTTCTGTCACACTCGTAAATATGAAAATATGCACACAGAATTAATTACCTTAGTAATTTTTATGAACAGTATTCACTATATCATGTGACTTCCTCAAATGGAAGTATCATTGACCAAGTTGTTTTTGGATTGTGTTATTTTTTCTAACTCTTTCGCGGCGGGTTTTCTGGAAACAGATTTACGTCTTTTGTAAAATTTGCACACATTTGAAGTAATGGTAGTTCCCGTTGAAGCGTATTGCAAAATATTCCAAAGCAAAAACACGACGCTTTCACACATTGAAAAATAATAGTTCAAACGATTTGAATACAATTATAACACTGCTACAGTACACCGAATATTAAATTAATAATTAATAAAAATATTCATCGCAATACTTAAATCAAACTACTCAGCTTAAACTACAAAATAAATGACACTTTACTTGTACTTGAATTATAAGTTGCTAGGAGAAGTCTCTCTGTTGTGACCCAAAGATTAAATGATCTCTTTTAAAAGCTTTGCACTGCTTATACTTGATGAATGCTCCATAGCTAACGGTTCTCAATCTGTTAATTTAAAAAAAAAAAACTCTAAAAAATATAAAATATTTCAGCTTCCACTTTGTATGGATTAAAAAAAATCTAACTTACTATCAAGCTGCAGAGAGAATAAAACGCCACACCAATATGTCTTTGCAAATAATTTTCGCCTCTTATACATTCATGAATCTCCTCATACCTCATACATGCCCATGTATTTGAAATACTCGATCATTCCCTCCTTTCCTTCCCTCAATAATTACCAACCACAATCACCTCATCACTTTGTTTACTGTTCTTTCTTCACTCATCCGTTCCACATGTCCAAACTATCTCAACACACCTTTAATTTGATCGATAATGCTGTCTTGCATTTTTTCCTTACATGTATCACCATTCTAACATTTATCATCCATCATTTTTTGATTATACAATAGTGTATACAAATATAAAGAGATTTTTTTCATCTTCATCCAATGATGCATAGAGCACTGAATTGTAGCGACGCAGGTCATTAATCAGTTCCCAGTCAAGCCCGACTCGGGAAAGGAGTTTGTATTGCATTTGACAAGCCCGAGCACTGCTCGGGTAAATCGTATTCCAACTCATCAGTTCTGCTTTGCCCGGGTCAAGACTCATTTGTTTTTATGAAATAACCCGAGCGGTGTTCGGAGAGTCTTGTTTCGACTTGTGGGTGACAATTTCCTGCACCGACTAATTTTCTTGCCAAAATTCAACTGTCAAGTGGTTAATTACATGCTCCAGGTAACCAGTCTATGGTAAAAATTTTTTAAATATTATTATTTATAATAATTCAGGCACTGGATTATTCTCCCTACGGATGATATATCAATATTTTTAGTATGCACCTATACAGTGAAGCCTCGCATAACGTACTTAATTCGTTCCAGGAGCAAGTTTGTTATGTGAAACGTGTTTTCCCATAACAATATATGTTAAAACAAATTCATTCTGTAGCATAATTGTTTTTTTTTGCTGTCAACATCATTTTTGTAACGAAAAAAAAAGGTATTTCTTCGAAATAAATTTGTTTGATTTTGAAAAGAAAGGTGTGATTGAAAGGTAATAATTTCAAAAGAAATTATGAAATTATAGAAATAAAAATAGTGAAATTTCATATTCAATGCCACTTTCATTGTTTCTACAGAGGAATGATCATAGAGAGAACACGCATTTGCATGTATTTTTGTCGTTGACCCTTAGATAATATATGAAATGTAATGTTTAAATAACTGCTAAGTTTTGCAAAACAAAAATTTGGAAACACTCAAAATATTTGCAAAAGTTTTAATAGGACTGGTTTAAAAAAAATTACTTGAATAGCTGTGAAAAATTGTGGTCATTTAAGAATCTACTAACAATGTATCAATGATTTGTTTTGTGTGTACGCTTCATCGACCGCAACAAAATGCAACAGGAAACTACTCATCTGGAACCGACAATCTACAAGGTTGCCATTGAGGAAGGCCGATTGTCAACCATTTCCTATAAATTGTATAAAGCCAGCTTCCTTTGCAACCAAATTAAAGGCCAATCATCTAGAAACATCTTCGACAACCTCTTCTTCTTCTGCTTGTTGTATGCCTTGTGGCCTGTTTTAAGAGGGATTAGCCTCCTGCGATGTTGATTCCCCGCTGTCGATCTATCTCTTTGGTGGTCTGCCCAGGAGTTGTCTACCTTGGGGTTGGCTGTACAGTGCAGTGTGGGGGAGTCTAGATGGTTCCATTCTCCTCACATACCATTGTCTCCTTCATTAGCTGACAGTCATTTTTTAAATATATTTACTTACATACACATAATTACTATTTACAATAATGAGCCCTTACTGGGTTTTCCCGTGCCGAGGGCACATTTTACGATACTTAAGTAACTAAATAACTATCACACCACTTCACCATAGGGGTAGGCAGAGAGAATAGAGTGCCATACTGCTCTGTCTACAAACATTCTTCACCTCTTCCACATCCATACATCTCCTCATTCATTCTCGATGATTATTACGATTCCTGACTTGAATGTTTTCAAGTATTTGACATACTTGATCATGCCAAGCTTTCTTGGGCCTTCCTCCGTTTCTATTTTCAACTACATTTGCCTTATAAATATATATAATTTCAAAATACATCTTCTTTTTCCATGTTCGCTCTCTAGGTGGAGCATATGTCCAATACAAGACGTCTCCAAGTCACTATATATCCTTGGCTTCCTCCCAGGTTAGTCCGGCATCTCAAAGTTCCGATGAGTATAGTCGGTGAATGGTCGTCAGCGGCCTTCCGAGGAGCCGTAATCCTCGGGGTTGGAAGAAGAGACATGAGGGGTTAATGCTCTCAGGTGACATTTTAAGGACAAGTCCCAACCATGTCCACATTCTCCTCTTCAGGATTTCCAGTATGAGGGGCAGTTGGATTTTTTTCCTCACATCCTCATTCAGTCTTGTATAAAACAATATTTTAAGATTTTAATGGTTTTTGGATTTTTTTCTGTATAAGGATCGCGGTATTTGCATAAATTTTTCCTTACGTCAATGACATTGAGTATTCTTCGCCTCATAAAGTTTTTTTACTTTTTTCCTCATTCATTCCACATATCCAAACTATCTCAACACATATACGTTATACTAATGTCGGGACATGTTCAGAGAATTCTGAATACATGCGTTTCTAATAGAATTGTGGAGGCCCTCACCAAAAAGTTATATTTCCAATATTGCTCAAAAAATCCTTTAAATGCAAATCTATTCTGTTTACTGTATTCTATCGAAATTTTCATTAAAGTTGTGATAAAACGTGACCAATCCTGTGTTAAACCAATATGAAATCATTTATTTTCACCAAAATGTAGCAATTTTACAAGCTAGAATTCCTGATTACTTAAATACATTTATAATGGAAATGTAACGTTTTGGTGAGGACCTCCACAATTATGACTGGATATCATAGTTAGACCCAGATGGAAGAAAAGAGAGAAGATCAAGACTGAGCTTCCTAGCTCAAGGACCAAGTAAGAAAGGATGTGGGGCATCTTCTCCAGGACAAGCTGGAAGACGGCTACTAAGGACAAAAGAGTTTTTTTTTTCCTCTTTCTCTTTTTTGCACCCTGCTTATATGCTACGGGTAGGGGATTCTTACACTTTTACGATAGTGCTTTCCAGTATGCATTAGCATACTGGAAAGCACACAACTGTGGGAGAAAAAAAATAGGGTAGAGCTTCAGTTCAGTCGCTTCACTCCACTACATTTAGCTCCGTAAGTATTGGTCATAGTTGTTCTACAATTCCCGGCTCCGACGTTTATCCTCCTTCATTGTAGTTTTTCATCTCCACAACTATACTTTCCAGGTAGTCCATGTACAACTTGGTGACGACTCCGCTTCTTAGCATCTCCTGCGGGTTCAGGGAGTCGATGTTGTGAGCATCACACTCCATTTGGAGAGTCCACCTGTTTCGCTCAAACATTGGGCAAGATCTCAGTAGGTGTCCCACAGACTGAGCAGTGGTGCCATCACACGGGCAGCACAAAAGGGATGGACAAAAGGGGTTGGAAGCAAATGTTACGGGAGGCCAAGGCTCCACACAGGCTGTAGCGATATCAGAGAGAAAAGTTTTTCCCATATTTTTATATATTTTATACCCAAATATAATAACATTATATTTTAAATATTAAAATTAAACCCCGATTTTTAGGATCTACTAAGTTGTATATTTTAATTTAAAAATACGTAGTTTAATAATGCCCTAAAAAGGCAAAACAATTGTTTTTTTTATTATATTTTTTTATTATGAATTATGGAGTTCTACAAATTAAAAACCAAATCAATTCATAAAATAATTTTATTGTATATTTGTATGCGTTGAAATCTTTAAAGTGAATATTTAATATTTAATTTAAGTTTTACTAAGTAAATACCACTATTTCTTAAAATCTATGTGTCACTATTGTGACACATGTTTCGATGCATTCTGTATCATTTTCAAACACCGTTATTTAATGGTATTAAAATAGTGGTATTAACTAAGTAAAACTGAAATTAAAAATGGATAAATTTAATTACAAAGTGACATATTGTGCGATAAGTTTTTTATAAAAAAAATATTATATGTTTTATAATTTATTGTATTTTTTTTTGGGTTGGAATTGGGTGGGTAGGTTATCAGCGCTGCTGCCAGCCCTGGTTCAGGTTGGGCTGGTAGGGCTGCGGCGGCATGTGTGGCATGTGCGGCATGTGCGGGATGTGCGCCGGAGGCTGCCAGTGGGGCCCGTGGTTGGCGGGGCAGTGCGGGGGGCACCCGTCCAGGTGCGGGATGTGCCCGTAGTCGGGCGGCGGGTACTGGGGCTGCGGCAGCGGCGCGGGGGCGTGCGGCGGGTACTGCGGGTACTGCGGGAAGTTGGGGCCGTGGCTGTTCGGGAACCCGCACCGGGCTGCGTCTGGCTGCTCGTCTTCCATTCTCAGGTTTCGCTTTGTACTGAAAAAAAAGTTATATATCAAATAAATATAAAAATCATGGTAAAATAATAAAATTAAAGATCTTGCATGCATCCGAATAAAAGGGTCTCATATTATTATTTTTTGACATCTCATCAAAGATGAAGAAGAATATGAAAGTCTGGGCATTTACGGGGCTGACGACCGTCATAGGCTGGTGTAACATTTACCAATTCTACCCATTATTGACAACCACACTACTCAAATTCTTCTATATATATGAACCAATTTAGAAACCTTGTTCTTGAATCACTAAAACTTCACTAGAGACATCTATTGGTAAAGAAGCTTTTGTAAAGAAGCTTTTTACTAAGCAGAAACTCTTATATTAGTATATGAGGTCCGAATCCTGGATTACAATCACACACATGAGAAACGCCAGAAAATACCATTTTCATTTTTATTATTAAGCTTATAATTTGACCAGATAATTTATTTACAACATTTTGAGTGTGTCCAAATACTTGTTCACAAAATCTGGATTATCTGTTATTGGAGATAATCCAGATTTCGTGAACAAGTATTTGGACACACTCAAAATGTTGTAAAAGGGTCTTTGCTAAATAAAAGCTTTCCCAATCCAATACTTTTTTTTTTAAATGAGGTCAAGAGATGTTGCATCCCTTATGTCACTGCGACCATATTAGATCTATTGTGACCTCCCACTGTATCATAGCTCACTCTCAAAACCTACATGAGTCATGTAGCTCATGACCTGTCTTGGTGGTAAGAACTTCAATCAGTCTTACACCATATGTGCCAATTCAGAGTTACAAACTAAATTAAATATACATATGTCTTATACACCTTCCTTTGACGATAACTGAACCCATGACCTCATGAATGGTAGTCGAGTGTACTAACCACTGCAATGTAACATAACACAGTTATGTAGGTAAGACATTATTTGTTTCGTAAGTAATTTTTCATTTAACAATCACATAATATAATATATTTTCATTACAAAAAAACTGAAATCAGTTTCAATCAAACAAAATCCAAACAATGTAAGCTAAACTAGCAGTGCACGACAGAGTCCTGGTGCCAACTCTAATGTGTGAAAGTGAGGCATAGAGTTGGCAAAAGAAGAATGAAAGTGGACATAATACAATTAAAATGTCATCACTCAGATGAATTAAAGCCAAAATGATGTACGATAGATGTTCAAACGGTTGATAGATGTTCAAAGGAATGAATGCAAAGTTCAGATAAGCATTATGGATAAAATCAAGAACAGATGTTTTAAAATGGTTTGGAGATGTAAAACAAATGAGTAAGAAAAGAACGGTTAAAACAAATATATGAGGTGAATGTATTTGAAAATAGAAGCAGAGGAAGGCCGAGGAAAACTTAGCATGATTAAGTACTTTAAATACTTAGGCGTGGACAGGTCAGGAGTGGGAAAAATGGGCGGGTGTGTATGAGGAGATGCATGAATGCGGAAGAGATGAAGAATGTTTTGCATAGACAGAATTGTGGGCATTCTATCCTCTTTGCCTACCCTTCCGCGGAACCGAGGTGATGGACTCTGAATTCAATTTTAATGAACTAGCTAGCTCATTACAAAATGAATTCGGAGAATTACATATTATTATTGGTGATATAAATGTGCACTTAAAATATCGCTCACTCCTTTCAAGAACGTCATAAATCAAAAAACTTGATTTTTCAGGAGAACGTTATTAAAGTTTAAGAATATAATACAATGAATTAAAAATAAATATCAAGCCACTTATTGAACTATTTACTATGCAACAGATCTTTTTAGGTAAAACTTGAAGGTTTTTTCTCCATTTGAAAAATGTTTAGTATATTACAAAAAATAATTAAACAATACATTTTATTCAAAATGCAAAAACGACATTTTCTGCCCTGTAGTGGGTAAATATTAAGTTAAAAATATGCCTCTTTTACTGGGATATAGTACATTTTCTGGGCATTCCGAAAACATGCACAACTGAAAATTGACGATTTTTGATTTATGACGTTCTTGAAAGGAGTGAGCGATATGTTGTAGACTTTTGTAGTTCATTGAAGTTATATTAATAAGTAATATTACTTAAATTTATTTTAACTCACCACGTTACTTGAAGGATGATTGAAGATTTACCTAAAAGTTACTTGGTTTTTAATTATATTGAACAGAATGGAATTATCGAAGGTGTGTTATCAACTTATTGATTATTTGTAAATGTGGTCGTGATAAGGAATGACTTCAGCGAACGCTGATTAGGTTTTAAATATCTTTGTGAACATCGGCCACACAGTGATAAGCCTCTTGAAAATATTTGTACGTTGTAATTAATCTGATAATTTTTCTGAGAAAATATTTTCGCTTGTTATAAATATTAGTAATAATAATAAAATTAAAATTTACTGTAAGCTTATGATATACAGTCCATGATACAGTGATATACAGTATATGATATAGTCCGCCTCCGTAGTGTAATGGTCAGCACGCTCGGCTACCGTTCTGGAGGTCCCGGGTTCGATTCCCAAGGGGGTAAAATAAATATAAGTGATTTTTTCACTGTAATATTTATTCAATATTACCATGGACTGGTACCTGAAGCGGAGGGCTGATCACCTTTCCTTCATGTGTAAAAACGATCAAGTTAACACTGCGTTTATATGACACAGTGCCCTATGCACCATTCGGGTGCGGATAAGGGTTTTATTATTATTATTATTATTATGATATACAGAATGCCGTATTTATTAAAGTAAATACTGCATAATGTTTTTGACATCTTAACATAATTAAAAAAGGATATGGAAGTCTGGGGATTTACAGGGCTTATTACCTGTCAAAGGCTAGTTAAATGATCACTTTACACACATGTAACATTCACCATTTTACTCAAGATTGACAACCACACTACTCAATTTTTGGAAGTCATAGATATATGATACATCCCATGACGTTCCATGATTGAGTTCACAACAGTAATCTATTATTGGATTTAGAAAGCTATTATTTAGCAGAGACCCTATTACTTGTATGCAAGACCTCTTACCTCCACCAGCAACAAAATAAATATGAAATAATATTATAAATTAATTGATTGATATCTATTTTTAATATTTATTCAATATTACCCTGGACTGGTACCTGAAGCGAAAGGCTGATAACCTTTTCTCCATGTGTAAACGATCAAGATAACGCTGCATTTATATGATGCAGTGCCCTTTGCTCCATTGGGGTGCGGATAAGGGTTTGAAGAAGAAGATATTTAATGTAAATACCACTACTTCTTAAAACACAGTGTTTAAAAATTATGCTGAATGCATCAAAAACACGTGTCACAATAGATTTTAAGAAATAGTGGTATTTTATACAATACACCAAGTAAATTTTTAATTAAAAATAATAATACTAATAATTTTGGACTACCATTTTTGCCAATTACTTCCTGAGGCCACTAATATATTTATTTTACCATTCTTTTCTTACTGATTCATTCCACATCTCCAAACCATTATCGATATTGTTTCTCTTGGCCTTGCATTCATTCTTTATTTTCACCAATTGAATATCTATCATTCATCACTTTGGGACATATTTTTCTGAGTGATCAAATTTCTACTGTATTCAGTCTACTTTCATCCTTCTTTTGCCAACTCCATACTTCACTTTTACACATTAGGGTTTGTACCAAGACTTTACTGGTACTTGACCGTGGACAGATCTGGAGTTGCTATAATCGACTGGTATATATAGTAGATGCATGAATGTAGAAGAGGTGAAGAGCATTTGCAAAGACAGTAATGTGGCGGGGAAGTGATCGTGGGTAAGGTTAGGTTAGCTTTTTTTTCATAATTAAAATTATTTATTTATCCCTTGTGGTACAATTTTTTAACACATGTTTCACAATAATATTTAAAATATTTTACAGTCTTACAATTTATAAATGTTTAATTTTATTTTAATTTAATTATATTCCATTGTTGATATTATATTTTTTTATACAAAAACAACTACATGTCAAATATTAAACATAAAAATTAGCTGATGTGATATATATTTAAAAAACATGTTATACACATAATTTGATTACAAATATTTACATAATAATAGTAATATGATAATTTGATACAAATACAACACAACCTTAATTGGAATAAATATTGAAATACTTCTGTACGGGTTGTTAAAATGTTTAAAGACTTCTGTATTGTTTTTGTAAATATTCAATTACTTTTATGGCGGTTGTTAAAATGTCCAAATACTTCTGTATCGTTTTTTTTTTTTAAATATACAATTATTTCTATACTAGTTGTGATAATGTTCTAATACTTGTTTATCTGTATTTTTAAATATTCAATAGCTTCTATACCGGTTATCAAAATGTCCAAATACTTCTTTATTGTTATTATAAATTTAGAAATACTTGTGTAAGAGTTGTTATTAAATAAATCTTGAATACAGATGACATCATTGTCCATACCAAATACATTTTTCTAGGTTCCTCCATGTTTTACATGTTTGTGAGTGTCATGACTTCATAACTTTGTTTACTAATCTCTCTTCCTCCATGTGGTATGTAGCAACAGCGGTTGGAAGGATGTACCTGCAATAAATTAACAACCTTATATTATAATATCTTGGTGTAGGTAATGCAATAGATTACTATAAGATGCACTTTTTTCTCTGACAAATTGCCTTCAAAATTCAGGTGCCTCTTATACTTGAAATTAATATAAAAATGTCCATATATTCGATGCCGTCAGAAAACTATCTCTATCTGGCAACACTGTAGTAATGGGAATCGTACAATAAAAAAATGTAGTCCACCACACAACACCACACATGCATTTGTAGTGCACAAAAACACTGTACAATTGTAATGCAATGTTTTCTGAGGTGAACGCCCCATTCACTCTGACAAGAATTCTACAAGAGCCTCAAAATTCCATGGTAACAACGTTTCAGTACAAAATCGAACAAATTAATGTGAGATCACTCTGCATCCCGCATCATATTCATGCGCATTTATTAAAATGGTAAAAAATAATTTAACCTGTTAACCGGGCGGGATGCATAAATACGACCAATGCAAACAATATCGGGTACGGGAAGGTCATATCGCTCACTCCTTTCAAGAACGTCATAAATCAAAAATCGTCAATTTTGAGTTGTGCATGTTTTCGTAATGCCCAGAAAATGTACTATATCCCAGCAAAAGAGGCATATTTTTAACTTAATATTTACCCGCTACAGGGCAGAAAGTGTTATTTTTGCATTTTGAAGAAAAGGTATTGTTTAATTATTTTTTTTTTAATGTACTAAATATTTTTCAAATGGAGAAAAAATATTCAGGTTTTACCTAAAAAGATCTGTTGCACAGTTAAAAGTTAAATAAGTGGCTTGATATTTATTTTTAATACATTGTATTTTATGTTTGAACTTTAAAAACGTTCTCCTGAAAAATCAAGTTTTTTTGATTTATGACATTCTTGAAAGGAGTGAGCGATATGAATACGTCCTTGAAATATATGTTTATTATATTATATATATGGACGTATATTTATGGAACAACAGAGGTATTAGTCATCCATACGTGTCTCGACATGAATTTAAGACACGGAATGGATCAGTATTCGCGCCTGTTACAAGTTGCATAATTGGACAGCGGACCACGCGGTTAACAGGTTTAAAAAAATGCTTCAAAGTTAATGTGTGTTAATTTTACCTTTCCAAGTACGAGAGAGCTCTCATGATATGCTCGTCCCGCATACAAAGTTTCTCCAGTCGATGTCCGCCCCACCTCCACCGCTCCCGGGGGAACGGATCCGTTCAGTCCTCCGATCCAACTCAACGAAGGAATGTTTATGCAGTACAGCTGAAACAGTAGCACAGTACAGTGTCAATCACACAATACACAGCTCCGCTCATTCAGAAATCTCGGAGAGAAAAATGATGTAAGAATGCGCAATTCAGACTTCCGAGAATGCATTGTTGATCTATCCACTGTGGAATTCATTCATTTCTTTCAAACCCTTATCCGCACCCCAATGGTGCATAGGGCACTATATCACACTTATTGTTATCTTGATTGTTAACACACGAAGGAAAGGTGATCAGCCCTCCACTTCAGGTATCAGTCCAGGGTAATATGGAATAAATACTAAAATGAAAAAATCAGTTATGGTATATTTATTTGACCCCCCTGGGAATCGCACCCAGAACCTCCAGAGTGGTAGCCGAGTGTGCTGACCATTACACTACGGAGGCGGACACTGTGGAAAGGTGAATTTATACTGAGTCAGTTACTTAAGTCAGTGAGTGACTTGACTCCTATCAAAATAGGAGTCAATTATTTGTTGAGAAATGTTTCCCATCTGCTATTAGAAAAGTCCACGGATATGTTAGATGCGCTGACGCCACAAGACTATCAGCGCATGAAATCAATTTATACAAAAGCAGTGCCAAGTCAGCAAGTTAGCAGAGGAAGGCCGAGAAAAACTTGGCACGATCAGGTATGCCAAATACTTGAAAGTGGTCAGGTTAGGAGTCGTTATAATCGTCGGGTATGAATGAGGAAAAGCGAGACAGTGGTGTGGCGTTCTATTCTCTCTATCTACCCCTGCGGGGAAGCGGCGTGATGGTAAGTTAGTTAGTTAGTTAGTTAAGTCAGCACTGACTTTCCTCATATTTGATCTTGTAATTCTACTACTTATGTCTTGATTGTATTCATTCTTCAGAAACTCATAGGACTATAAAGGATAGGCTTTCTACAATACGTGGGAAATGTTTCATTCATATTAGCAGTGCAAAACCTAGGCAAATATCGAAAGCGCGTTCCATACATGCTATAGATGCTCCTCATCCCTTGAACTTTTGTGTGCACAACATATACCTATTACCTTTACCTGCCCAGTTGATATATCATGACATATATATTGAGAATTTGTTTGGTGAATTAGGTTTTGCATTGTTAGGTAATATATCCAAAATAAAACACGGTTTTTGTTGGATTGAATTCTACATTTGTTTTTGTATATATTTTAATACGAAACGCGTCACGTATTAAAATATACAAAAATAAATGTAGAATTCAATCCAACAAAAACCGTGTTTTATTTTGGATATATTACCTAACAATTCAAAATAGAATTCTACCAACTGTCTGCAGTTACAATAAATAGATTTAGCATACTCAAGTAAATGCTATCGTTAGAATTGAATCCGATCTTTGTACAAAAGTGACCTTTACTTAAAAAAAAACCCAGACTTTCATATCAAGTTCCTCTGTGTTGAGCTGTCAACAATATAATTTGCTTATCTGACACTTAAAACTCAAAATATTTTATTTCATCTAATTTAATTTTTTTTTGAGCAAAGTCAAAATACCTCGAAGTTGTAAACAACAATCTCCATTGTGTTATAGCTGACGTATGCTGCTTGTCGGCGCGGCACAACTTTGCAGGGGATCAAGTCTCCACCTTGCCATGCCCTGCCGACGTAGATTGGAGCTTGATCCGGCCCATCGTGACCCGCCTGGACCGCTTTATGCAGAAGGGAACTACAAGCGTGTATGCTTGTCGGTATCCAGGTATAACCTAAAATTAAATATGTTTTTTTAATATTATAACAGTTCTGTCTATAACGATAAATCTGTATTTTGACTGATTGTCATAAAAAATTACAACAAACAAAACATAACAGATTGCATTCATATTGATTTTAACACATTCCATGCGTATAAAATAATGTCATACAAAGAACCGATTAGAGGCATTCCAAATGTGGGTACATCGCAGAATGCTACGCATTCCATGCACCGATATGGTCAACAATGCAAATGTGCTCCTAAAAACAAGAGCAGGGAGACAGTAGCTGACTGATATCAAGGTCCGAATGGTGTCTTATCCGAGGCATGTGTTTAGAGGAGACAAGTATTTGTGTAATTATGAAAGGCGAAATAGAAGTTCGATAAGGTGTGGGCAGAAGACAGATTTCCTAACTCCGAAATATTACGAGATTGAACGAGGATCAGGACTATGGAGGCACTGTTTAGAGCTGTCCAACAAAAGGACAATTACTCTCGAGTGATAGTACACATCAGGGGGACCTGACATGACACACAGAAGAAGAAAATACAGATAAACTTAAATTTGAGAATTTTCGAAAACCCATAACTTTGTTCAAAAATCAAATTCCACTTTTTATTCAAAAATCATAAATAAGTTTTTTTGTGTTTTCAAAACACATAAAACCGGCTACGAATCCTTATCTTTATTTAACACAACTCCCGTCAACGCGTGGCTGCAATATTTGTATGGACACAGGAACTGTGTTCATGGCCATGAACCTGTTAATCGCATGGGGTACAGAGGTACCTCACATGATAATAGTTTACTATATAAATTTCATGTGCAGCTCTGCGTGTCTGGACCGAAATCAATGTCTTACTTGTGAGGGATGAGCACTTGTACGAGTCGATATCTTCAGATATCTTGGAATGCACATGATGGAGAACGGTAGTGTTCAGAAGAAATTAAATGTACGGTTCGGAACGGGAGGAGCTATATTTAGTAAAATGTGCGATGTCTGGGACTCGCCGCTTTACTTGACAAGAATCAGCTGTCTCACTTCTTTAATGTTTGTATCGAGGATGCAAGTCATGGCACCTCACCAAAGCCCAGAACAAAAAACTTTTGAAAATAGGATAACTCGAAGCGGTCACATACTCCACCTAGGAAGCGAACATGGATGAAAAAGAAGAATAACTCGGTTAATATCGTTATTTTGTATGGACTTTTCATTTCAAAATCACGGGAATACTGAATATCACCGCAAAAGAGGAATTCTTAAGAATTGAGTTTATTAGTGTGATAGACGCTCTAACTCATCTAGTGAACTTGTACACAGTACTTGTGAGTACTGTGGAGAAATCCATGTTGCAACAATACCCTCCAATATGCAAAAATACCAACACCTGTAGACTACTTTATCAAGAAGGCGATTATGAGTCTGGACGCTTGTTGGAATCCATGCATGAAATCGTTTACTTAATAAATGGGAACATCTGCTGGTTGCTTTAAAATTCTTCATTCCTTATCTGGATTCAATAGTTTATATCTGATATTGCATTATTTTCTTGATTGTGAATTAGAATATGACCAATTCTTTACTTCTACTGATGCATGAGTATATTATTTATGGTTATTCTTGTGAAAATTAAACTTGGGACTTCCATGTGGCATCCAAACTACTTCACCTACATAATTGAAGTAGACAGACAATGTTTGGTATAGATGAAATACTTTACTAACTTGAATTGTCCACAGGTGTCGGTGGCACATAGGGTGGTGTGTAGGGCGGGGGAGCAGACGGCGCTGAGGGCTGTTGCACTACGGGAACCGTTTGTGGGTAGGTCTGGGGGGCGGGGACGATGGTTTGGTGTATGATGGGTTGCACGAGTGGCCGGGGATAGTTGGAGGGTACATAATGGTGTCCGTGATGCCCATGGTGTCCATGGTGTCCATGGTGACCGCCGGTCCCGAGGTGAAACCCAATTGAAATTTTCTTGTCTATAATAGAGAGTTTCTTGTCTTTAATAGAGATATAATACAGAGTCTCTTGTCTATAATAGAGATATAAAAGAGATTTTCTTAACTGTAATAGAGATAAATAATAATGGTACAATTATGGTGATAATAACAGTAATCCCTGTCGTTCACAGCTAGGATGTCCTTACTTTTCTCGAACACCTACCAGTGCATTGTGTAACACATCTGGTCGCGGAGACAGGTGATATAGGCGCAGAGCACTTAAAATGTACTTTGTGACCATATCACCAGCCGTAGTGACTTGAAATGTTACATGGGGCGGTAGAAAATATCAATGAAGTCAACACGTAACTTTTATAGTAACTACATGGAAGTGCCATGAAAGATATTTATTGTTTACCACATACAGCAGCTCAAACACATGTTGCACATGCAGTACACGTGACAAAACCAACATAACATTTCAATGCGTATAAAATCATTATTTTACATGCAAATTTTTAAAAACCCATAACTTTGTTTAAATCAAATTCTACTTTCTATTTATACATCATAAATACGTGTAATCCTTTGTTTTTCAAAATGCATAAAACCGGCTACAAAACTATATCATTATTTAACACGACTCCAGTGTTCAACACGTGACTGCAGTATTTGTATGGACACGGGAGCGGTGTTCAACGCACAGAATGTGTTAAACCTCAATTAACCTCATTTCCCACCTCTGTAACATAGTGGTTAGTGTGTTTGACTAGCGTGTTAACATAGCGGTTAGTGTTTTTGACTAGCACACTTACATAGTGGTTAGTGTGTTTAGCTAGCATGCATGTGCTCTAACATTTGCCTCGTATATTTATTTTACCATCCTTCCTCACCCATTCGTTCCACATCTCCAAATCATCTCAATACATCTCTCTTAATTTTATTGATAATGCTATCTATGTAGCTTATATTGTTTTGCCTCAAATTTGTCTGATTTATTGCATCAGACTGCACTCTGTCCATTTTCATCCTTCTTTTGCTAACACACACATACACCTTGTGGATTTGTTTTACCATTCTTTCCTCACTTATCCGTTCCACGTGTCCAAATAATCTCAACACACCTTTCTTAATTTCATGGATAATGCTTATCTCACTCAGCCTTGTATTCTTTGTTTATTTCACTATTCAAACATCTTTCATACATAATTGACTGTACATTCCTCTGAGTGATTGATTTATTTTACCCTTAACCCATAATAATTACAAATCAATAGAATTGAGCTCAGTATCTTATACACTCTTGTATATCTATAAGGGGATTTAGTTTTCATCATTCTTTCTAACAAATCAACATTTTTAAATATAAATTCCGAGCATAATGATGACTCATTTTGTTGGTATAATGGCATAATGTGATAAAGCATTTCATATGATAAAGATAACAGATAATTCCTTGCACACTTCACCAGCATTATTAGCAAAAATAAATCCAATATACAGTTGTATTATTTTGCCTTTTTTGTACTATTTTTAGCAGTTATTAGTCTAATTATCTACCATAGTTCAAAGGGCCACAAGATCAAAAACACATCAAACACATACCACATGGGAACTTTGTGAACAGAATAAAGATCTGCAACCTACTCCCATTGTCCATAAAATCATGAAACAACAACTATTTTTAAAAGAGCCATTCATAACATTTCAGGTGTGTCCAAATCCTTGTTCACTAATCTGGGCTTCTCCACTCAGGAGTTATTTTTACATTTTAAAATCTCAACATGGATGAAGAAAAAGGGAGTCATATTCATATTTTCATATTGTAATAATTCATAAGTCGTTTCACGCGTGTATAAAGTGATAACATAAACCAGCCTATGACGGGTTACGTCTTGTAAGCCTTGTAAATACCCAAACTTTGATATTCTTCCTCGCTTATCGAAATACAGTATTTCGGTAATTGAGTACCGTAGAACGGGGCTACTTGAACTTTGATGTGTTACTTGAGCCCAGTACAAAAAAATATTTAAATCTATATTTAGTCTACAATAATGAACATAATGTGACAATAAGTGTCACCTGTCAGAGTAACAATGAATCATCTTGATACATTCATTATTGTAGACCAAATATAGATCTAATATTTTTTGTACTTGCTCAAGTAACACATCAAAGTTCAAGTAGCCCCGTTCTACGGTAGCTTTTTTTTATCACGAGTATCCATACGAAAGTTAATACAGTATACCTAGGCAACTTTAAATATTATTTTATACTGTAACATTTATAAAAACAAATATTAAAAAATATCCTATTTTATCGAGTATCTATTATATCGATAATAACAATATATATTGAGTTATGACACATTTTTTCTTAGAAAGATTACACCAATGTTTTTAAAATCAGTGCCATCATTTCCTGCTCCCAATACGAAATACATTAACACAGGATACAGAAATTTCTTGGTAATGACGCCGTAACAAAGGCCGTTTGTTTTGTGCAATTCTGACTGTTAACAGTGAGACAAATAATGACGACACAAATTTGTTTATTCTTCAATTGAAATATAAACATTCACATATTTTGAGTGTACCTAAGATTTACTACACTTTTCGATGACAAAGTTTATTAAAATAGGTTTATAAAAGTCTGCATATTTACAGGGTTTATGACCTGGCGTTAACCGGCTTAAGTGATCACTTTACATACTACATAACATCTACCCTTCTGCCTAAACTAATTCTATTAAACATCAATATTGGCCAAATTTTTGGAAGTTGCATATATGGAGTATTTTAGCAACCGTTTTCATGCCTCCGTTAAAACTTTAAGATAATACTGCCATCTGTTGAGAATGAATAGAAAATGTTAAAGTATGTCTATCATACTATAGAATATATTTCTAGCAATATTCTAATTTGGGAGTCAAATTAAGGGAAATTAAGATTTTCATAACATTAAAAAATCAACAATGTTTATTTAACTTTAAAGATCTCAAAAGTTTCAAATGACAAAAACAAAAATATAGACTTACCTGACATTGTTCTATTTTGTTCTTTAAAAATGGCGGATTAAAATCACTCACAGGCGTCAGAACGTTGATAAAGGTGTTGAGAATGAAGTGCTTTATTTTGCTTTCAAGATAATATAATATGATATTACCACCTGATATCAAATGGAGATAACTTATGTTAGTAATCCTGATAATACAACGGGGATTTTCTGAATATGTGAATCATACTATATCTATTTACTATTTTTTTTTAAACAAAACAGGTCCCGGAACTCACTTAATATCAAGCTTCTTAATAAAAAAAATTATACTCAAATCTCTCTTCTCTGTCTTATTTCTCATTACTGAGGGTTATGATCCTTGCAGAAGAATGACTTTTCTCCAGTTATCCCTAGACTGTGCTGCACGTAGCGCTCCAACCACTTAGGTGCCTGCTGCTGCCTTAATTTGATCGGTCCATTGTGTGGGGGATCTTCCTCTCCCTCTTTTTCCCTCCAGGCTACAGATCACAACTATTTGTTCCAGGCTATCCTCGTTGTCCGCCTCCGTAGTGTAATGGTCAGTTCTGGAGGTCCCGGGTTCGATTCCCAAGGGGGGTAAAATAAATATAAGTGATTTTTTCACTGTCATATTTATTCAGTATTACCCTGGACTGGTACCTGAAGCGGAGGGCTGATCACCTTTCCTTCATGTGTAAACGATCAAGATAACACTGCGTTTATATGACGCAGTGCCCTATGCACCATTGGGGTGCGGATAAGGGTTTTATTATATTATATATATTATCCTCGTTGCCACGTGCAACGTGTTCAAAGAACTGGAGAATCCGTCGGTTATAGACATTGGCCAGAGTTAAGCCATCCGAGGGTAGTTCCTGGCTAATGGACTCATTGGTGCGTCTAGCTGTCCATGGAATTCGGAGCATGCGCCTCCAACACCATATTTCGAAGGCATCAATTTTTCTCCTTTCTGCTGCTTTTATGGTCCATGTTTCAGCAGCATAGAGAAAAATGGAGTTGACCAAGGTCTTGACAAGCTTCATCTTGGTGTTGTTACTCACACCCCGGTCTGTCCAGATTTCGTCTAGCTTAGACATGGCACTTTTGGCGATGGCGATACGACGTCTGATCTCTCCTTCACAAGTTCCTTCATTGCTGATTTGAGATCCAAGGAACTGGAACTCGTTTATTATCTCTAAACCTTCGAGCGAGTTCCCGAAATCACCAAACTTCTTAGATCGATCTTTGAGCATGATCTTGGTCTTGCTCAAATATCATTTAAATATTCATTACAATACCTTATTTTATTATTTTGACGAATTGTATAAGTTTATAAGAAACTGAAAATAAATATGTTAGTTTTATATTTTATTATGACTAGTTTCAGAAGCTGCAGACGCTTCCATCTACAGGCATAAAATATAAACTTAGACCTGTAGATCAGCGGTTGGAGAACTTTTTAACCAATACCACAAAATATTTTTGCGTAAGTCGATATTACCCCCGCCCCCCATTTTGAAATGAATACAATCAATATATATTTTAAATAAACATTATTTATTAAATTAATTAACACGGAAAATAAAAACAATGTTACATGAAAATAGTAAGCATATAATAGAACAACAAAATAAAATTCTCAAATTGGATCAAACAAAAATTCAGGGTTACTTACTTAAAAATTGGGAAATTGGAAAAACGATACGCAAGCACAAATACACACAACACGCGTTTTTTACTTCCCACACACACACCTGAACTGTTTAAATTTGTAAAAAACACAAACGGGGTAAAAAATATATATTTTTACCCAATTTGTGGTAATTTACCCCGGTTTCCCGACCGCTGCTGTAGATGGAAGCATACAGAAGCTACAGAGCTTCCGAAACTATTTTTTATAAAATAAGTGGTATAAAACAAGAGTTGTATTTTCAATGTTATCATGTCATACCACAAAATTAATGCCGAAGCAATAAAAAATCCTTCATTTATAAATATTTCGATTTGTGTATACAGTGGAACCCCGGAATTTGAACTAATTGGGGCTGTGACCTGTTTGGATTTGTAAACGTTCAGATTAGACAAGAAATTTGTAATACAGTGCATACATAGTACTTTACACTACAGTAGTTACGTTATATGTGCCTTTTACATTTCACTTTATACGATGAATTAACTTTTTACATTTCAATCCAATATTACAGTACTTGACTAGCAATACTTTATACTTATTAACTTTTCAATAACTTTGAAACAAAATTAGGTTGTAGATATAATTTTATGTAATAATAAATGTGTTCTGAAGACTGAAAAAGAAGAAAGGAAAAGAAGATTGAAGTCTGCATGTTTTTAAAAATAATTTTCTACAAATGTTTTTATTCAAAATCTTGTTCGTATTTTCCAGGATTTCAGATTAGGGGTTCTACGGTATCACAATAATTGTTTTATTATTTTTATTATTTTATCAGTCTACTTTTGTGAAAAATCAGATTTTGCATTTTTTTTTATTTGTTGACAGGGGTGTGTAATTTACACAGGCGCACAATATAGATTTTATAAACATACAGCCACATTAGAGTTGCCGATTTTGAGTGACCGGAACTCTATTTTGAGTGAATCTCGTTCACAAATGTTGATACGGTCATTAAAAACTCCATCTGAGTTTATATTCAAACCCGTAGATGGAAGCATCCGTAGCTTCCGGAACTAGTTTTAATAATATAATACTCAAGTAGTAATATGTGTTTTATTTATAGTTCATTAAAAACTCTGTGCATGCTCCTCTAGGTGAGGAGAAAAGAATGAATGTGATACAAAATTGGGCAAATATTTCAAATAAAAAATCAATTGTAAAAAAGAAAAAAAAGATTTTATTAGGTTACATTTTTGTAAGTATTGATTTTATCATGGTTTTGTAGTGCTCACGGAGCAAGTCTTTTATTAAAAAAATTTCAAAGTTATCAAAAATGTTTAAAGAATTTAATTACAGGTGTTCAGAATTGAGATGACATATGTATTTTTTTATTCCTCTTCTGGTTCTGGAGCAGATCTAGGCTGGAAGTCGTTGGACTGGTCGGGTCCCATGGAGCTCGGGGGGTTGAAGCCCGGCCCGGTGGGCGGCTGGCATCCGCCACCCCAGTTGGGTCCTGAAGAGTTAAAGTCGTTGTTTCCACCCCAGTTCGGGCCTGACGAGTTGAAACGCGATTCATCATCCATCTTGATAAAGTTTAATTTCTGAAATGAACCATTTAGACAATTAATTATTGTAAACTGACTAATCTTGAATAAATGAATAATATTGTAATATTAAACGATAAAATAATAACATATAATTTATCAACTAAGTATTGTAAAATGTGCCCTCAGCCGGGAAAACCCCAAAAAGGGCTCATTTTTTTAAATTGTTATTATGTGTATGATGAAAAATAAATATTTAATTATTAAATGAAACACCGGAAATATTGCTTTTATACCCAAGTTCATCCCTTTCTTGGTTCCCTCTACCTATCCCCCCTCAAACTCCTTACCTGATTCTACTCATATTTTATCCTTATTTTCATCTATTTTACAGTTGTATAAAAATAAAATATTGTTATTTTTATACTGCAACTCAATATATATATTTTATTTCTACACAACTGTAAAATTGATGAAAATAAGGATAAAATATGAGTAGAAGATAAGCCATTTCTTGGTGGGAGTCTTCAGTGAAAACGAACTTCCTGATAAATATTATACAATAAAATACATATAATTTTCAAAATATCTTACTATTAAATGATTCCTGATTATCAGTGATAAGATACACAAATTACCATGAAATATAACAAACGTAATTAAAAAAAATCATGGTTCAATTCCTCAACTATTACAGATTTATTCTAAATTAATAAAATGTATTTAAGATTTATTACTATGTGTAATGGAAATGAAATGTACATACCAAGTTTACTTGATTCAAAGCGATTGGAGAGCGGGAGTGTGATTATACAATTCCCAAAATGTAGGTCTGTTATATATAGCTTTACATCATAAATCAAGGTTGTCACAAAATAGTATTATCGATTTTATGATTACAAATTAAAATTAGTATAAACCTTATTTTGATGACTTGGCATAGGGCAGTTATGATACCAATAGTAAAAATAAGATGAACATAATACTTATATCCATTCTTCTGCTCATATTAAACTAAAGATACAATTAAATACTTTTTTAATGTATGTATTTACATGACTTATTTAAGTCTTTAAAAAAGTACTTTAAATTTTGTTTAACAATAATTATAGCATATCTCCATAAGAAGGGATGATTTTAAGGGATTGAGTCCAGGTCAACAGAGCGGGAACAGTATTCCCAAAGATGTTGTAATGATTGCAAATTGACCAAAAGAGAAGTTAGCTATAATATTAATAATAATAGCTTTTTTAAGAAATGTATAATTTGTCCAAAGTATGATTAAAATTAAAAATACTATGAACCACTGATTATTAGTTTGAACCACGGCGACTGGAATAGTTGGGATGGAGCTGAAAATCGAGTGTTTTGGGTTCATTGCGAATTGCAAAATTATTTAAATGAATATTTATTTCCAATCGATCTGGGGCGCTTGTGATGTATTTTTAGTATCTACCTTGTCTATCCTTAGTAATAGTATCCTACCTGCAGACAAATCTCTAAATTAGAAGCTTGTTTTGATGCAGATTTTACTTAGTTTTGGCTTACTGTAATGGGAGTTTTGTAAGGGTTTGTAACATAGATAATAAGTACTTTTTTAACAATTTGGCGGGACTTTTAACAAAGTTATTTTTTAGACCTTATGTAAGGGCTTAACCTGTCCGAGAGTGAGTTTTTTATATGGATTTTTTACTTTTTAAATAAAATTATTACAGTCAATGCTATAAGTAACATATTTTCTTGAATAAAAAAATATTTACACCAGTTAACATGTTTTATATTAAAATTATCAATGTTTTATTTTATTTCTTTGACTATGTTATAACAATGACGTCACACAAACTTTATTTTAAGTAAAATATGATTATTAAAACAGAAAAATAATCTGAAGTGTAGTTTTAGTGTTTAAATACGACCACAGATGGCAGTAAAGGTGACATTTTATAAATAAATGTCACCGGACAATAAGCTGTTATGAGCGTAGCCATTCATGCAGGCCCATACTCCTTTGAGGAAAGTTTTGTTTGGACGACCATATACGGCCACATTCCCAGACAGGTTCATGTAGGAGAGGGTTAAACATCAAGATGACACTGTTTCTATATGATGCAGCACCCTATGCACAACTGAGTGTTTATAAGGGTTAAAGAAAAAAAAACATGGAACTATGTAATTGACAACCCTGAAAATATGATTCTATACCCACACCTTTATATACATAGTATTATATTACAAAAAAAGGTGAACCTGTTGATTACCATTTTGGAGTTATCTTATCAAAACAAACAGATCAATCACAAGTCTAGTTTAGTTTTTTATCATAATATTATTGATTAAAATAATACTCTTTCAAAATATATTCAAGTGTAATGCGTAAAAAAATTCATTTGCTAAGCCCACATATTTATCAGGTAGAGATAATGTAAGATACAGCAACTTAAGTTATTACTAATCACCGTCTAATCATCGTTTTCTACTTAAAATTAAATATTAAAAAACGTTAACTTATCTTCTGGACGTATCTACATTTCTGTTAGATTATTATATTATATTTTGAGGAAAATTACTTTAAAAAATATAGCACCATATCTGATAAAATGATTTTACATTTTTTTGCCCTTTCAATGATGAATGAATCATTTTGACTGATGTATATGAGTTCCCTCAAATACATACAAACAAGATTGGATGTTCATATATTTAACATATATAAATAAAAATGTATACCTTTGTTTGTTCAAAATCTTAAATCTCCCAAAATTATTCACCAATTGCTTCAAAATATTGCAAAATATTAGAATATGCATGTGTTTTTATATAAAGCAGTGATAGGTTAGAAACATTATTTTTAAAACACCTTTCTTACCATAATCAACTTAACATTGCATCAATTTTATGCAGTGCCCTATGCACCATTGGGTATGGATAAGGGTAACAGAAAGAGATATGTATTGTAAGCCAATTTTATGTGAAATTTTATATTTTCAAATATTACTACTACCATAATACTTTTCCTTCCGGGGTAGGCAGACAGAATAGAATACCACACTCTTCTGTCCTGACATAAATTCCTAGCGTCCTTCGCATCCATACATCTAATCACACATGCCCTTCGATTAGCTTTTGACACCACTAGATTTTAAGTATTATTTTATACCTAATCAGCATTATTTTAAACATAATTACTATCCCTGATTAAATATTTAATTAGTATTGTTTTAAATTGTTTTAATTTTATATTTATAAAACTTAGATTATGTCGATTAAACTTGCGTGAATATTTGGAAATACGTATCATTTATCATTTCTAGGTGTACATATTATTGATTGATTATTAGTCAACTAAGGTCATACATATAATGTAGTACGTGGTACTAACATCATATACACTAGTATACTGGTTCTTAACTGTATTGGTAACGATCCCCACCAGTTTCATATGCGCATCCTCCGAACCCTTAATTAGAAAAATGAAATATGATTTCTCAAATTCAAAAGATAGGTATATGTTTAAACATCACAAAATGATCATGATTTTCGTATTAAAACAAAATAATGAATATCCTACCTATCCTACCTTTTCCTTTTCCTTCCTGTAAAATCTATTTTTAATACCCATACCCTTACCCTTTTACTTCCTTCCTCACACACACCCCACTCTTATTGTATTTATTTTTTATTTCTCATGTTTTAATAGTTATTATAACACAAATGTGGAATTGTTTAATTGGCTTTATTTTAATTAATGTAACTATTTTTGTTAATGTAATGTAATGTTTATTATTTTTAATGTTACTATTTTTTATCATTTACTGTTTTTAAATGTAAAGCTGTATATTTACTGAACAAATAAAAAAAAATATTTACTGCAAATCAGTATGACTTCTGTTGCTGCCTTTCAGAGATCAGTTCAAAAATATGCGACTTTACCTTGGCAGCTCCACTCTCATGTCATTTTCGCAACAAAGTCTGTTCCTTTTCTTCGTTTTCATATCCAGCATCCTCAAAAAGGGTTGCTCAGAAAGATACATTGTAACAAACGGTATGAAAATCTCCAGAACTTTCCAGAAGTTTATTGCCATTCCTTTCATGTAATATACTTGATCTATTGGATAAATGAATATTTCGCATGTCGTATCATTTATCATAATATCGTACAATAAGTTGGGTGTGTGTTTTGACGACCTCTGCCAAACCCGGGAGACTGACTCACCGAACCCCTGGGGTTCGATCGAACCCAGGTTAAGAACCACTGCACTAGTACTCATACTAATGAGAACTCTTATGACTAAATGACATTTCGCTTAAAAGGATGAGTAATTTTATCAATATTGAAATTTGATATCAATATAACTAGCATAATATTGTATTTCCTCAAAATTATGAACATCTAGATAGTTATACTGATTGAAATGTTATTTTAATTTTTTTTTTTTTAAGAAAGTGTTTTTTTTTATTATTTACACAAATATTTCAATTTCATACTATTTCTGTGAGCCAAAGCAGCTTATTAAAAATAGTTATCAAAATTATGGTAGAGTGGGTTCAAGAAACTCTGACTTAAGAGTCCGCGACACTAACCACGGGACCACAACCCGACACTCTATTGAATAACAATGTGTTATTGAATTAAAAATGTGTCTTTAAAACAGCTCTATTGCGCCATCTTTTGAACGTAACAGCAATATCAGCGTTGTATGAAAAATATTCATTTATATAACAATGTGTGGTTTTTTTAATCTGTGAATAGATCATGGCGACGGGTTTGATTATTAAAATTAATATTGTTTTACACCATTGATTACATATGCTAATAATACATATTGTCTGATATTAAGTTTTCACCCCAAGGTCTATTCCATCTTTATACCTTCAAAATACTGCCCTTATGAATGATATTATGCATGATAATGTTTATTTTATTGCTAGTTGAGATAATAGGAGCGCATGCTAATAAGTCTTGCCGCCATATGCGCTCAATGTTTTTAATTTATATATATATATTTTTTAATTTTCAATACAATTTAACCAAAATCAAATTAGTAAAATTAAATAATAATAAGTTACGGAATTTGATTGAGAAATCAGTGATAAGTCATTATAATCCAATATATCTTTTTTACTATCATAGTGATTCTACACCTAAATATGTAAACTATATCTGTGAAAGAATTACTTGTGTGACAAGTTGAGGATACTGCTGAATGGTGAGCTAAGTATTCACGCACATTCTCATGCATAAATTCAAGTGTAAGTCAACGTGTGTACCATCCCGCTCAATTAATTTTTAAGAGTTTCAGCGCAAAATGAATGAAAGGGAAAAGATGGACGCTTGATTGTAGAAACACCATTTTTGTACACATCTATATGAATCCGCCTCCGTAGTGTAATGGTTGGCACGCTCGGCTACCGTTCAGGAGGTCCCGGGCTTGATTCCCAGGGAGGATCAAATAAATATAGGTGATTTTTTCACTCTACTATTTATTCAAACTACCCTGGACTGGTACCTGAAGCAGATGACTGATCACCCTTCCTTCATGTGTTAAAGATCAAGATAACACTGCGTTTATATGATGCAGTGTCCTATGCACCATTGGGTTGCGGATAAAGGTTTGAAGATATGTGGTATTTTGGTAGACGCGCTTCATTCGTTTCATTCGCCATATTTTGATTCCGCTACCAATTATCGGTTATCCTCTGTTAGCGCAATCTGTTGTAAAAGAATGTGCATGCAGAGTGTAAAGTTTGAAAATCTTTGCCTGTATAGAATTTTTTATACCCAATATTTTTTTCCAGATAAAAATAGTCCTTTCCACCCAGTGCTATCAATGCGCATAGCGCAGTTACTCCTTAACTCATTTTCCATCAGGAATTTTTAAATGTGGAATATATAAAAAGCAAATATAAAACAATAATAAAACAATAATAAAACATATTTTGAAAACTTTAAATAAAGATTTATTTGTTAAATTATGTCATACAAGAGCTTATTTTATTGTGATGGGGATTATTATGTAATTATTGGGAAACTAGCACTTCATAATCATTAGAAGTTTGCTCCTCTCCGTTGAATGGGAAATAGCAAACACCGTGGCTTCGCTGGATCTGAAAACATAAATTTTATTTACCATAAAATAACTATTAAAAATTCTTTTAAAAAATTTGTCACATCGTCAAAATTTTTGTTTTGTCTTGTTTTTTTTGTTGTTGATGATGGTGCGAATGCAGTTAAAAATAAGAGCAGAGGAAGACCGAAGAAAACTTGGCATTATCAAGTATTTCAAATACTTGAAAGTGGTCAGGTCTCAAATGTCGGAATAATCGGCGGGTATGTATGAGAAGATGCATGGAAGAGATGAAGATTGTTTGCTAAGACAGAGTAGTGTGGCATTCTATTCTCTCTGCCCGCCCCTGCTGAGAAGCGGCGTGATGGTAAGTTAGTTAGTTAGGTTAAGTAAGATGTTCCGCTGTATAAAATAATTACTTTAAATTAGTAGACTTAAAAATCATTGTCTGATTTTAACATTATATATATTTATATTACTACAAATTAAACGCCAAATCTATAAATAAAGTAAGTTCTTTTCGGCTTTGTTTTTTAAATATATTTTCAATCATTAGTTGCTTTCCTTTTGATGTACAACGCTTAATATAATCATTTGAAGGATTTTTATTTTATCTAGATAAAGTTCGGTAGGACGATTGGCTGTGGGCAACTCATGGGAACTTCTTCACATCTGCCTTAGTGATGAATTTCGGATTTGAATGAATAGATTTTCAAGAAACTGGTAGTAACTGGTGACGCAAAAGCCTACAAGAGGACAGTCGCCGGTCAAGCCAAATAAAATTATTAACGGGATCTTCTTGCCCAGGTGACCTGAACAGGATGAGAAAAGAGAAGAAGATGTTTGTATTTACCTTTCCGGGAGTAATAGCGCCATCTCGGTGCACGCGACCGAGGTACAGAGTCTCTCCGTCAGCAGTGTGACCAACTTCCACTGCTCCGGGAGGGACTTCTCCATTACCGGCCCACTGCCAGGATAGAGTGCTCTGAACCATGATCTACAAGGAATATAACGCCAGGTTATCATCTACATCGTAATAATGAAAAGCATTTCTTAATACTAAACAATAGATTACTGGATCCGAGCAGCATTTGATCACTGATATATATATTTTTAGACCATAAACATATCATAATTATTATATTAATTGATTCGGCAGTCACCTTGTGGTAAAATCTATCCATTTTGAATTTAAGTTTTACTTGTTAAATACCACTATTTCTTAAAATCCATTGTGATACGTGTTTTGATGTATTCTGCATCATTTTCAAACACCAAATGTGAAGCTAATTTTAAATTTTAGGTCACAACTCTGAAATTTAAAATAAGCTTCACATACGGTGTTTGAAAATGATGCGGAATGCATCAAAACACGTGTCGCAATAGATTTTAAGAAAATGTGGTATTTTCTAAGTAAAACTTAAATTTGAAATCTTATAATTATGTATTTATTCATTTTTGGTTACATTTTACATCTCATTATTTCACGGTTTATTTTAATATATAATTAAAACATTTTTAAAAATTCCCCACTTTGGTATAAGGCTAATTGTAATATTTTTAAACCAGAAAATTAGGTGGAAAAACAACAATAAAGAGTAAATAATTAGGGAACGATTGAAAATTTTTAAAAATGTTTTAACATACGTAGGAATATTAATATTAGAGAATTTGCCAATTTGTATGGATTTGAATTTCATTGAGAAATACATTCTTACACCAGACAAATATCAATGACCTCCTCCTTAAAACCTATTAGTTGTAAGTCAATAAAATAATTGTTCCATGATTAATTATAGATAATTGTAGGTACCCCCTTAATTCTAGGAATGCAGGAAGGCAGTTAGGCAAGTGTACATTCTATACATAGGAGTCAAAAAGCCATAATCAAACTGTCAAATACTATGCACACACCTTATTGTCTTACTGAAATTAGTCCTAGAGCTGTATTTGCAATTTTTTGCATTCAAGGCTTGTTATATTTTATTTTATATAGTGATATCCATGGACAACTTTCCATAGCTTCTTAAAGTTTCTCAATAAGTATTAGTTGTAATGCAAAGTTCATAATTTAAATTGTGATAAAATGCTTATTCTCCGTATTTACATAACATTTGTTTTTCGTTGTGTTATTTCTATATTATATAAGAGGTACACCCACTCCCGGCACAGCGCTGTAATAACTATGTGCAATTGCAAGACTGCGACACTGTACAAGAGGATCGAAACGAAACACAATGACAAAAGTTACACATATATGTTCATTTGAAAGTACAACACATTGAAAGCGTGGATGCGAGTGTGCACGATACAGAGAAAAGTGGAAGAAATATCTACCCCACAGCAACAAGGACTGCAGCACCAGGAAGAGTCTGATTCTACCTCATCCTCAACAAGCACCTGGATAAAAATTATACTACTACTACTACTACTACCATCACGCCGTTTCCCCGCAGGGGTAGGCAGAGAGGATGGAACGCCACACTCTTCTGTCCTGACATACACTCCTAGCCTCCTTCACATCCATACATCTAGTCATACATGCCCTCCGATTACGCAGACTTTTGACACCGCCAGATTTTAGGTTCTGATTGATCTGATCGTGCCAAGTCTTTTTCGGTCGTCCACGTTCTGTTTTCCCTCTCACATTCGCCACATATATTTTCTTAGTCATTCTCTCGCTATCCATTCGCTCCACATGTCCATACCACCGCAAAGAGCTCTTTCTAATCTTTTCAATTATTCCTCGTTCAGCCTTACATTCCTTTCTTATATCATCGTTTTTAATTCTGTCATACAATGATTTTCCACACATTCGTCTGAGGGAGCGCATTTCAACAGCGTTCACTCTGCTTTCATCCTTCCTTTGCCAGTTCCATGTTTCGCTTCCATACATTAGTGATAAAAATTATACATGTGGAAAAAGGACAGAAGATCGGATCCCAACATAAGACAACATGTCAGGAATAACCGTAAACAATACAGGAACTGTACAAAGCACCTCGGTAACTGTATGATACACGAGTGTAGTATAAGTTGCAAAGTGTACCAACTGTCTGAGAATATAAATAAAAGTGTTCTAGTTCTATAGTCACATGTCTGTATACTCACATCTACCCTTGATCATAAAACTAAATAGCCCTTTTTCACTTTTATTCTATTCACCAGCGACTGGTCTAAAAACATTAAAACCATGTTGCTGGTCAAATAAAATAATGGAGGAAAAGCCATTTAGTTGTTAAAATATTTTATGAATTTATTTGTCATATTTTTGCTTAGAAGTGTTCGTATATTTATGATGCAGTAAAATATACTTTATCTCTTTTTTAGACATATTTTTTCAATATATCCTTACTTTGTATACAATACTGTCTTTATTTTATTACAATGAAAAAAAAAAAATTGACCCGCAAGTTGCTTCTTCCCAATCCATGAATACATGGATCCCATAAAAAAAAGCACAAAGCTCAAAGTGATTTTTTTTCGCATTTTATTGTGAGTGGAAAATATTTTGAATTAAGACTTTTTTGTGAGTTCCGTCTATTCAAAATTACAAATGAAAAAAAAAAATCCAATTTTTATTTATGGCTGTCAAGTTTTTATTATGTGGTAAAGTAGGTACTTTGCTCCTCATCAAAATAATGTTAAGCAACCATTCACAGCACGTCAGATGTATAATACTTAAATCTTGTAATGTGACGCTTTGTTGATATATACTTACTAGTTACGTTGGAACACACTTTCTTGCTATTTTATGTATTCAAGATTTATATAAATAGCTAGTTATGCATTCAAATATCAACCTTCGGTTTAAAAATTGTCTCAGATTAATTTTGAACGATCACATAACTAAATGAAGGTTTTCACGATACAATACAAGAGATTTCCTGGATGATTGGCTGGATCAACACATACTTTATAGCACAATAAATTCTCAGTTTGCGCTCACCTCAAACTGATCCTTGATGATTTCTTGTCCACCGTACGCGATGTAGGCGACAATCTTGTCAGGGATAACTTTGCAGGGAATGAGGTCTCCCATGTGGTAAGCCCTTCCTGCGTAAATGGGACACCCGTCGATATCATTTCCCACGAGTAGGGCTCCAGGAATCCTGCAGTCTGAGGAGCAGGCTCCGACCCAGCGGTAAGCTGAAAATAATATTATAAATGAATTAGGCTCTTTCCATCAAACCTAAATTTCTTAATTTTCTTACTGTGCCACTACACCATAAAAGTTGTCAAATTTTATTTTGTTTTCTTTGCATCTTTAAATGGTGTAGCACTGTAGTGGAACTACTCTCTCAAGTTGTTAAGCCTAGATATACACCTCTAATATGCTACATTTACCTTCCACTTAATCTTGCAGTATAATATATATATATATATATTTCCTCTCCCCTAAGGAAATGACTAAAGTACTCTAGCTTGGTTTTAGTAAAAATAATTTTCTAATTTTAATAAAACATGTCTCTAAACAGTAACTTAGTGCTATGCCTTAAATATGCTACATATTAAATATGGAAGGTATACACTTTCCACTTTGCCTTGTAATATATATTACTTTGTATCTCTCTTCCCTCAGAAAATGGCCAAAGAATGCTTGCTTTTTATAAAAATAATTTTCTAATATAAATAAAACATGTCTATTAATAATTTATATACGATTCTCCCACAGAGATTTAATTCCCACAACCACAATCCAAAAACACTTGTTTTATTTAATATAAATTAAATACTTTTATTTTTCTGTATCTGTAAAAATATATTGTTCGCCTCTATAGTGTTAACCGCTAGGTTAGCGCATTTGACTACCGTACTGGACATCCAGTACGAAGAACATAGAAGACATCTTCTGCTAGATTCTCAGAAGGGGTCAAAATAAGTGAGTTTTCACTCTAATATTCAATTAATATTACTCTGAACTGGTACCAACTTGAAATGCAGGATTGATCACGTCACCTTCATGTTTTCAAAGATCATGATAACACTGCTTCAATACGGTGCAGTGCTCTATGCGTAATTGGGTGCAGATAAGGGTTGGAAAAAGAAGAAAAATATGAAGAAACATGTCATTGTTCTGTAAATTTTTATCTTTGGATTATTATAAGAAATATATTAATGACGCAATTCATAACTTAACTTATTTATTTAAGTTGTTTTTTTTTTAAATAGTTATTATCAGATGTAAGGATTATTTTTATCTAAGTACTAATAAATACCACAGTTACAAAGTTTTTTACAATATCTATTTTTGTAATTGATTATTTAAAGTTTCAGTAAGTACTTTAATTTTTGGAAATATTTTTATTTATTTAGTAATTAATAAGATATAGGAGATAATAGACGATTAGGTAGAAAAATATATTAATTTTTTTATCTATCGCCTAGCCCATAGTAATTATATGGAATAATTAAATAATTAAACTTTACTTTATATTTCACATTGAAATTAAAATATTATACCTGATAAGTAAATGTCTACGTGACTTAATATAATTATTTGAATGATACGGGCATTACAGATAATTTTGTGCGTCGCATTTATCACTCGCTCGATCAATAAACAAATTGTATTTTATGTTATCACACTATTTTGTCATATTTAAGATTACTAAATAAATAATATTTTTTATAATTGGGAAATCTAATAATGACCAGGTTATTTTCGAATACTACATTACATTTTTTTTTCAAATCAATTCATTAATTTTGAGCTCATTTCACTCATGTTTTGAGATAAATTTCTTTATTACTTTGTGAAAATAAAGGTTCTATAATAATAAACAAAGAAATCAACCGTTGTATTGGCCTGTATACCATGGAGTTTGAATAAAGGAAATAATGATTTTTAATTATGACAGATTAACAAATGATTTTTAATCATGTGAAACATATAATTGAAACAATATTTTACAATTAACAATATTTAAATGTTTTCTTTCTATTGGAAGGGGCTACAAATTGTCAAAATAAAAACCACCCATCTCAATTTTTAACTTTCATAAATTTTAACCCATTGCACCCTTATAAAGATGATATAAATTGTTCATACAACGCACTGTTTAATTTTTAAACATTTTTTTATTATAATAACATTAAGACAAAATTACACAAAAAATAAAAATGGTAAAACGTAAAAGCATAATTTTTTTTGGTAAACTAGATCATTATGGCTTATCCTTATGTAGTTTTGGAAGAATGTGTTCAGTTCAGAGTTGTGATAGTTATTGTCATTCAGTTTTAATGTAAAAAAAATCACTCCAAAGACAAACCGGCAAATCGCCGGCTTTTTGAGTCAGTGACTATTGACCTTGGCCGGCGATTGGCTGGCTTTGTCTTGCAATGGGTTAAATATTGTATCCACAATCATATATATATCTTGCATTTTTTTATTGTTTTAAAAACTTAAGTTAATTTGATAAATACCACTTATTATTATACTGTATTCTGACACATGTTTCAATGCACTCCAAATCATTATCAAACATCCTATGAGCTCATTGAAGTACGTGATTATCAAAGCATATCTACATTATAATCAAAAATGTTCTAAAAGGTAAATTTAAATTTCAAAATGAATAGATTTTGCCACAATGTGACTGCCAAATCAATCAATAATAGTATCGCATTTCTTTTTATATTTTAATTTTCCCACCTTAAAAATAATGCAATAGAGTTCAGAGAACAGAAACAGTGAATATGTTAATGACAAATTTAACGATAAAAAGCACCAGAATATAATTGTAACTACCTTTATTATATATTTAGATTAAGATTTAGTTTCAGTTACATATAATGCTGAATATAAGATTAAATTATGAGTGGTTTATTTTAACACAGATGCGTCGATAGTCCACTTGAATATTTTGACAACAGCATAGATGCAATACATTGAAGGAAGATAGTTATTAGTCTAAGCTAACCATACAAGCGCTTTCAGGTAAATGACACAAAATGGCTGGTAGAGGTAGGAGTAGAAGAGTCGTAGTAGGCAATTATCGCTTCAAAGAATTTGAAACAAAACATCACACCATCTGCCCATTGTCTGTGATTAAAGCCTAGTTCTTTAAATTAACGACTGGAATCGTTGATGAAGTTCTTACTCCTGTTTTTAACCTGATCGTATAAGGTGTTATGAGGTCCATATGTGCAAGTAAGAACTCAATCGGAGCTCTCCCTTTTACACTTTATATAACTTGAGCCGTCAATTGGAATATAAGTCCGTTTGACCTTATGCAAATTGATGATAATAAAAGCAGAAAATAATAATTGAATGATACAATGAAAGCCGCATTGTTCAATTTTACTTACCTCAATCCGTAATAAAAAATATACTATTATTATTTTAACCAAGCACCTTCAGTTAGTTTTGTTAAAATAATATAATCCCAAGGAGCGGATATTCTAATTTTGTCACAAGAACTTACATTTATGTTCAGTTTCTTCAACATTTTGTATAGGCTCTTCGTCAGTTACAGTCGCTTCCAACGTCATGGGACCATCCAAAGAAGGATAGCAAACGGCCGGTCCGGCAGCATGGTCATTTCCGATGGGGTAACTGAGATGCTGGGGTTGGTAGATAAACCCGGGAGGAGGTGCATCTGGAGGGTAGTGCGGAGCTTTATGAACATATTGCATACTCTTCGGTATTTCGAATGGAACTGGGTTAGGTCCGAAATCTTCGGGATCGCAAGTGTTAGGTGGATTTAAAGGATAACCATCTTCGGTGAATTCTACTTTTGGAGCAGGAAACGAGAAGCCAGGATCGTAGCTACAGTACGTGACGGGAACATAGGGTTTGGTTGGATCCTCCCACGGTGCATAGGACAGAGCAGCATTTGCAGGTGGTGAATCTGTATAAAACATTCACCTCTTACATTCAAAACAATAACATTACTATACCTGAAGGTGCTTGATTTGTATCAAATAATGTCATTTTAATCTCAATCATTTTAGCAGATGATTTTTATGCTAAAAACGCAATTTATGAACTGACCCATTGAATAAAGTTGGGTTTGCATAATCTTTTACGTACTGTACTTGATAGCAATTCGTTGTTTTGTGTTTGAGTTTTAGCAAAGCATGGGACCAGCAAAAGTTAAACTTAGGTTACTTGGCAAAGGTCTGAATGATGAAAGCGAATTATTATTTGATTTTTAGTACAATGTAAGTAAAATTGTGATAAAAATGCTACTAAAATGTCAAAACCCTACGATGTACTAGCACCATTCCTTAGCAGACTACTTTATGGTTCTAATTTCATTAAAATTTTGAACCTTTTTTGCTGCTGTCTTCAATCATAAAAAATATATTGGTAATTACAAAATAAATGATAACGTAAAAAATGTGTTGTATTAGAGATTGTATTAGACTAATGGGTAACTGTTACTTTTCCGGTTACCAGATTGGGCTGTTTATATTTCTTTCAGCTTAAGTTTTTGATGTCAAATATATTAGGATCTAAAAATGCATCCCCCTCCATAAAGTGTTGTTAAAGACTGCCATACTGGAAGTTCTGGGTTTGATTCCCAGAAGGGTTAAAAAATCGGTGATGGAGTTTTTATTCTGATATTTATTTCAAATCATCCAGGTTATTAAACCTGAAGCGCAGGACTGGTATTGCCTTCCCTTCATGGAATCAACAATCAATCTGTGTCGATACAATGGAGTGCCTTATTCACCATTCTGTGCAGATAAGGTTTAGATTTCCTACAGGGCCGTAAAAAAATTTATATTACCCAAAGCAAACAAGATACACATATAAAAAATAATATATATATGTTACTTACAAATGTTACTTCCCCGCTCTTTCAGCTTGAGTTTTTGATGTTAAATTATTAAGTTTACGCAAAACATAGCCAGATTTGTTGCACTGTTGGAGTGATCAGCTTTAAATGATCAAATCCTTAAACTGAATCAAAACTTTATATAATTTGATAGACCATGTTTATTTTGTATGTATTGACATTTGTGTAAGTAAGTTTCATAATCAAGGAATAGGTGACATGTGTAATATATTATATGTATAATTCGGAATTTACTTAATGAGTGTACATTGAACACACTGGAACTTAACAATAATGGAACATTGTGACATTGTTGACTTAGTGTCATACCAACCTACTTACTGTTGTACATTTCCAACAATACCTGAGAATGATTGGCTTTAAACTATTTGCGTCCATTTGTATATTTATAGCTAGATCCATTATTTAGCATATGTATGAAACAATACAATGTTTTTAAGTTTTTATTTTATTTCTATTTTAGTTTCCTACAGATCTTTTTTTAATTGATTGAAACGGTTTGTTTATTGATATGTCGTGTATCAACTTAATTTTATACTTATTGTTAAATATTCATATTGTGTTGCAGAAGTTTAAAAAAAATCCTAAGAATAAAGTGTTTTTAGGCACTGTGGTAACATTTTGGATCTTGCTGCGCTTTCACACATTCAACATTTAAAACTGCTCGTAATCAGATGTGGTGCAAGCAAAAACAATTGATATCTTCAAGCGTGAGTTTTTTTACTTATTTCGAAATTGTTTTCTTCTCCGTAGTTGATTATTTTAACAAAAGATTTTTCAGAATGCGATGA